>NC_058376.1:41306666-41621250 GCF_018350175.1 Felis catus
GAGTCTTATTCTTTAGGAGGAAGATAGTAGAACAAAATCCATTTAAATTCTCAGTTGCTATCTAGTTTAAAATCATATCATTTAAATATACTTAGAATTCCATCTAGCAACCATATTAAGAGGATTATGTCTTCCCTCAAAATAAGCTCATCTTCTTTAGGGCAGAGCCAATAATCAACCACCATCATATCTGAGCTTACTAAATGTAGAGCCTTTCAGAAGTTTCATTTAATTGTTTTGAAGATTTATTTTCTGGGAAGAAATCACATATTCCATTTTGTGTGTCATTTGAGAATTATAGCATCAAGAATATCACTGCAGACTAATAAAAACAGAAACCTCTCTCTCTCTTTTTTTTTTAAGAAAACCATGAAGCACATAAGCCACATATTAGATCACACTTTAGTACAAGCACACTTGCAACATTAGGTAAAACCTTGACACTGATATTTGGTACTCAGATGATGTGTCCAGAAACTTTCTTCACTTCAATAGTCCGACATTTGCCAAGAATGATGAGAGTGGTGATTTGATTCTTAGCCCATGCTGACCTCTAGCTTAGGGAGATATGCATACAAGAGGATACAGGACAGAGTTTGCAGTTTATTTTCTGAAACTAGCACAGTACTTTGTCCTGGCTAATTGTTTTGAGAAAGAGTCAGTCTCTGTATCAATTTAAGTCAGGCACAACATATAGATGCTCAAAGAATGGTTTATGGCAGTAAGGTTTGAAATCATTATCAAATTCAACTGAATACATTGGACAGTGCAGTAACAAAAAAAGGCCCTTGAATATTTGAATAATAACCTCTGGAAACGATGAGATACCCTGGTGCCAATAGACAATTGTATTTCAAACCAATTTACTGCTCCATAAAGGCATGTAATAGTATTTTATTTATTTGACCTCATCTCATGCATTTGTTGTTGTGGATCTACTCTACAAGTGGCAAAACTAGATATCATTGTACAGACCTTGGTTTTCTGTGTTTCCTTGCTAATAGTTTGTGAGTTTGGCAAACCTCTATGACTCCCTGAACCTCTGTTTTCCCCACAAAACCTCCTATAAATATTACTTGCTTCGTATTAGAGAAGTCTTATTAATCTACTCTCCCATGCTCTTCAAACTATTAGAAAAAATGTAAATCTCACTTTATGAGATTTCAAAACCAGTACAGAGAGGCATTAGTTTAATTCTGTTTGTTATGAAAATGTTAATGACTGAATTAACTCCCCAGATTCATATGTTGAAGCCTTAACTCCAAATGTGATTATATTGATTTGCAGATATGACCTTTATAGGTAAATAAGATTAAATGAGGTCATAAGGCTGTGGCTCTGGTCCGATAGGATTAGTGTACTTTTAAATGAGACACCAGACAGTTTATGTTCATGCTCTTTCTCTCTCCTTCTCTATCTACCTCCCTCTTCCTCTCTGTCTCTGTCTCTGTCTCTCTCTCTCTGCCATGTAAAAACATAATGAGAAGACAGCCACCTGCAAGTTAGGAAGAGTCTCAGCAGACCCCAACCATGCTGATCTCAGACTTTCAGCTACCAGAACTGCGAGAAAATCAATTTCTTTGCTTAAGTTACTTAGTCTGTGGTATTTTATTATATGACAGTCCAGGTAGACTAATAAAGAGGACCCAAGGGAGTAATAAATATTCATTCTGAGTCAAATAAATTGAAGTAAAGAAATCAATTGGAAGCACACTTCTTATAATTACATTATAATATGGTAGATTTCTATGCAAATATTAGTATAAAATAGAATTACTTACATGGAGAGAAAATCTATGTATTTAAAAAAAACTGCATATTAAGTGAAAGCTGAAAGTTATAAAACTTCCCCAGCATGGGCATTTACTTTATCTTTGTGTGTATATATTATACATGAAAATGTCGGTGGTGGTTATATTTATTGGGTGAGAACATGAGGCATTTAAAATTTCTTCTCTTTTTTGGCTTCACTGTTAACTGCTTCAGATAAACCTGTATTAATTATATAATATAAAAGGTCAGTTAATTCAGTTTTTAAATGCAGTTTGACCAAATTTTAAAATATTACAAGTTAGCACCTCAGAGAAATAAATGATAACATGAACATTATGCACGGATGACACACCCCAAGTTTTAGAAATTTTTACATATATTGCAGAGTTGAGCTTCTCAAATGATAACGTCAGGAACACACTTAGATTTTGAGAATCTTTCTCTCTATATATGAAGCATAGTTTATATAGGGTGTTTTATCTCTATCTCTATCTCTGTCTCT
Source organism: Felis catus (assembly GCF_018350175.1). Lineage (NCBI taxonomy): Eukaryota > Metazoa > Chordata > Mammalia > Carnivora > Felidae > Felis > Felis catus. Next base: position 41,308,942 of record NC_058376.1, read on the forward strand.
ATCTCTCATATCTGTCTATGTCTATCTATATAATTTTGAAACTTCTAATATTGAATATGTAAAAGATATAAATTAGACAATAGCAAAATGAATCCAACCCTCCTAAGTACCAGCAAGCTACGTGGGCAGTTATTAGCAAGCAATTTATGCAGTGGATAATCTGATCGAATATCTGATCTTCACTCCATCTTTACTCTTCAATCCTGGCCCTTTGAAACTCGATCATGATAATAAAGAACACTGAATATTTTACCGTGAGTGTGATACGGTTAGGAGCAAAATTGATCAATAGTTTAGACCATTCAATATTTTAAATTTTTTTAATGTTTATTGATTTTTGAGAGAGAGAGAGAGTGACTGAACGGGAGCAGGAGAAGGGCAGAGAGAGAGGGAGACACAGAATCTGAAGCAGGATCCAGGCTCTGAGCTGTCAGCACAGAGCTCCATGTGAGGCTCGAACTCACCAACTGTGAGATCATGACCTGAGCCAAAATTGGACACTCAACTGACTGAGCCACACAGGCGCCCTGACCATTCAGTATTTAAACATTCTAATCAGAACCATGTGGGGATGAGATGTGGATCAGAAAATGTGATGATCTTTCTTTCAAAGTTAATCTCAGAAGTATCTTTATTGTTTGAAATTTTTATTTAAATTACAGTTAGTTAATATATAGCGTAATATTGGTTTCAGGTGTAGAATTTAATGATTCATCGCTTTCATACAACACCCAGTGCTTGTCACAACAAGTGCCCTTCTTAACACCTCTCACCCATCTAGCCCATTCCTCACTAATCTCCCCTCCAACAGCCCTCAGTTTGTTCTCTATATAAACCCAGAAATATTAAGGTGAGTGAGTGTAAAGGGTGGCATGGAAGCCAGGAATGGGGTAAAGTCCGCATTTGTATTTATTGATTGACAGAGGTTAATCAAAGCTCCGTGATATCCTAGAGCTTATATTCTAGAGTAAGATATTAAGTAATTAAGCAATAAACAAGCAAGATATATTCAGATGGTTATATGTTAACATGTTACCAGGACAAAATGAAAGAGAGTGATGACAAAGATGTCCAGGAAAGGGATGGTTTCAATTTGTGTGTTCAGGGAGGGTTCCTATAAGAGATAATAATGGAAGGGGACCTAACTGATTAGAAAGTGGGTTCCATGAAGGGATCAGAGGAAAGATATTTCCAGCCACACAGATTTGCAAACACAAAGGCAGAAACAAGCCTGGCATTTATAAAGAACAGGACATTTAAAAGTCCTGTAGATGGAGCATACAAGCAGGGGAGCAGGTGGTGGGAGAGAAAGTTAAAAAGAACTGACATATGGGGTTTGTAGGCCAGAGCAAGGGATTTACATTTTGTTTTGTGTCGAATAGGGAGTCATCAGAGCGGCTTATTCAGAGAGTATTCTGATATGATTTCTGTTTGAAAATGACCCTCTGGTTGACCAAATTTATTAAAATCTCATGGAGCTGGGACATGGAAAATAAGAATGGGTTTTACAAATGAATCAAATGAGTCTTAAGATACAACACATTTGAGAAACTTGTCTTACGAGATAAGTGCCGGCATTAGCTGCCAGGGAGGCAGTGTTTAAGTCAAGTGAAAATATATCAGGACCTGGAACCTCACTTAAATTGATTTGCTCTGAATCTGTCCCAGGAATGTTTATAAAAATAAAAATTTAACTTGACCTATGATTGATCTCTTGGAATTTATTCTAGAGAGGTAAGTCAGACATTAAACAATTAAACAAAGGAAACCCTAAGGAATGTGACACTAAACAGCAAATTAAAAAAAACACCATGGCAGGTCAACAGAGAAACTGCAAGAGAAAAGAAAACGTCTTCCCTTTGGAACAATGGACCTACCATTTTTATTTGTGTAAGGGCCCACAAATTATACAGCTGACCATGTTTACAGGTTTTCCTATTCTGTAAAATCAGAAGAAAAGCCCTACCTCATTGAGTTGTAAAGTTACATGAAATAAAGCACATGTAGTACTTGGCACAACGCCCAACAAATGTAGGTGGTCAATAGAAGATAGTTTCTCTCTACCCCATGACCCTCTTACCCATATAGTCTTTGTCATTGATAAAGAACATGTCTAATAAGAGACTTAACCTTTGGGATCCTTGGCTTCCTCATCCATAAAGTAAGAAGGTTTGGCAAGACGCTATCTGAGATATCTCCTGTGCTCTTAGCATTGTTTCCCTCTGCAAACCAAAGTGGTCCCCATACTAGCATGTCACAGCAATGTGTCAGGGCCACAGTCAGGATCACCTCCCAGCTCAAACAATAGCTTCTCCTAATTACTGAGGCACCCCATATTGTACCCTGTAAAAAGAAGCATCTGTTACAAGGATTTCTATTTAAGCTGTTGCACTTGTTTCTAAGGCCTTTGATGTTTTAATTATTGATGAAATATTAATGTATGTATGGCTGGTATTAAAATATTCTTATCTCATTACAGAATAGTTGTGCTTGCTTTTTATTTTTTAAACCCGCTGATTAAAATCTTTGCTACTCCGAAAACATATTACACTTTGCATAAAAACCAATATACAGCTGTGTAATTTTCTGGAACTGCTTTTAAAATATTAAGTTTTGGACATCATGAAGTGAAGTGTGAGTAGATTATGTCTGCATTTGCAGGACTAAATTTATGATTATAAGTGACTTTTAAGACATACTAAGGGAAATAATAAAATTACTATATAATAAAATGAAAAAATAATTTTTCCTTGACCCATCATTTCACTCTTCCATCCCCTCCAAAATGAGAAACTTCTCATCTAAATCTAATTGCAAACTTCATAAAATACACAGGAAAGAGTTTAGTGACAAAATGAGAAAACATCACTGCTCTGTGACAAGGAGTTTAAAAGACAGGAAAACATCCATATTAAGTAACAAGGGATTGAATAGGAAACTAGAGAGCAAATTTTCAGCAAGAGAAAGTAGCTTTATATAGTTAGGACTTAAGATCTGAGGCTGTTGTCTAAGTAGAGTATAAAAAGCAGAGTACTTTTGGGGCGCCTGGGTGGCTCAGACGGTTTGGCGTTTGACTTCGGCTCAGGTCATGATCTCGCGGTTCACGAGTTCAAGCCCAGCATCGGGCTTTGTGCTGACAGCTTGGAGCCTGGAGCCTGATTCGGATTCTGTGTCTCCCTCTTTCTCTGCGCCTTGCCCAGTCACACACTCTCTCTCTCTCTCAAAAATAAATAAACATTGGGGCGCCTGGGTGGCGCAGTCGGTTAGGCGTCCGACTTCAGCCAGGTCACGATCTCGCGGTCCGTGAGTTCGAGCCCCGCGTCGGGCTCTGGGCTGATGGCTCAGAGCCTGGAGGCTGTTTCCGATTCTGTGTCTCCCTCTCTCTCTGCCCCTCCCCCGTTCATGCTCTGTCTCTCTCTGTCCCAAAAATAAATAAACGTTGAAAAAAAAAATTTAAAAAAAATAAAAAAATAAAAAAAATAAATAAACATTAAAAATTTAAAAAAAAAGCAGAGCACTTTGTCAAGTGATTATTTCAGTTACTTTAGTATTTGATTATGAACAGATTACATCAATGCATTACTTTGGCATGGGTAAAATCAAATAATAAATGTGCTGGAGAAGATAATCCACATAAAATTTGATAATTATAAATATATAATATTTATGGTATACTTTCATATAGTTACCAAATAGAAGACATAAAAGAAGAGGGTTTTATTGGTACAGCCTGAAATACATTACTAAGTTTGTGACACTAAATGTGGAGTTTTCCTAAAATCTGTTCTAAGAGAGAGCCTGATAATTGTTGTCTGTATCTCAAGAAAAATTCTTATTATTTCCCTGTAGATATATGCTGAGTAGGACATAAACTTATCTTAACTTGGGAATTTTCAAAGTTAGAGTTCTGTGGATGTAAAATGTGAGATCAAGTACGTGCCAGTCGCCACAGCAAAGCATGCGTCTTCAATAGTCGTGTAATGTAGATATATCAAATTCACGAAAAGACGATGATACAGCTACAAAATGACAAGGAAATCCATCATGAAGGGCTGCACAGGTCTTTTCGTGAGAAGCTGATTACATATTCCAAGAAAGGAAATGTCATTTACTGGTTAACCTATCTGGTAGTTTTATGTGAACCGATGAATAAATATATTCATTCCTGTAATTGAAACTGAGTCTTCCCAAGGAAAGCTGCTATAGTGCTTGAATATATTTACAAAGAATTTGGGTGAACTTAAATGCCTTGCATTTAAGAGGTTTGGCTCCTTATTATCATTTGTATAATTACTAGATGATGAAGATGGGGCTAATTATTACCATAGTGTCCTTATTCAGTGCCATTTATTCTGAAGAGCTCAAAGAAGTTTAGAAACTTTCACCTAAATAATTCACTGTGGCAAGCATCATAGGAAATACATTTGTCCAATGGACAGCAGAGTAGAAAATGTAGTCACATCAAAAGGAAAGCAAGATTATTTTCCTTAAAGTTGGCTTTTGAGTTTTCTGCCACAGAGCAGAGATGCCTGATAACCCTGGAGAGCTCAATGATGTATCCAGCTGTGGAGACCAAAGCCTAAGAATTAAATTTCCTCAGACCCTTCCCTATTTTTACCACCTCACACAAACAGACAAATGGGTAAAGCTCTGTCAATGCATAGGACTGAATTTCTTTTTATATGAAACCAAGTAATCCAACTTAGGAGACACATTCATGCTAATACATCACCTGTAAGGGTTACTAGGGAAGTTGGAGACCACTATAAACAGGAAGATGATTTATAGTAAATGGAAGAATGTCAGGATTTAGGATTCTGCTAAGAAGGATATGGCAGTCTGAGTATGGTTGTTGGTCAGAAGAGAAATAGGGAAATATTCAAATGCATGATAATTATTTGCTGAGAGGCTGTGGAAGGTATGGGTGACACTTCATTTCTTTCGCATCAAAAGCAAAAAAAAAAAAAACCAAAAAAAAATGGGCTCCTCATTTTAACCGGTCTCAAAGTGCAATTTATTTTCAACCAGAAAAAGAGACTCCAAAATTATTTTTATAGATATTGTCATTAACACAAGACAAAATAACTTTCTGGATATTTTTACTAATTATATTAATTTCTGATATTCATTGTGGCATCCATAGTACCTCACCTATAGAAGCCACTCTATCAATGCTATGGGATTACGATTATGTGGTATTGCTGTATTTTACAAAACTATTTTGCATGAACCTAGGTAATACATGGCCTATTTGGTCCCAAAGTAGGAAGGACATTGAAATTCTTTCATTAGAGAGGCAGTATTTTACAGTTTCAGGATTCCACTGCATATTCTCCTCAAAGAGTCTAGGTTTCTTCAGAATATTATATAAAGATTCAACTATGAGCATGAATACTAATATATTTTTAAAAGTTTAAAATCATATTCCATTTGTATGTGAACACTGAAAGATGATTAGGAGCTGTCCTCCAGGGTTCTCTTCAAGAAACCAGGTGTCTGACTTCTCAGAAATTGGTCCTTAAGGAGAGATCTGTCTCTGGAATGAGAACAAGGTTAGAGAATTGTATGAATTTTATGCCTTCCTCTTCTGATCAGGTGCCAAGACAACCACATAAAATACTGCTAAAAAGGAAGCATTAAGAAATGCTAACAATGAGGAGAATGAACTCAAAAGACAAAGAGTGAAGAGATTTCCATTAAGATGTCAAGTAATGCAAATATTAGCAGTGCCTGTAGAATTAAGTTCTACAGGTTGCTCAAATACTTTAAAACTCTCTAAAGCAAAAGGTGATCAGTAACTTCCTTCTCTACTAATGGGCTCTTCCAAATGTGCACGACTTACCTCTCTTGATGAAATGAAAAGAATCGTGTATACATTAAAAATGTTTTTTAAAAATATGCTTCACATAGTAATGTGTGCTGTGGGCAGGGGCTGTGAGGTGGGGTGCAGGATGGAAGAGTAAATACCTGTATAAGAAATAATTCCTATTGTTAAGCATTTATAGGATTTTTAAAAAAGGTTAACATGATTTAAAAAAACCATAGCAGGAGTAATTATAATGACATGTATTTCTATCTTGTACTTGATTATATCTATAACATAATATAGCTATAATATATTTTTGATATATTATGAATCTGTCAATTAACACTTGTTAAGTGGAACTGGGGTGGCCAGGTTGTGAGCCATAAGAGATATTGAAATAGAGAAGCTTATTACAAGTCTTAGAGGAAGTATATGGCATGTCTTGAGGGGTCACATAGGGAGGTCAAGGTAGAGTGCAGATAGAGAGGCAAGACTTGAGACATATGCCTTTATTAGGGTCTGTAAGAAGAGTATCTTGGGTTTCCTGAACTAAAGCCAGATTGGTCAATTCAAACCTAAAGAGCAGAGTTTTAATAAGTCCCATAGGACTCTTATCTAAGAAGCACATATGGGGAAGGCTCTGAAAGGCAGGGGAGAGTGTTGATCACAAAGGCTGTTGGTGGCTCATAATAGAAACTTAACATTCGCTTGTGACTCTGCAGGCTGTTATCATGGGAGGTGCTAGTGTCCATTCAAGGTCTCTGTAGGCTGATTGGCTGAACAAAATGGAAGGCAAGGTATCAGTACCAGGGGGTAGCTTAGCTAAACCTTCAATACAGTGTACCATCCATAGTATTTTTGAGCTATAACTGAACTAATGCCAAGGTCATTGCAAGCATGTAAGAAAATATTTTTGAAATGCAACATTTTCCTATTTTCTTCTATGAACTTTCATTTTCAGGAACAAATAGAACTGCTGTTTCGGAGTTGGATTGCTTTCTTTAAGGTGCCAAATTTCTCCTCGAGATCCTTAGTTACAGGTATTTTGAAACTGGTGATCTGATTACCAAGAAACTTTTAATTCTAGAGAAAATACAGGAAAATAAGGTTAAATTGGAGCTATTAAAACATAGGTCAAGGACCAAAGTGTTTCTTTTCTAGGAGACAAAATATCTGGGAGTTTAATGATTGCAGTTACCCCGTTTAAACTTAAAGTAAAACCTTTTGCTCTGACTGTAAGAAACCCTGCCATTGTCATTTGTACACATTTACTTAATTGTTTGTTTTGTTTTCTTTTGTTTTACTTAATTGTTTAATGCACATGTATAGTATGTATAGTGGTGTCAGAATTATTAACCTGTCCTCCATGGAAAACAGTTTTATCAACTAAGGCATAGTTCTTATGTACATCTACTTTTGCCTTTAGTATTATACTCTCCATTCATTTCCAGTGTTACTTAGGTCAGCACCCTTTCCCCCACCAACACAGTGAGGTTATTTAAATACATTTTTAGTACAGTTCTATTTCTTGTCTCTATCTGAATTCTGTCCTGGAATTCCTCAACTTCCCCATGATTAAAAAAAAAACAAACCCTGCATACATTAAGATTCAAGATTTGTACTGTAAAGTTCTGTGGGTTTGGACAAATGCATTGTCATGTTTATATTGTGTTATATCATACAGAATAATCTCACTACCCTACAAATTTCCTGTGCTTCATCTATTCAATTCTTCCCACTCCCTAAACTACTGGAAACCACTGATCTTTTGAACTTTTTTTTTTCAAATTTATTTATTTTTTAATTTTTATTTGAGAGATAGAGAGGATGCAGAGGGGCAGCAAGAGAGAGAGAGAGAGAGAGAGAGAGAGAGAGAGAGAGAGAGAGAGAATCCCAAGCAGCGTCTGCACTGTCTATGCAGACACCAATGAGGGACTTGAACTCAAGAACCATGATGAGGTGACGACCAGAGCCAAAGTCAAGTGCTTAACTGACTGAGCCACCCAGGCAACCCTGATCTTTTGAACTTCTGTACAGTTTTGCTTTTTCCAGAATGCCATGTAATTTGAATCATACAGCATGCAGTCTTTTCAAAGTAGCTTCCTTCACTTAGCAAGGATGAATCTTAAGATTCATCCATATATATATGTATATATATATTTTTTCATGACTTGATAGCTTATTCCTTTTACTACTGAAGAACATCCCATTACATGGATGCACCACAATTTATTTATCCACGCACTATTGAAGGATATCTTTGCTGCTTCCATTTTTGGACTATTATAAATAAATCTTTTATAAATTTTATTTTCCACTGGTGTGTGTGTGTGTGTGTGTGTGTGTACATAGTTTTCAAATCAGGTGGGTAAATACTTAGCACAATTTCTGGATTGCATGGTGAACGTATGTTTAGCTTATAAGAAACTACCTCAATGTCTTCCACAGTGACTATCATTTGCCATTTCCACCAGCAATAAATGGGAGTTCCTATTGCTCTGAACCTTTGCCAGCAAAATATTGTCAGGGTTTTTTTTTGGGGGGGGTGTTAAATATTTGAATAGGTCTATAGTGTAATCTTGTTGTTCTTTTCATTTGCCTTTTCCTAAGGACAAGTAATGTTAGGCATCATATATATATATATATGTATATATATATATATATATATATATATATATATATATATATCTATATATATCTTCTATTATGCCATGTATAGATCTTCCATGGTGAGATACATGTCCAGAACTTTTGCCCATTTTTTACTTTGTTTATTTCCCTGTTGTTGAGTTTTATGGGATTTTGGTCTATTTTGCATATAAATCCTGTTTCAGATTTTTTTTTTTCTAAATATTTTCTCCTAGTCTGTGGCTTGCCTTTTCATTCTTTCATCAGTATCTTTTCTTAGTGGAAGTTTTTAGTTCTGATAAAATCCAACTTATCTTATCTAATTTTTTATCTTATCTTCTATCTTAACTTATCTAATTTTTTTTACAAGGATCATCCTTTTAGTATCATATCTAAAAACTAATCTCCAAGCCCAGTTTCCTGTAGATTTTCTCACATGTTTTCTTCTAGATTTTTTTTTTATTTCTTTTTTTAACGTTTATTTATTTTTGAGACAGAGAGAGACAGAGCATGAAGGGGGGAGGGGCAGAGAGAGAAGGAGACACAGAATCGGAAGCAGGCTCCAGGCTCTGAGCCATCAGCCCAGAGCCTGACGCGGGGCTGGAACTCACAGACCGCGAGATCGTGACCTGAGCTGAAGTCGGACGCCCAACCGACTGTGCCACCCAGGCGCCCCTCCTCTAGATGTTTTAAAGCTATGCATTTTACATTGACACCTATAATCCATTTTGAGTTAACTTTTGTGTAATGTATAAGGCCTATATCTGTGTTCCTTTCAAGGACTAGCTGTAGATGGCATGTGAGATAATAAAATCTGTGAGTCTTGTACATCTGATGTTACAAATGATTTGGTATACTTTAAAAAACTCATGAAACAAGCCAAGCAGTGACAAAAATATGATTAGATGTTCTATATCTTTTTAAACTGTGCTAATTGGTATATAATGCTGATTACCAAAAGGACACACATCTTGCTGCTCAATCAATGACATGGTTAAAGGTATGAACGTGAGGAAGTTAAGACAACTGCTTTTTTTTTTTAATTTTTTAAAATTTTTTAACGTTTATTTATTTTGGGGACAGAGAGAGACAGAGCATGAACGGGGGAGGGGCAGAGAGAGGGAGACACAGAATCGGAAACAGGCTCCAGGCTTTGAGCCATTAGCCCAGAGCCTGACGCGGGGCTCGAACCCACGGACCGCAAGATCGTGACCTGAGCTGAAGTCGGACGCTTAACCGACTGCGCCACCCAGGCGCCCCAAGACAACTGCTTTTATAGGCTCTGGGTGCAGTCAATATACCATATCATAAGAAAACACAAATTGAGAAAATTGGAAATACAGATGATAAAAAGAGCCTGGCTGAACCCTGTTAAAATTTATTCAGACAATATCACTTTGGCAGGGAATTGATAGAAATATTTAAAATACTACATTGCAAAGGAAAAATAAACCAGGAATCAATACAAAAAGTGTGAAGGCATAGAAATGGGAAAAAGAGGCCAGTACTTTATGATTCAGTTAATTTTGGTTCAACTACAATTTGTGAAGACACTGTCCCATGTCGTTGGGTGATAGAGAAAGCTCAATAACACATTAGGCTTCTCTTGAGTGAGCCCCCCACCTAACAGGGAGAAAGGCATGTGTTCAAATAATGTAAAAGGTATATCAAAATAGATCTAGGTACAAAATAGGTGAGCGCTCACTAGAGCATTTATAAATGTGGTGGTAGTGCACTCCAAGTAGAAAGAATATCAGAAGAGGTGCCTGGCTGGCTCAGTTGAGCATCTGGCTTCGGCTCAGATCATGATCTCAAGGTTTGTGAGTTCGAGCCCCACAACAGGCTCTGTGCCTACAGCTCAGAGCCTGGAGCCTGTTTCTGATTCTGTGTCTCCCTCTCTCTCTCTGTCGTGCTCGTGCTCTGTCTCTCTCTCTCTCAAAAATAAACATTAAAAAAAATTAAAGGAAAAGAAAGAATAACGGATGAAATAGTACAGAAATATGAAACTGCATTGTATATTCTGGGATTTATAAACAATTCAGTAATTTGGGAATACAAAACATAACCAATTAAAAAAAAACATTTTTCTTAATCTCCTATTCTTTTATAAGTAGATATCCAAATGGGATAAGATGGTCTTAATATGCATATGAATAGAAGTTATAACACTTTGCCTTTAAGTATGTTTACTAGAACTCATCAAATAAATGATTCTTCTCTTTTAACCAAGAAATGAAAAAAATTCTTCTGTCTACCTCTTGAAAATGTGAAGCATATAGAATGAGTCTATTCGGATTCATTTCTACCCATCCATTTTGATTCTAGTCACATACCATAATACAGCCCAAAGATACTGGTTAAAAAAAAGAAAAGGAAAAAAAATAATGTACCCATAAATTATGCCAACCATACAAATGACAGCTCTTAGATGATAACCCACTATAATTACAGTATTTTAAGCACCATTATCTACCCATCTATACATTTCTATAGCATCATTCACCCAAGTTTGTAAGATCATTAAGAAGGCTAATGTTTTATAACAAAATAGTAACAACAACAAAAAAGCAATCAAATACTTCCGGTTTTGAGCTGGAGCTGGGTTGTAAAGTTCACAGAAGCCAATAGGGTATATTCCTTTGTCAATTCCACATTCAAGTGACCTCTCAATAGCAAGTTGAAATTGGCCAAGTGGAAGTATGTATAACTGAATATTTCTTTTAATTTCTTTCAATATTGGAAGGACAATTATTTCAGAGTTTATAGATCTCTTGAATATGTCCTTAAAAAAACCTATACACAGAAAAACCTTAAAAATAGGTGCAGATCGCTTGATTGTATAAATGAAGTGATGATAACGTTTTGGAAAGCATCGTTGCTGTTAACATTGAAAACTTTGCTTCCAACATGAGAGCAAGTCTCAAAATTATGGAAGTGTTTATGTCAACCAAGACTAATGGGATCTAAAATATGAGTATTTCTACCATCTAAGTTCTGAAACAGATAACTTTATAGAACTATCATATAAAGTTCCTTCATGTGAACCACACTGAGATTCAGAATCAAATATAGTCTCTGTAGGAAAAGGATAGAATGCCTGTGAATTTCCACAATTTGTCCGTATTCTGTGTATTAAGCTGTCAGGGACTATCTAAATCACTTCCTTTTCTGTCACTCTGTCTTTGGACAACATCCTTTGAGACACAACAGCATTCAGCAACGACCTTTCCCTCTCGCCCCCCGCCCCCCAAAGTCTCAAAATGATATGTAAATCCTGCAATTCATCATGCCCTGTGTAGTACAGGTTTAATTCTTCCTCCTAGGCCTCAATCTGCTGAAACATTACTCTGATATACAGTACAAAAGCAGTAACAAAGATGTTCATATCAGCCCATTGTGAGTTGGTGGCAGGCAGAGAAATCAATGAAGCCTAGGGGACAATAGTTGGAGTTTAAACAGGCTGCTGAAATTTGCTAAGACGCAGACAAAGGGCCCATGCTGAAAGGGGAGCTGCAGTGGAATTTCTTGGCCTCCATTATGTGGCTGAAACAATCCTTACTCAGAGAGTGGATTTGCATCTCTAATAGAGTTCAGGCTCTGTTTGTGAAAGGCTTTCGCTAGGCCTGACCCCTCGTCTCAAGAGCACACTGATACCCAGCGCCTTGCCTCTGCCTTGTCCCACACCACAGAACAGTATCATGGGAAAATGCACTAACTTAAAAGAAAGCAAAGGAAGGCAAGAGGAAGGGAAAAAAATGAAAGGCTTGAGGCAGTTTTGGTGGTACTTAGCGGTGAAAATTACTTTGGCAAATAATAGAACCTACTGCTGGTAATTACTGCTAACAAGCTTCCCCTAGCCCAAATGTGACACTTGGGCTGATGTGAGAAAAGCTGATATAGGCCAAGCTTATTAAGCTTCAATGAAAGGGAACCTTTTCCCTATGAAAATATAGCAACTCAGGAGCCTGCAAATCCTGTAATCTAGTGTTACCAATTATTCAGTAAAACAGAAAAATGGTGCTGCAATATTTAAAATGCTTCTTGGATTTAATTCAGTATGGTGCCCTAATCCCAAGCAGCTGTAATCATGAACATCATTGGTTTCCTAAACATGCACTCCTGGTTCCAAACAAAATATTGTGGGTACTTAATCTTCTACTTCATGTTAGGGACCACTGGGAAAACCTTTCATACTTGATGTCCAGCAGATAACATGGCAAAACATTTCTTTGGGAGATCACGAAAGAAATAAAAGGAAACAGTCATAATCTGAAACGAGGCAATAGAATCTTGCTCGAACATGTTCATGACTTATTCATGATCTTGATTTTAAATTTAATTTTGTGTTGTCTGACATAGTAATGTCAACTTCTCCATCAACCTTAAAATTGTTTTAATTAGCATGAGAAAGTGATCACATGAAGTTATAGCATCTATTAATTATTATATTAGTGAAATATTGTGCCTTGAGAGTAAACTCAAATTTCATATGTAAAAATGAGTATGAAAATAAAAGATGTCTCAGAAATGTATTTTATTTACTCCTGTATTTACTACATACAGGAAAAGATCATATTCTTCCTTATTTAGGACACAAGCATTTGTTAAAGAGGAATGCTTCTTATATGTAGCAATAATCACATGAAAGATAAGTATTTAATTCAGCATTTTGACTTAAATTTCATTAGAATTATCTGGCATATTCATACTCTTTCCACACTCAAGTTGTCACAGATTTTTAAAAATATTACCATTGACTCTATGATGTAAATGGCACCTTTAGTATCTAGCAAACTACAGAAATTTTAAGGGTAAGCTCACTTAATTCAGTGAAACAAAATCATATGCTACTGTGGACCTGAAAGCGTTCAATTACAACTGAATTTTAAATTTTCAATGTAGTTTTGACTTCTTAATAATCCACTAGTTCATTGCTTGAACATACAAGTTGACTATTTCCAATAATTTGTTTTTCTATAGCCTAATTACATTGGGAATGTGGTAATATTAAGAGATGTACACTGTATCACTTAAGAATTAGTACAGATATTTAATCTGAATTTTTACAATATGACTGTTTTTACAAGTTGCTTAAAACACATTTTTTAAATGTTGTGCAACATAATAGAGCCAAGGAGTCACACATTCATCTAATTATTCATTTTAAAAAATACACATTTAGGTTTAAGGCTCTATTATGTTTTATGGTCATGTTGCCTGTAAACCTCCAATGTCCTTCATTCAGCAAAGGGTTGATTGTTCATATTTGTAGGATTACTGCCATGTGTTGTAGTTAAACTATTCACTCAGTGATCAGATAGTGAGAATAGATTTTGACAATTTACACCAAAGGAACAGAGTGAATTTTTAATATTTCCTCAGATGAAAAGTAAATAATAAAAAGTTAAAGGTGAAGATTACTAAAATTTTGCACGTTAAATTTATGACACTAACTCAAGATATTTAAAAGACTATTACCACAACTTACTAACTAAACTTATGCTATTCTTATATTCAATTAATTGCTATATAGAATTACTTATTTTAATATGCCTGTGCTGTTGCAAAATTGTAAAGATTTTATTATTTGTTTATTAAGATATTTGCTTAAGCTATGTTATTATAATATAAATTTATTTTTAAGTAACTGCATATGGCTTATCTCCTACACTTTTCTAGTAAGATGGTAAATAAATCTAATGAAATTATTTCATCGTTTACTAAATATAGTATATACATAATAGCCTACTACTTATAAAGGCTGTGCACTTTTGATCTAGACCAAATGTGATTTGAAGTCTTTTAACGGGAAATAGAATTGTTCAGAAGAACGTTGCTTATCATCAATGAAGTACATTTCGCAAAAGATGATAATCTGTGATTTTATTTTATTTTCTTAAAAAAATTTAATGTTTATTTATTCATTTATTTATTTATTGAGAGAGCGAGCGAGAGAGAGAGAGAGAGAGAGAGAAAGGATGAGCAGGGGAAGAGAAGAGTGAGAGGGAGAGAGAGAATCTCAAACAAACTTTGCACTGTCAGCACAGGGAGCCCAATGCAGGGCTTGAACTCGGTAACTGTGAGATCATGACCTGAACCGAAATCAAAAGTTGGAAGCTTAACTGACTGAGGCACCCAGGTTCCCCAAGTAATCTGTGATTTAAACAAAATAAATTTAATTTTCAAACTTTACCAAATGCTAATTATTTTATAATATACTATAATAAATAATTATCTTTTCTGTGTAACCCAACAATCAGTGAAAAAAAAAAGACATCACTGGGAATTTTAAAGAAACTAAATAAATGAATAAAGAATATAGCCTTTCCTCAGTTTCTTTTTTAAACAATGTAAATTTTTTCATATAGAAGTTTTCATGTATGCCTCTGTGTATATGTGTTTTAAGATGTTATCTTCCCCTTGAAGCAAAATGTGTACATTTAAAGTAAAAAAAGTTTCCGAGTGATAACGAATACTATAATGAATTTGTACAATTGCTGTCCTAATGTGAACTGCATAGGATATTGATGTTGCAATAGGAGGAAGTATATGTTTTTAGTGATACTTCAAGGCAAAAAATAAAAAGAAATGTATAAAGGAAAGGAATGAACTAATGCAGACAAGGGCAAAAAAAGGTCACAGAGAGAGAGGGTAAGAAGGAAGTGGGTAGAGAGGCTGAGAGAATTGGAGAAGCCCAAGTGAGGACAGGGGAGGGGGGGGGATGGCAGAAACAAAGGGGGAGGGAGAGAAAGGAAACTCATGCCTCCCTAATATGAACACTGAAATTCATGATTTTCATAACCCTGTATTCATTTCCAGAAAAATTCCAAGCTTTGCCAGTGATGCATTTCATCTACTTCCTAATTCCATCTAAGCTTTACCTAAAACCTATTCTGAGGTGTTTTGTTTCATCACAGGGAAACCTGTAGTTGAAACAGACTTTATGAGACAATGAGCTTTTCAAAGCTCTATTAATACATTTCTATGGAGAAAAAAAATGACAAAAGTTAACGATAATACTGAGTTTGAAAAAGCCATGCAAACAAACTTGATGGATCATCGTAGTCGTTAAGCCATATATTATATGTTTTAGGTAGAGTAAAACCTTGGTTTGCAAACATAATTTGTTTCAGAAACACACTTATAATCCATAGCACTCATCTATCAAAGGGAATTTCAAGAACCATTGTCTCAGTTGTGATCCTGTGACATTCAGCATTTCATACTACTTGTATTACAAGACATTGCTTGTTCATCAAGTTAACATTTATTAGAAATGTTTGCTCGTCTGGTGGAATGCTCACATAACAGGTTACTCACAATCTAAGGTTTTACTGCACAGGGTGGAGAAAATTAAGGGAAGTATTAGTTCATAAAGGAGAATGTGGAAACTGATTTCAAATACTTTGCAAAAGTATGTGTCCAAGATAATACATAATAATAAACATGTCTCATACAATATCTATTTTTAAAATAATTTTTTACAGACAATTTGGAAACTGGAAAGGATCACCAGATGAGACTGGTCACTGAAAATGGGAGCTTGTTGAGATCTTCAGTCACACTGATGCTTAAATGGAATTCTCAATTAATTCCATATACTATGTGCTATCATTTCATCCAGTTTCGAAAGTGCTGTTCCCTTTGACACATGCATTTCCCTTCCTCTCTCCACTACAAAATGTTAATCCCTGTAGATCCTCCCTCTTGTATCTCTCGTGTCTGCTGCTTCAGTTCCATCTCATTCCCTTTTCTCTGACATTGCAGCAGCCTCTAAATCCCTCCCCCCTTTCTCCACTGTTTACCTGAACAGCTCATTCCGTATGGAGCTGTCACATTAATTATCCTAATGTTCAGATTCAATTGTGTCTCACTTGTGCTCAGAAACTTTCCCATCTCCCTACTGCCTTCTGAAAAGGGTTTGCATTTCTCCAGCAAGTAGTCCAAACTCTCCAAAGCATCCTTTGCATCCAAACTATACCAAGCATCCTTTCCAAACGCATCCTCACTCTATTATTCTGCACATACGGATACCCTTACCAAAGAGAGCTGCTATTCTATGGTTTTGCCGGATCATGACTATGTTCCACTATTTAGACCATTCGGTTTTACTGCAATCTGCTTCCTCTACCTCTTTCCATCTCTATTTACTAACTTTGAAGTGTGACTTTTACTATGACATCTGCCCAGACCTCACCTACAAACAGTGCCTCTGAAATTTCTTTGTCCCTAATGCTAAACAGGACAGTACCTTATTATAATACTTGCATAGTCAAACCTTGTCTTGTAATTCCCAAGAATACATAGTACATTCCTTTCTCATACTAACATGAAATTAACATTGAATACATTGATACATGAGAATAGAGAGATACCAAGTGTTTTTAACTTAACAGTAAAAAAAGATATACTGTCAACAGTTATCTGGCGAAAAATTGTTTTCCTTTTCTTAAATTAAAAATAGTTATATTGCCTTTTAGTGGCAAAAATCAATATATCCTTTAAATCAACTGGTCGTTTTCAATAATGGATACAATTTATTACATAGGGGGATATATTTCCAAGTTAATATTTTAAAAATCAGAAAATGGAAAATATTCCTCAAATAATCCCTAGATTTTAATTATGCCTGCACTAAAAATATAAATGTGGATAAATACTGTGCCATACACCAGCCTTTGGAATATGACTTTGAAAACACATTATCTTCATACGGTGCTTCCATAAAGAAATAATGCTTCTATTTTGATATGTTACAGGATACGACATTTATTACAATAGTATTTTAGATCAGTATAACATATCACTTTATAATGAAATTCATAAAATCTCTAATTTCTGACACTACAGAAAGCAGCTTGGTATGAGATGGATAGATTGATTATCCTCAAACTTTCCATAGAGACAATACCTCAGGCATCTTGGAACAGAAAGAAATAAAGGTTTACTTTTTAATGGATACTTTATTTCATGCTCTTTCTTGTTATTTCATCCAAATGAAAGACTACCACTTTTTAGTTCTTTTATTCAAGATATTAGCATATAAATAAAATTCCTCAGCATTGATATACGGCCATTTTGAATAGAATTTCCTTCATTTTTTCTATACTGAAATTAAGCAATTGTTGATGCCTTTTAGAATGAAGTTACAGAATTTTTTAATCTTCCCTTTCTTTTCCAAATGCACAGAATGATCATTTAAAGTGGCAGTTATAAACAAACACACAAATAAAGTGGCTTTTATCATACTTGCTACGATTTGTAAACTGGAGTGTGCATTAAAAGTCTCTTAGAGTTAACTATGAATTTAGTAAACATAACTTGATAGCAGTTGAGTGTCTTATTTTGAAGGTAAAAATGAGTTATAAAAAAAGTAGTGTCAAGTTGCATATTTGATTTTTTTTTTACTCTTAAAAATTTTCTTTCTTTCTGATGAATACTACAGAAACCTTAAAGTTCATCTCAAAGCTTAATCCCATCCAAACTTATGCTAGAATGGTATACTCTCATATTTTTTTTAGTGTCTCTGGCACTGTAACACGTGTTAAATATAAAGGCAGCAGTAATGGGCTACTTAGTTTCTCTTATTCTTTGGCACTTCAAAGAGTATTTTGCTGATTTACCCCCATCTTGGTAAAATTGGCGACAATCGTATGGCTTAAGTTTCCCATTTGCATTATCAAGTGTGGAAGAGTCATTAATAATTCACCATTTTGAACCATGTCAAGCCCTTTGAATATTATCCATAGTGCAAAATAAAACACTAACATTGTGTTTGGTTTCAATACCTGAGGTGTCTTTTGTGTGGTCTCTACAGATTCCTACATTATGATGTGAAAATATTTTTGTGTCAGGTAATGTGGCGCTATGCAAAACTAACTTTATTTTTCACATGACTTTCACATTATTATGGAATCTTCCACCAGTTGTCACTATGTAACAGACCACTATGAAAATGTGAGAGAAACACAATAAATGTTCTCATTTCATTTTAACATTTTACATGAGGATTGTGGTACCATTTAATGAAATGCTCAAGATATTTTATTTCCCAATATTAGTCTTAGGTTTCAGAGAGCTCCAAAAAATAGAAGAGATTCTTTCTTACATTCCAGGCAGAATAGCATGGTAATCAAATGTATTTTAGTGAGAATTTTAAGACTAAATACAGAGTAATGTCTTAAGGCCCCCTTAACATTAAGTCCCACCTATTGGAGTTATTTCATCTGCTTCCACACAATAACAAGAAAAATTTGTGCATTTAGTTTTGTTGTAGCTAAGGACAAAGACAACATACAGTTTTGAACTTGAATTTTCAGATCATAATAGCATTTTGTCTCCTTGGTGTTTCTTTTTTCTTTCCTTTTACCAACTGGATGACTTGTTGAAGGGAATAAAGAGAGAAGGCTTCATACAGGGGAAGCCACCGATATCATGGGCAAGTGAAGCTCACGACAAATGAGATATTATACGGGCACACACAAAATGAGCTCTCACGCAGGGCTCTGTCAGTGTCATTCAGCTTTGCCTGAATGGATAACCCTCTCATGATTTATCTTCCATTCATCAAGTCAATGCCTGGTATCTTTTCAGTTGTGATGGATAAGACCTTGCTAAATTGACTACTGCCTGCTGAGCATTGTGGAGCCTGAGAACTGAACAGGAAGGGGATCCAGTCATATTTCATTCATATAGTAAGTCAGCCATTCTCAGCAGACCTAAGGACCGAGGATTATAAAGAGCCTTGTTTCAGCTGGCCCATTGGGCTAGAGCAGAGAGTAGTCAAGGGTCCATCTAGTTTCCAGGACTTGAAAGTAAAGTAGGAATGGGGATATTAGTCGCTTCCACAGCAGATCAAATGGAAAATAGAAAACCAATTTATTAAGAAGGAACTACTACTCCTTCAGGTCTTATTCTAGATGATAAATATTTAGCTGGGTCCTTTCAAACATCATGCTTATTTTATCATGAAAAATAACTACATCAGGTACACATTTCCTCACACATTTGACCGAAAAAATTACCACACTTCATTACAGCAGTGAGCATGGTTGACTTATTCAGTTGCATATTCTTCAGCTGCTAGAGTAGAAGAATATCTAGCTCAATCAACGTCTGTAGGTAGATGGAAATGTGACAGTAATGGAGATGGAGGGAGGGAGGAGGGAAAAAAAGGAAGGAAAGAAGAAAGGAGAAATCTAAATTAATACATTGAATTTAGGATTTGAAGTGTGGGCATGCATTTCTAAGTACTCTGGTTTTTTCCACTTGACTAAACACCAACCTTAAAATTTTCCGAGATGGTTGTTTGAATGTGAGGTGCGAAGCATCTATTTAAATCTCCTTCACAGATATTGCACCCTTTTGGTCCCCTAGATAATTGTCTCCTCCCAACCATATTTAAAGACACAGGTTAATTGTTTTAGTCATCCAGTGAGTACATATTTCCATTCACGTTCTGAAGTTGAGGTATCCTTTAGATGAGAAAGTTATCAAGTGCCCTCTGTTCATCAAGTCATGACTTGAAAATGCCAGTGTGCACACTCAAAACCACCGCCACAGTATAAAGTGTTCAAAGATATGAATACTGCAAATGAAAAAGTCCTGCAAAAACAGGGCCCACTATCATTATACGTTACCAAAAGTAAAGAAAAAATTGACAAACACAAATAAACATGAAAAATAAAATAAATAACAGAACATCTTATATCCTAATGCTCTGGAGATTAGGATCCTTATGATTATTTATCTTGTACACTCACAAAGAATTACTTGAAAAGTAATTTCCATGTAAAAATATCATTTCCTTTATTTTTGTGTCTGCTTTGAAAACTTGATTAACAGATTCCTCACAGCATTACGTCAATAACATTTGGGAAAAGATACTGGAGTATCATTCATTCTTCTGAAATGTATTAGCAAGGATGTTTTATAGATATGGTGGATTTACTTAAACACACACACACACACACAAAATAGGGATGAAACATGTCTCTCTTGTATATTTCCAAGAAGGAGCAATCTAGAAACTTTTTTTTTTTCACATGTAGATGCCCTTGTTTGAAGAGTAAGCTAAGTTTCTAAGCCTAGGGGTTGAAGGGGGTACTCCACAAGAACATACCCTACCATGCTGTATGAAGCATTATGCAAGGGAAAATAAATGGTCATGAGAAAGGAGTTTGGAGAAGAGAGTGAGAAGTAAGTGATAGCCTTGTCTGTGTGTTTTAAAAGTTTCCTGGCTAAGCCCTTCTCCTAGTTACATTTGCTTTGAATTTTCACTTTTTGTTTACCAGATGGAATGTACTTCTTTTAGGAAACAAACCAAACAAAAATACCCCCCTTTGATAGCTTAAGGCATAGACATCATTCCAAAAAGGACAGGTCAAATATATAAAGAATGTCTATATACACATACACATACACAATGTCAGTGTAAAAATCCCATTGATCTCCACAGCCTCTTTTTCTAGAGTTTGGTATAAACCTTTTTCAAAGGCAAATAATAAAATTGAGATTTCTTTTCATTCTTTGCTTCTACCCTCCTGACTTGATCTGTATCCATTTCTCTATTAATCAGCCATCCCAGAGAACGGGCAAAAGATTATAGAGGCAGCCCAGAGTTAGTGTTTTTTGTATAAACAGCAAAAGAACAGGTTGGGAGGGCTTTAACAACATAGCTTTAAATAAGGCTTTGAAATTGTCCTAGTATATGAGTTGTACTTTCTTTTTAGAATGAGTCGTGCTTTCTTTCTCTGTTCTATTATTAAAGGAAATAGTTATAAGTTAATGATGAACCAGTTTTATTTTATTAAATTGGCATTGTAAGGCATAATGGTATTTTTTAAACTAGCGATAACTGGTTTGAAAAGAAAAAAATTGGTGGTCTGGGTTCTTATTTGGGATCCTTTGAGAGAATAAAACTGTTAACACCCAACATGTCCTACTACAGGCACCAAATCTCACAAACGGATTGCATTTGATTTTTATTCTGTAGGTATTTATTCAGTGCTAAGTCCCAGATGTTGTTCTAAGAAATTGGGATACATCATTGAACAATATACAAATAACCTTCACATCCTGGAACTTATATTCTGGGTATAGGAGGAGACACAAATTATAATATATATTAAAATTGTGATTAATAACAGCCAAGAGCTGGAAAAACAGGATACTTGAATGCTTTTTGGTAATTTATTCATAGGTCTGCCCTTTAACAAATCTTCTATTTTTTTTTAATAAAATACCTTTTTTTTTTTTTTTCACGGCTTTAAACACTTAAGTAACCAGGCCAAGTTCATAACGCCTCAAGGTTACCAAGTAAATAAAAACTGACACTGGACCAAAGCAAGAAGCTCTAGCTTCTGGCCCAATCTTAGCTATCAGCCGTCTGAACCCCTACATAGATACATGTGTCCCCCAAACGCACTGAAAAAGTAAATGCGGATTGATGTCTTGTGTCCCACTGCTAGAAAGTAGTTAGCATCAAATGATAGACTGTCCAAGGAAGTACTTTTACAAGGATAAAGAACTCTGTACCTCATACAATTACCTTAACACAATTTCTGCCATTCAGTGGATAGTCTGCTAATAACTACTGAAAGAATAAATAAGTGAGCGAAGAAAAGCAAACGTTCACATGATTTATATCATTCTTTGATCATCTGTTTTGTGAATGTTTGGTCTGTCAATTCAAGCTTTTTAGTGATAAAAATAAAGTCACTTTCTCCCTCCAGGGTGGCACAGAGAGCATTTTTTTCACAGAATCTAAATTCATTTACGTGCTTTTAATGAAGGAGTTTTGTTGAAAGAAACAAACAAAAGCCTTGTGTATTAATGTTAACGAGCATATTGCTTATTAAATTATAATGGCTCCATCAGGTGCTCCTTGAGTACTGTTAGTTCTGCAAAGAGGCTTAATTTGTATATTTTAGAGTTAGCATAAGTATCATGGCATGTAATACATTCAGAACAAATGAGTACTTAGCTCAGCAGCTGCCGAAGGATGAAGAAGTAACATAAAATCTTTATGAAGTTTTATACAAATGAAATTTTTCTTCATTTATTGCTGTTTTATGTTGTATTCACAATTTGTTATTTCTCCCCCATGCTTAAATTTTTCCCTCTGGTCTGACAGGCTGTAGAATAAAATAAAATAAATATTGAAAAGTAACTCATTTCTCTGACCAGGTCCCCAACATATCAAAGACCTGGTAACAGGGGGTAGAAAATGGAAGACTGAAAACCCAGACTCGGTTGCACTGTCACTTAGCTTCAGTCTAAATCTCGGTTATGTGATCAACCACGCATGTGAACAAAAGAGACATCCTCTGAAGAGAGGAGGGGTTTCTGATGGAAATCACAAGGAAAAAGAAAAAAGAATATAGGTTGGAAAAAAAGCAAGAAGATAGGTGTCAGGGCCTTGTGGGTTTTGCTAAATGGGGAGACGCCCACATGCTCTTTGCAGTGATTCTTTTCTTCTTAATCTCCATCCTTCTTTTTCAGAATGCATTAGGCCCAATCCACGAATCTGTTATAAAGGAAAGTTTTGTGTATTTTTGAAGTGTGTGGGAAAGAAGTGTCCCTGGGGAGGCTGTATTTAGGAATAGATTTTGGAAGCATTTTCTGAGGTGAAAAGGTTTTAAGGAGAATACTTTGTTAATAATTAGTTCGCCTGAAATACTGAGGTTACCTATTGGATGTTTTTTTCTCATCTATCACAGTATAGTGTATCTCTACACAAATCAGCTATCCACCTCTCCAGCTGGTCAAAGGACATGGCATCTTCAGAGGAAACATTTTGGGCATGAGTGGTATCAGATTGGTCTTTTGACTTTAGTTACTTTTGTGAAGGAATTAGGGCAATCTATTCACCAGTACAAATATGGAAAGCAATGAAAAATATGAGTCAATATTAAATTGAACCCACAATGTTACACCAGCATGTTCAATTTATGTTTACTGTGAAAAAACGTAAAACAAAACAAAAAAAAATGTGGAAAAATAAAATACCACAGCCCACCCAGAAAGGGGAAATTTTGTTTACTGGGCACCAAAGTCAATGTTTATCCTACTCACAGTTGGAAAAACAGAGCTAGCTCTCTGAAATTTTGTGAGTTAATATGACACATAATGTTTCTCAAAAGATTCTCACTCAACACATACACTCAGTACTGAAGCACTGACTTTACTCATTTGCATCATGAATTAAATGGAATTTCATAGGTCTTGAGAATCGTTATATTTAAAATGTCATGATCAGATAAAGTTATTCCTTCTTTCCTCTTTCTGTTATATTCACAATGA
Organism: Felis catus; assembly: GCF_018350175.1. Lineage (NCBI taxonomy): Eukaryota > Metazoa > Chordata > Mammalia > Carnivora > Felidae > Felis > Felis catus. The sequence continues at coordinate 41,332,679 of NC_058376.1, forward strand.
CCACGTTCCCTGTCATCATAGTCATTACCTTAGGTAAGTAGTTGGAAAAGTAAAAAAAATGAAATAGAAAAATTAAGTCATTTAACCCAACAACAAATTTAGAGCTCCTAATAACAGCTTATATATGTAATGTGTTGGATGAATGACAATAAGTTTGGGAACTCTAATCCAAAATTAAATCCCTTTTGTGTATGTTAAGGAATGGAAGTGAAAGAATAAAAAGAGAAAAGGAAAGGAAATATTCTTTACTGTTTTATTCAAACATCCACACAGGCACAAAGTGTTCTTTATATTCACATGCTTTGCTCCATGAAGCACTTTAAAGACACTACCATATTGCAAAATAATAACTTCTCCTTTTAAACATTAATAAAAAAAACATTTAAAAACCCACAAAAATGATAACCTTTTAGGGGACATTAGGATTTAACACGATTTAACATTAGGGTTTAATTTTTTGAGTTATATCACCATTCTGAAAGTGTCCAGAGACTATCCACTTTCTGTCTCAAATTAAAACATAGTAACTATTGAGACAAGAGAACTATTTGTATTTGAATTAGCCTGTTGACTTCCCCGTAGTGTCCATTTTAACTTACAAATTCAATAGGAATTTTAATATGAATTTGTCTATTTTTTTTAATGAGACTGTCTTCAATTTTCAATACACACTAAATTTTAAAGTTAGCATGTAGCTTATTAACATGTCTCTGTCCCGAGAAAAAGAAACTTTTAATGAATATAATTAAAGATGAAAGAATAGGGGCTTCTGGGTGGTTCAGTCATTGAGCATCTGGCTCTTGATTTCATCTCTGGTTATGATCTCACAGTTGGTGAGGTTGAACCCCATTGCAGGGTCCGTGCTGACAGTGCAGAGAGCCTGTTTGAGATCCTCTCTCCCCCCTCTCTCTGCCCCTCCCCGACTTGTGCTTTTTTTTTCTCTCTCTCTCTCAATAAATAAACATGAGAAAAATAAAAAATAAACAACATGAAAGAACAGGTCATCTTTCTTTCTTAGAGTTTCCTATGTTCCGGGCACTGTCCTGGTAGCTTTGTATCTGTGATCTCATTTTATGGATGCAAAAACCTCAAAAGAAGACACTATTGTCCTGTATCACTGAGAAGTAAATTAGCCTTCCTCCCAGTGTTTCTCTCTAGATATGGTAGGTGTGGATATCCATTTCTTTATTGCCCCTGAAAACTCTGTGAGATTTTCCATCCATTCCTTTGCTTATATTGCAAATCCTGCCACTTGTTCCTGTTAACTCTTTGATACTGATGATGATGATAACAAAATCATAAGGACTGACATACTGAGTGTAGAGTTCTTGCCAGTTACTATTCCAAAAACTTTACATATATTTGATAACTTGAGTCTTCTCCCTTTTCCCTTAACAGAACTGGAAGAGACAACTGGAAATAGTATTGCTCCTTCTATATTTTGAATAACCTTGTCATTTTTGTAGTGGAAAACATTGGAAATACTCAATTTCATATGGTCTATTCTAAAATGCAATATATTTTAGTTTTATTTGATTTTTAATATGGTAATTAAGTACATAATAGACAAATACATATCAATATACATTTTATAACCATAAAAATAATTTAGGCAAGAGTTTTATTGACCAATAAAATTCTTGCAGGTATCTTGTAATTTTTGCTTCATGAGAGATTTTTAAATATGGCCATTTTATTGGCTTTAATCAGATTGTATATACTGCTTATTAATATAACTTTATTCAAGCTGCTAATCATCTTTTCACACCCTTTCACAATGTGATCAACACATTTTCACATTTTTATTGATCTCATGTTTACAAAATCTCCCCATTACTTAGCAGAAAGAGAATTATAAATTATGCTGGCTATCATCTGACAGTAGTATACTGTGTCATTAAATAGCTGCCCAGGGTCAAAGGAGAATTCCGGATAGATTACCAATGAGAATTACCTTCTTACTCTGGTATAGTTCTGAGAAACAGTCTCACACATTATGGGCGCTAATATCATGGACAATGAGGAAATGAGTAAAGAAATGTTAAAGCACTGAGTGCTGATTAATTTCTTTTTCTCAATCATTTAGTCTACCTTCATTATTAGGGGTAAAAATAGTACACTTTATTGTTTTCTATCAGGAGTGCTTTTGTTTTAAATTATTTAACAATATATAAGCTACTGTTTTATTCTACTGCTAACACTAGGAAGACACGCTAATTCTTTCAGAGTGATTCCAATTTTATAATTAAAAAAACAAATCATAAGTGATTGAGTCAACAACTCTTAATCGTATCGTAATTAGATTTGATCATCAGAGAAGAAACATTTTAACAGCAAAAACTTGTTTCCTAAGAAAGTTAATTTTGTCTCATATAGGGCGGATGAATGTTTTAAAATATTTTTAGCATATGCCCTATAAGGTTCAAAAGACAACATTTTCTATCATCAATCATTCTCATTGCTAATAATGAGCCAGTGCTAACCATAAAATATAGATCAGATTTGCTGCCCTCACATTTAAAGTTTCAGGTTCTCCTGCACTGATTACAGTATCGCCATGCCGAAAGAAGAGGTCTTCGAAGAAAAAAAACAAGGCTCCATTAATCATGAATCATTACGTTTTGTCAGTTGGCAAAGGAATACTTTGCTCATTTATCCTTTGAATGAAATTAGTTCTGGCTCAGGCTCTTGTAGAAGGAAATTCTAAATTGTCTTGGCATCTTCCTATAGCAGTTTGTATATGTGCCATAAAATGGCAGATGGGGTTTATTAATGGCAGATGAGTTTAGTTTGCAAGATTTTCTCTTTTCTCTATTTGATCATTTTAATATGGAAGCTCAGATAAGACATATACATTATTGCTCTATATTTATCTATAGATAGCTTTTATCCTATTGAGAGAGAAAAGAGAAAACTGATAATGTTTGTGATGCCAGATATAAGGAAGCTCTTTATCCTCTGTGCCTGAAAGAAAATGGACACAAATTTCCTTAAGCATCCAAGAAGAATCAAAGAATCAAAATCTTTGAAAATATTTACAGTAAGTATGTGAAGATGATAGTTTACTCATAAACAGCACTAGTCACTTAGTAGAGTGATATGAAGATTACAGTCACATCAATTAATGTGTAACAGACATATGAGTAAGTCTTGAAAAGCAATGTTCTCTCATGAATAATTTCTACATAAATTTTACTGTCTTCACTCAGTCACCCTAAGTGGGAAACAAAGTGTAAGGTTTCAGTATGAAACACTGAAGACTAAGTTAAATGACTGATATAATAGGGTATCTTATGGGTATATTAATCAAGGCTCGAGTCCCATCTTCTGTCACTCTGTGGTAGATGTTTAGGCAGACACATGGATTCTTTTAACCGTGAGCGCGTGACTGGCAGGAATCTGTAATGTGGAATATGAGCCTGCAATGTACCCCCTCAACTACGTACTTAATTTCACAGAAGTGACACAGGTGCTGGGGAAAATAACACATTCAAGAGTGTTTTATAATCTATAGGAACTATAGACATAAAAGCTGTTATTCAGCCAAAAACCAGCAGATATAAGGGCTTTGCAAATTGTTAATAAAAATGTTTTATGCTGAGTGTCCATATGCTAGACTTGATGGGGGTTAATGGTGAAAATTTTATTTTATTTCAATGATTTAAAAGTTAGTTGTGACTTACCTTTGGGGAGGGTTAATGTGTGTTTAGAGTAGTAAGTTGCATACTTGAAAATAATTCAGACAGGGGAAAAGGGGAATAGTATTTTTAATAAAATAACTCCTAATCAAAGGGAATTTGTAACAATCCATTTCCTTAACATGCAAGTATACCTTCACTGCAATTTGTGTTTATAGGAAAGGATAAAACAATAAATCTTTTGTTTTCTTAATGCTGCTTGAAATAATAATCAGTGGTTATGACAGCATGCTATTTCAGTTTTCACAAAAGCCTTTAATTTTTTACAACTTATATCTTAACATCAACGTTGACTATCTTCTCAGTCCATTAAATGCATTTTTTATCAAGTGTTGTACTTAGTAGTATTTTTATTTTAATAAAATGGAAACAGCTAAGCTCAAATTTGGTATCAGCCTTGAACAATAAAAAAGTGAGATATAAATATAAACATCACAATGTCAAAGTCAATTCAAGTAAAACTCTGTTGATATTTTTCAAGATCCATAAATAGCCAGTCATTTCCCATGATGACACACAGAAAGTCACTTAACAGTTTAAACCACACTCCAAATAGATACAAGATACTCTTAGATTTCTTTTTCTGGCCACACTAATGTTGCATTCAGAATCAATATGATCACACTGCTGCCATTTATTTGCTTTATAGAAATAAAAGTAACTTTTCCCAGTAACTGGAGAAGAATAAGACAGTTATGCCTGTGAAGGATATTAGGGAAATTTTTGCTTCTGTTTCATAAATCACTATTGAATCATAAGATAACTCTGCACCTAACAGATCTATAAAGTGTGTGTTCTGACTCTTGCTACCATTACATATACTATATTCCCCAAATACTCATCCATACGTGTAAAGGACGTTGCATATCTCCACATCAAGCACAAAAGGTCAGGATCCAGCCATTAGCTTCCTTCAGATTTAACATGGTGATGAAATGTGTATTTCATTTTGGCTGCCAAAAGATAATGGAATCCCCTGAAATCTCATTACCTGAAAATGTAATGTAGTCTTCTTAAAGTGGAATAGCAGAAACGGAAGTGCAGTGTTGCTCAAAAACTGGTACATTTCTATGCACATTACTATTTATGTCAATGTTTCATAAAGAGAGTAAGTTTCTCTTGTATTTGGGACCTGTTTTTTAGAATTGCACAAATGGCTGCAGTCATTCTCTCCATGTTGGAGATTTTATATTATATTATATTATATTATATTATATTATATTATATTATATTATATTATTTATATATATATATATATATATGCACATACACACACACGCACACATACTTCTTTTTTCTCTGTGTAACTTACTTTCCTCCTCTTTTTAAATAATATAACTCTAAAAAAATAATAAATAATATAACTCTGATTTCCAATCCTCCCTTTCTCCTATCTCACAAGGTCTTGGAGTGTTGGATTCCACTCCTTAGCAACTGACATGAAATCTGACCAATAGAAACATAGGTACATGGATGTATACATATAATACATATAATCCCAGCTAACCCAGGACCACTGAGGGCCAGAATTTTTGCTAGAGTCATTATAGTAAGAAACAGTATGCCAGGCTCTGCTCTAGGGTTTTCCATGCATTTGACTTTTTACTCCTTATAACAACTGGAATCCTTATGAGATACCAGAAAAATGGCATGTTCCTCCCGTTGGAAGTTAAAAGTGTGATGCTTCCTGGAATCCACAGGAAAACTGTATGGCTGAGAATGATACCTACACTGTACAAATCTGACATGAACAAGAAAGGAGATCATGTTTTGGCAATAATTGATCTCCTAGATTCATATGTGACAGAAGTCAGCCAATTTAAAAGCAATAGCTTAGGTATTACACAGAATAATTTTGTCTATCGAATGCTACAATGAATGTGAAACCCAATGCTTATTATTAGCATCACTAACGAGTTACTGAAAACTCAGCACTGTTTTTCCCAGGGATATTTGCAATACAATGGGAATCCAAATGTTAAATTAACAGAAAGAACCTAGAGCTAGCCGGTTTCCCAGCTTGTACTGAATTTTATGGCAAGGACAATGTCTTCCTAAGGCCTTCAAACATAACAGATTTATATCGAACAAACATGTAGTTTGGCACCTATTATAGGAAAATACTACAGAATAGAGAGGTTGCAAACCCAAAAATCTACTGGGGTCATGCTGGTGTGCATATGAGTGAATTAGACCAGATTTTGAGGGTTTAGCTAAGAGATTGAGAGAGACAAGGTTTCCATGGTAGTTTTGAGTTCCTACCAGCAAATGTGCTAAAGTTTGCAAATTCAAAATATGCAGTGTACTGTGAGGACTACAGTGGAGTAAGGAATATGTTTTCCAACTTCCTTCCTGAAATGTTTTCAAACATTAGTCTTCTTTTTTTAAAGGGAACTAGAATAGGGATTTTTTTTGGTAAAGTATTTCAATACTTAAATGCCTGCTCAATTTATTGAGCTATTGAAGATGAGGGTGCAAAACAAAACAAAACCAAAAAACCCCACAAACCTATCGTGTCTGGCACACAGGTTGTCTATTATGACCTCTGCAGTAAGGGATACAGACATGATTAACACTGTCAATTAGAAATTTGCAATTTGAAATGCATCTTTTAATATTTATCTGTCTTGTTTATTTTATTTTTTTTAATGTTTATTTATTTTTGAGACAGAGAGAGACAGAGCATGAATGGGGGAGGGTCAGAGAGAGGGAGACACAGAATCTGAAACAGGCTCCAGGCTCTGAGCTGTCAGCACAGAGCCCGACACGGGGCTCGAACTCAGAGACCGGGAGATCATGACCTGAGCTGAAGTTGGCCACTTAACCGACTGAGCCACCCAGGTGCCCCTTATCTGTCTTGTTTAATTATTAAAATAATCCACTACATATATCTCCAGTTTACAGAGAAAAGAGAAGCCCAGAGAAGTTAAGTGAATCATTTGGTAATATAGTTGAAGATTGCAGAGTTTAAACTCCAGTTCAAATATTCTAACCCAAAATAACTTGAAATAGATTTTGAAATGCAATTTAAAGTAGTCCCTGATATAGCTTTATTATTTACACATTTATCCATTTATCTGATTATCCAGCAAATCTTTGCTGGGTAACTACTGTGTGTCAGGTCCTCTAAACACTAAGAAATGTTGAGGTTAAAAATAGTAATATAGGGGGCCTGGGTGGCTCAATCTGTTAAGCGTCCAATTCTGGGTTTGGACTCAAGTCATGATCTTGCAGTTTCATGGGTTCAAGCCCCATGTCAGGCTCTGCGCTGGCAGCACAAAGCTTGCTTGGGATTTTCTGTCTCCTTCTCTCTGTCCCTTCCCCACTCACGCTGTCTCTGTCTTTCTCAAAATAAATAAATATACTTAAAAAAATAGTAATACAGAGGTGCCAAGGTGGCTCAGTCGGTTAAGCGTCTAACTTTGGCTCAGGTCATTATCTCACGGTTCATGAGTTTAAGACCCCAGTCTGGCTCTTTACTGACAGCTTGGAGCAGGGAACCTGCTTTAGATTCTGTGTCTTCCTCTCCCTTTGCCCTTCCCCTGCTTGAACTCTGTCTCTCAAAAATAAATAAATGTTAAAAAAATTTTAAAAATAGTAATATAATGAGTAATAGTAAAAAGTGAAAAAGAGGAACATTTTTCAGAATCCCACTTTTTAATTAATATAAAAGCTCATGCAATCACACATAGGACTAGGCAGAAAAAACTCAGAATAAATGCACAGAATCTTGAATGTTGAAATGAGGAATTCAGACTTAAATATGGGAAATGTCTCATGCACTCTAAATTATCATATAGTTACTAGAAGTTTGAATCATTGGGAGTTTTTGAGCAAAAGAGTATGATAAAGGAGTCTCTTAATCTGTGATATGGGTTTATATGAACTGCCTTAATTTTATTAAAATGTTTATGTATGATGTGCCTGCATCACGTGAGCGTTTTCTGGAGATAAGGGTCAAGATTTTCATATATCTTCCCATCCCCTCTTCCTCCCTCACTCCCCTCCTTTTCTTGCTTTCTTCTTTCGTTCCTTCCTTTTTCCCATCCTTTATTTTTTTAATCCTTTTTCTTTTTTTTTTTTTTTAATTTTTTAACATTTATTCACTCTTGAAAAGACAGACAGAGCACGAGCGGGGAGGGGCAGAGAGAGAGGAAGACACAATCGGAAGCAGGCTCCTGGCTCTGAGCTGTCAGCACAGAGCCCTGTGTAGGGCTCAAACCCACGAACTGTGGGATTGACCTGAGCCGAAGTTGGACGCTTAATCAACTGAGCCACCCAGGCACCCTTTTTTAATCCACTTTGTAAACCATATTCCTGCTTGATTTAGACAAGATCAGGAAGAAAATGGATATATAGCACATATGTAGAAAAAGTCAAATGAAATAATTTGAATAATATTTAGCCCTTTGAACTAATTTCTGAATAAAGTTGTCTATATTGTATATTGATCTCCAATAAGGCATTTTATCTTCGAGTATATTTTAGTCATCTTCTTCAGATGTTAGTTTATGTATAAATATTATTTTGGCCTTGATTTATTTTTTGATAAGTGAAATGTAATAGCACAGAATTTAAGCATGTTTAAATAGTTTTAAATTATTGAAGAATCAATAAAGTTAAAGCACAAGATTTTAAACGCTGGCTGTGTCACCTAATCAATATGTGCCATTCACTAAGTCACTATACCTTCTTGTGAATTGTTCTCCTAAACTACATAAATGCCATTTCCTTTCTGTTTCTAAAATTTTATGAGTATGTAAGTCTAGAATGTTTAATATATTATTAACTATATTTTTCCCTCTTACATAAAGTATCTGAGCTTAAGCAAAATAGAGTCAAAGAGTACAATACTTATTTTACATGATCATTTCAGATACAATCGAGAAGAAGTAAGAGAATGAGGATACTCTATCTATACCACAGACTCTCCCAAATTATGTATGACTTTCTAAGTGGTTGCACCTACAGTGAATTGTCATATTTTTTCTCTATTAATGCCTATGCATTCATTGGCCAGCATCTTCCGTTTTACTTATGAAATTTCTATGGCTTTTCTCTCCATCATGTGTAATTATTAAGCTCTCTGAATGTTGACTGTGGATTCCTGTTGTTTATCTTTCATAACATTCTTCCTGGGGAAAAAAAGACATACCTAAGGGTAAGCATTAAGAATCACTAACTTGAGAATATGACTGTTACAAAATAAAACAACAAAAAATATAAAAGATTAAAAGAAAAAGCAAAATGAAGGTTTCACCTGTATAAAGATTACAAAATGACCAAAAAAAGGGCAGATTAACATTTTACTAAGATACAGAATTTTAAAAATGTGTTATTGATGTCCTTCCCTCTTTTTCCGAATAGTGAATAATGTTTAAATATGACTTTTTTACTATTAAAGTAAATGTTTTAAAGGATAAAAACATGTTAAATGAACTATGTTTGCTTACCTGTATATTTCATTATTTTTTTCGGTTTCAGTTCTAAAACTGGACTGTGTGCTTGCCTGTAAATGGATGAAATTAATAGGCATCCTGTACATTGTTGCTGTTACCTTCCAATTTAATTATGTTAGTGTAGCAAAGAGTTTTATAGATTTACTGTGTATTGTTATAAATGTCATTTGACCATGATGTTGGACATTAAAATGTCAGTTATTTGCTTTTAGGTTAATAAAATGTTTTTATAGGAACCAGAATGGTGATATGAAGTGCAATGTATAAAACCATTTTGATATGCATATCATGTAATTACAGAACTACTCCATGAGCAATCTATTTAACTCCTTTCTCTTGAAAAGTTCTACTACAGCATCATTATCGAGAGGAAGATAGCCTAACCATGTAGTTTATTTTAAATCAGACAAGTTCAGCATCTTTGAGGAATACTGAGCCAGTTCCTTCATTCTTACTTTCCCAATGAGATACAATCACTTGTCTGATGGGACAGCTATTAGAGCAGATAGCGAAGTGCCTTGGGTAGCTTTTGAGGCTGATAAAATATAAAGTGGCATCAGATAGTGACTGAACATCATTATATAAAATTGGAATCCTACACCCCAGAGACCTCTCACTTGATCAGGTACATATTTATGCCACCTTGCAATACCTACTTTCTAGATAGGACAGAAAGGCTTAGTCTTCTAGATAATTACAGATTACCAGATTACTTGAGTTTTTGATGAACGCCTGAGTCTGAGTATTAACATTCATGTGCAAACATGAGAAAGTCAAAGACTACTGGATTCTAGGGGAAGCAGTGCTCATTTGTAAACGAAATCCAGATCTCCTTACTTCGGTTACTTAATTCAATGCCAGTTGTTGTGGCTTAATCCATAGTCACAGGAAAATAGAAAATATACTGAGGAGGATAAGGTGGAGCAGGAAAAACAGTCAACCACTATGGAAAAAGGAATACAAAAAAAAGTAACAACCAATATTTACTATATGTAATAATTAATTTTATGGACACTTGTCATCTGACTCCATTTTTTAAAATATTTGATGGCTGACAATTTTTAAGTCTCACTCCTTCTAATAACCTGACTCCATTTTTTAAAATATTTGATGGCCGACAAGTTTTAAGCCTTACTCCTTCCTCGAGATCTGCTGCTCTGCATCCAGAAAAACTGATGAGAAATCCTGGTTTCCTCTTTTGATGACGACAGATTTAAACAACACAAATCCCTGCCCCACACAGAATCCTCATCATGAACCCATAAAAACCCTGAAACTAGTACCCTCTGTTTGATCTCTCAGGCAATTTTGAATCAGCTTGGGGGCCTGCCCTGTCTTCCCTCCAAAGCCTTGTTATGGAAGTAATGAACTTGTTCATACATTCTTGGTGTGTATGTAGCAACCACAGTCTGAATATCTAAACTACACTATAAGGAAGTTGCAGTCTAATTCGACACTGTGGCTACAACAGAGACAAAACTTGTAAGGAAAATGCACATGACCAGAAGTAGGTAGACATTTTTAATAATTTAAGATTATGGATGATGTCTAAATGGTAAGATCATAGACTATTAGCCCTTGCAGTCAAAGTAGTCATTTTCATTTCCCTTTGAAATTGTCTGTAATATTCTTGCTCAGTAGATATCCTGATAAATATTAATGCTATGTCACAATAACATGCAGTTAGAATTTAGCAAAATGGCATATTTTCTTGTGCTCTAAAACTTCTAACCTGAGGGAAGAAAAAATGGGCATTCCTCTTATATGTTAGTTTCCTAAGATTTCTGTAGCAAGTTGCCACAGATTTGGTGGCTTAAAACAACAGAATTTTTTTCCTTACACTTCTGCAAGGTAGCTATCTTAAATAAAAATGTCAGCAGGGCTGCAGATCTCTCCCTGGAGGCTCTGGGGAAGATTTTGTCCCTTACGTCTTCCAGTTTCTTGTGGATGTCAACATCCCTTGGTTTACGCATGCACGTCTTTCTACTCTGTTTCCTATCACCTTCTCCTCTGTGTGTCTGTACCCTCATCTATGTGTTTGTCTCATTTCCTACTGCCTACTCCTTCTAAGGACACTTGTAATTATTCTTACTGCCGACAAGGATAATCCAAGATAATCTCAAAAGTATTAACTTAATCACATATTTTGCTATACAAGGTAGTATTTACTCTTCTCCTTATAAGGTAATATTCAAAGGTTGTGGGGATTAGGACATGGATATATCTTTTCTGGGAGGAGTGACCATTCAGCCCACTACATCTTGGTTAATAGGCTCAAAAACCTGAGGATAGTTTCTGTAGCCCCAATTCCTTGTTAGTGAGACAGAAAGCACTTGAGCCCCCATACCTTGTCGGGTTTATGGAAAAAAATTAGTAAATGTGAAGAGAGATGTGTCAGTTAACACAAGTCTGTCTTCAAAACGGATTTCACCTGTCTATTCCCTTTCACACATCCTTGGATTATTACAATGAACCACCTGACATTGCTTATATAAGCCATGCATTTCTGCTGTCTCATTCTTTTAAAACTGTTCATTTAGCTCATGGTGCGCTTCTTTCCATCATTTCATGTTCACTTCCAATTAACTTTCGTGATCTGTTAAAATGCCAGTTGTTCAATCAAATCTAACTAGACTGTAAATTAATTTAGGAAATAAATTGTATTGGACACTTCCCCTGGCACCAATATTCCTTTTACATACTGTCATGTAAATGTTTTTTAACTTTGTTTATTTTTTTTGAGAGAGAGCGGGGGTGGGGGGGAAGGGTTGGGTGGAGGAAATATTGAGGGGGGGAGAGAGAGAGAGAGAGAGAGAGAGAGAGAGAGAGAGAGAGAGAGAGAAAATCCCAAGCAGACTCTGTGCTGGTAGTGCAGAGCCTCAAAATCAGGAACTGTGAGATCATGACATGAGGTGAAGTCGAGTCAGATGCTTAAGCTGACTGAGCCACCCAACAGGTGCCCCTGTTATGTAAATCAAAGAATGACTTGAAAGTGTCAGTTTCCTCTTGAAAATACATTTCCATTCTTCAGCCCTTTATCCAAACCACTCCCTATCTTTGACTTTGACTCATAATTACTAGATTCTATATTAGACTGATTCCTCCTCATTCTTGGTTTTGGGGGTGATTCCTTGTATCATGTTTATGGTGGACTTTCTGACCTTTCAATTTCCAGTGCTGTGTATAAGTCTGTAAGAACCCTAAGCATTTCTCTGAGGGACACTGTTCTGAGGCTTTCATTCTGAGGACTATAAAGGGTTCTGAATTAGAAAAGAATTAAATTCTTAATGTTGTCTTCATGCTTTCTGCATATTCTTGTAAGCATTTAGATAAATGAGACAGAATGGGTATGTTCTCTAGTGAAATCAGCTTAATATACCATGTTCATATATCTTTGTAGTTAGTTATATTTGTGTATATATATATATATATATATATATATATTTGTAGTTTGTCAATTAGTTATATTCTAATTGATTGCCATGTAAGGTAACTAAGCGACATTTTTTTAACAGAAACACACAAAAACCATATTTCTACCTGTTGCAATTGGCTGGATGTGCTAAGGCTAGAAGAGACTGTGTACCAATCTTCACCTATGCAGAGGATAGTCTTTATTTGACTTTTACTGTATGGCATGCTCCTTAACATGCTAGCTATGCAGTGACCCTCTTGGTGCGCAAGAGACAGGGAAACATCCCACTTGCCATCACTGGTCTTGGAGTCAAATAATCTGGGACCAATTTTCTTCTGTGCTGCTGACTTATCTTGTGACTTGGGAAAGTCATTGCTATCTCTTGTCCACAGTTTCTACAGGTGGTTGGGCTCAAGAATAGAACCAACACTCTTCATCACTATTGCATTGTTTGCATGTGACATATAATTTGATTTTATTTCATTCATCCTAAAAGCATGAACTGATTATATGATATACCAAGCACTGTGCTCCACTGTGCTGGATGGAATAACCTGAAAAAAGAAAAAGAAAAAGAAAAAAAAAAAGAACATGATTGGTACCTTCAAGGAACTCTGCGCTCAATGGAGAACACAGATGGCAACCAATTATTAATAACACAGAGATTATGATAGGAATTATTATATAAATGAAAATATTTACTGTTAGTACATAGAAGGACATAGTAGATGACATGGAGAGACATAGGGGGAGTAGGCAGCAGCTTTAGGATGGGAAAATCCTTGGAGGGAGTTTGGCGTATGAGCTGAAATTTGAAAGGCACAAGTCACTATCCAGATGAAGAAAGAAGAGGATGGAATCTTAGGCAAAGAGAAAAGAACATGCTAAATCGTAAGAGGACAGGACACATGCAGAAAAGTAGTACATTCATTCTTTCTTTTCCAACAGATATTTATTGACTACTTCTGTAGTCTAAATGTTTGCGTTCATATCTGAAATCTTAACTCCCAAAAATGATCATAATAGGTGGCGAAGGAGGTGATTAGGTCATGTGAGTGGCACCCTCATGAATGAAATTAGCACTCTTATAAAAAGAAGCCCACAAAGCTTCCTAGCTCCTTTTGCCGCGTGAGCATACAACTAGAAGCTTTCGACCTGGTAGAGGGCCCTCATCCCACCATGATGGCTTCCTGATCTTGGACTTCCAGCCTCTAGAACAATGAGAAGTGAATGTCTATGGTGTGTAAGCCACCCAGTCTGTAGTGTTCTGTTACTGCAGTTCGCATGAACCAAGGCAATCACTTCTACTTCAAAATGGTCTCTGCCACCACAGAAGGTGCAGGTCAGTGCACAGGAAATGCAGATGGAGTTTCCAGCGAATACAGTCGGGGTTCGTTGTGAAGACTGGAGCCTGGGAGGAGATGAAGCTGAAGTGGTGGCAGAGTAGAGAGTGTATGAGCCTCCTCTGCTGTGCTGGGGGATTTAAATTCCACCCACTGGACAATAATGACAGGCGATAATTGCTTTTAAGTGGAGGAACAATCTAATAAAATATCTTTAGAAGACCACTCTGTAGCCATGACAAAAAGGGATTGAAAGGAGATCTGGGAGGAGTAGAAACATGCTAGGAGACAACCACAAGACTTCAAGAAGAAAATTGTGTATGTTAAGGTAAAGTACTGAGAACAAAATTATCTTAAGGAAGAAGAATCTAAAGGAGTTTTTTATGTATTGTCTGTAAGATGTGAGGGGAGATTCTGACATGGGTAGCAGGCTTCCTTCACACGATTGTCTCTTCGATATCTCCTTCGTGAGTTAATGCAATACCGTAAAGATGATACTCCAATAAACAAAAGAGACAAAACTTTCAGCCTTTGTGGCACTTAAATCAGGTTTAGCAGAAGGTAAGTGTACACAAGATAGGTAAGTAAATTATGTAATGAGAAGATTATGAGTATTATAGAATCGAGAGCAGGGCAAGAAGGCTGCTAGTGGCAACGGGAATCAGAACAGTGTGGTCAGATGGGTCTTACTGTGAGGGTGACGGTTGAGCAAAGACTTGAGGCAGATGAGGAAGGGAGCCAAAAGCATTCCCAAAGGGATATCAGGCAGAAAGAGGAAATTAGGCAAATAATTGAGGCACAGCACATGTCTGACATGTTCAAGTAGCAGCTGTAGGGCAGTGTCAACAGGAATGGGGGGCGGAGGAGCAGAGCAGGATGAGGTAAGGTAGAGTGGCAGGTGGAAACTGGATGAAGTAGGACCTTCAAGGCCATGGTGAAAAGTTTAGGTTGTTTTCAGATAGGGAGGATTTGTGCCAAAGAGTAACCTAACTGTAGTTAAATTTAAAAAGGAACGTGATGTCAATTCTGTCATAAATAAACTAAGAAAGGCAAACATACCAAGAACAAGCCCAATGAACATCCTACTGTGCTGTTTCGTGGAGGCAAAAGAACATTTCCAGGCACAAGGTGATTGTGGCTTGGATATGTGGGTCGTAGTGAAGGTGGTGAGATTTGTGAGTATTCTGACAGATCCTACCGGAGGACGGGACGCACGTTAGCAGAAAATCACAAGGATTGAAGAAGCAAATTGTGTATGTTAAGATAAGGTGCTAAAAATAAAGGTGTTTGAAAATTGTATTCGAGGGGAACCCGGGTGGCTCAGTCGGTTAAGCGTCCGACTCGATTTCGGCTCAAATCACGATGTCACGCTTCCTAAGTTGGAGCTCTGCCTCGGACTCTGCACTGACAGGGCGGAGCCTGCTTGGGAATCTCTGTCTTTCTCTCTCTGCTCTCTCTGTCTCTCAAAATAAATAAACTTTAAAAATGCATTAAAAAATACAATAATAGTGTACCGGATGTTGAGCCAACAAGGTTTGCAGTTAGAGAGGAAGTCCGGTAAGTTTTGTACACTGATGGGAAGATGCCGTGGAAAACTCAATTTGAAGGTATAGGACAAAGGGAGGGGACCTGAAAAAAATGGTCCTCCAGTAGGTAAGAGAGTCTAGTGCACAGGAATAGAGCTTTGTATCAGATGCAGGCAGAAAATTGTCATCTTGAGAAATGGATTAGAAGGCAGGAAAACGGATACTGATGATGGTAGGTGGACAGGTGACATGGTGTGACCTTGAGGAAGTTCTCTTTTGACCCTGCCACCTCCCTCCGTGAAATAAGAGCAGTTATTACATGAGGATGAGGGTGGGGCATAATGTTTCGTGTCTTGAGACACAAAGAGAAAAGGAGTAAAAACAAATAGTATTTTAGATAAACAGAAGAGTTCACCGGTTAAGGAAACACAGTTTTACCGCCAGGCAGCATCATAAGTACACTTGAATTTTCTAGGGATAAACTCAAAGTTAAGCCGATCTGAATGGCTGTTTGTATTCTCTACACCCAGAAAAAAGCACGAAGTACATAAAGAGACATAGTTCAGCGGGACTGAGAGTACAAACAACTGTGAATATTGGAAGCAGTAGAAAAGGGGATGGGGGGGGCGCCTGGGTGGCGCAGTCAGTTAAGCGTCCGACTTCAGCCAGGTCATGATCTCGCGGTCCGTGAGTTCAAGCCCCGCGTCGGGCTCTGGGCTGATGGCTCAGAGCCTGGAGCCTGCTTCCCATTCTGTGTCTCCCTCTCTCTCTGCCCCTCCCCCGTTCATGCTCTGTCTCTCTCTGTCTCAAAAATAAATAAACGTTAAAAAAAATAAAATAAAAAAAGAAAAGGGGATGAGGGAAGTGCTCGATAGAGGGAAGTGTTAACGATTTCCCATGGAATTTAAGCTGGGTTTGAGTGCGGAAGAAGGGGTATCTTGAAAGGGAAAGATACAGTGACAATGTTGTGACATCAGTGAATTTTAGTCTCACTGTATTTGAAGGAATGGTGAGGTTTGGATCTTAAAGGGAGTAAGCTGTGAACATTGGAGGGGATGGTTACAGAGTTGGATACATGACACTGTGATCCTGGATGGGCACACGATACAGACGGGAAAGGTTTAATTTTCAGGGTGAGCATCTGTCTCCCATGATGTAGCAATCGTGGATGCACGAGTTAACAGAAGCACAACATGGAGCGAGCACATGTAGAGGAGTGCCTTGGAAAGTTGCCTGGAAACACAACAGGATTTGCATGAGCAATAAATAAACATTTATTGTTTTACTAGCATGAACTTTAGGGATCATCTGTTACTGCACCCAACCTTCTCAATCCTGAGAGATCTATTCCAATTAGCAGTTACTGTCAGTGACAAGAAAATGACCAGTGTGACTGTAAGAGATGAAATAAGTTGAAAGACAGTATTATTGGAATAATAAAATTCAAGGAGTTGAAAAGCATAATAGATCACAAAGATGATTGATCCGTTTATTGGAATCATCAATAATTAAGAACAGTGAAAGCTTGAGGAGAGGATATAATCAAGAGATGATGGGGAGAAAAGGGGAGTTGGTAGATGACTGCAGAGATGTGAGGCTGTGAGAGATACCATGTAATGAGATGACATTCAAGGTACGATTTTAAGGAACAGAGAAGTGCAGTCAGTTTGACTCCAATCCCAGAGTTGTGAGAGCTGTGGTACAAAACAACACAACCATCTTTGTAACAAAGGCAGGAAAATTATTGTCCACATTTCAGCTAGAGAGTGGAGGTAAAGGGAACTTTCAGAGAAGATATTGAGTGATAGAAGGGTTTTTGCTGATGGACTAAGAGTCCCAGAGGATACAGTAGAAGATTTTCAGGAGATAAGAATAATAGAACAGAATAATAGAGCAGAATAATAATGTCTAATTATACGGAGGGTGTAATATCTCCATATTACACGTAAGGGGTTATTTGGGAATCTAGAATCTCATTTGGTAATTGGTACAAATGGGGATAAAAGGCACAAAAAACGTAAGTTCTGATGAATTTAAGGTACGTAATGAATATTAAAGGGTTGAATGGGGGATTACACGTATAGGAATCTTTTTAATTGCTGCAAACAGTAGTTGGGTAGCTAAGAAGGGACAGTCTAAATCATGTGGCGTCCCGTTTTGATCTCTGCTGATGGCCAGTGGTGAAGCACGGTCCTAAACCTAATTAATTCCTGCTATTCTCACTAGACTCTGTTGACATCTGAGAAGCTAGATCTACTTCCAGAATATTCAGACTCCTTGTGTTTTTTGATGGAGTAGAGAATTGCTACAATATCTTGTAGCAGGTCTAATACTCTTCATTTTAGAGACAAGAAAACATTTACACCTTGAGAAAATTATACAGCTAAACAGAGAATTCAGGATTTGGTTCAAAATCTAACCTCTTGTAACACTTCACTGTCTCACAAATCCATGACAAAATCAGTCCTAGCATGACTTCTGGGGGAATATTTATTTCTTACTTAAATACAACAGGGTATGGATATTTATGTCATAGCCATTATAGAAACTATCAATATGGTAAATATCTCTGCTCTGCTGTGTACAAATGATATGTCCTTTTGTGGTCATATGCTATAAGGGACGGCTGTAGAGATGATTTACATAAGATGTCCTACCTAAAACTTGTGGGTTGACATTAAAGGTTTGCATAATAAATAAATTGAAAATGCCAATAATGATTTTCAGTGAATGTAAGAATATAAAGAACTAAATACATTCAGCAGTGGGCCAGATTTCCCCTGGGTGTTATTAACCCATAGATCAGCAGCTAAGATAGATACAGAGCAGGCACAAGGCAGCAAATCAGTGTCACTCCAAGCACTGAAATGAACTCTAAAGGAAAAGCAAGGCAGTAAATTGTGACATTCCCTCCTGGGTATTCAGTATTTATGCAACTACATGTTCTGTAACTATATCACGTTCATATAAGGAACAGCCCTATGCTTGCGAAATCATGTATGGTGAATTGGTATTTAGGAGTGCCATGAAATACTTTTCCAATCAACACTGTCCTCATTCTTCACAGTTAAAATTTTATCTAAGCTTATAAATGAAGAGATATTTATTGGAGTTTATTATTGAGACAAATCACAGGAGCAATTTTTTTTTTTTTTTTAGATAATGTTCAGATGCTATATAGACTCAGGAAAACAACAGTTAATAATAACGTTTTTTTTTTTTCTCACTCCACACATTGCTGAGACAATCTTACCAATACCAGCATTATCCCCCAAGGTTCATTACCACTTGAGTAGGTCAAGTTAAATTTACTGGAAATATATTAACTACATCATTCAATTGATATGAAAATCCATAGCAAGACATTTGATTTAAAAAAAAAAGTGTCTTACACTTCCTGTATCTGTATAAGTCTTTTGCTTGAAACCCTTGAAGGGGCATTAATCTTAGAAACTTTCAAATTATTTTTAGTTTCTGAATTTTCAGTTTTTGCAATCAATTAACAAATTGGAGGAGAAAAGTGGTAATAGACAGAGGTTCCTTGCTAACACATGAGTTAACACATGTGTTATGCAGACAACACATATTTAGAAGTCATTTGAAATTTAAGTGTCCACTCATGACATGAAAATTATCTGTGGACACCTATGTTTCACATACCTGCAGACAATGAACTTTACAACTTCACCTGACTGAGGTTTATGTGTTGTCAGCTGCCACCTGATCTCATGGCCTAAGATAATAGTAATGGCTCCCAATCTGTAAAGCCCTTTGTAGACATAAGGGCTTACAGAAGAAAGAAAAGAGTGAAATGCATGGAAATAAGAAAAACGCTCATGAGAAAGAGGACATTTTTGCATCTTTCAACTTGACATATATTTTCCTTTTTGCCATCTGCTTTACTATTCTGTATGATAGCCACACACTGCCTCACTCGAGGAGGAAAGGCTATGATCCCTTCTTCTTCCTTGGGGAGGGCAAGCATTAGACCATGGTTCATGGACCAACTAGTTCAGAATAAGCAAGGATATTTGTCAATGTAGGATGGCCATACAATGCATTTCCAAACCAGGGCCCTTCTGAGAGAGGAATAGGAGGCTTTGACAGCAGGAGAGCAGGCTTAAGCCAGGAATACTTACCTTATTGTCACCTTAGTAAAAAATGTAGATTGCTGGTTGTGAGTCCAGATTTAGTGGAATTAGAATCACGACAATGCTTTGCTTAAATATGTGGAAAGAATTTGATGATTTTCAGGAACTTTTGGAATAGGGGAGAAGTCTGGAAAAAAGAAGAAATTATTTGAAAGGAAATTTCAAAATTATAACAAGAATCCAGGGGCTATAAGGAGACCCCAGATGGTGGAAAATGCCTAACATTTTTTGTTCAGTCTTGTCTAATTTCACAATTATTGAATACCATACTGACTTTAGTGTATATTCCCCTTCACTGTATCTAAGTATTAGTTTAAACGGCTTATCCCAACAATAGTTCTTTAGGATTTAGTGATAAACTTTAAAGAAGTGGTATTTTAAGAAGAAATGGGATTGAGTCCAAAATGAGGAAAAGTGGAACAGGATAAAAAAAAAAAGTTTTATGAGAAAAGATGCAGAGTGGAAAGTAAGAATGCAAAAGAAACAGGTCATTGGAACAATCTGTGCTCAAAAGAAACAGAAGCTTTCTCAGTATCATCAATACTTGGGAGCAGATTGAGTTCCTCATAGTGCATGTAGTGGGGGACATTATGTTAAAGACACATTCAAGTCCTGAGGACCTTCAAAAACAGTCACTTGAGTCTCATTGATAATGTGATAATCATAGTCATGCTAAAGCTTTACTGTGTATTTAGGAAAATTTCATCATGGTAGATTCCCAGATGTTGAATTTCTCCTTGACATACAGAAACAAGTTAAGAACATTGATGTATATTTCCTAAATGAGACTCTAGAAGGCTATGCCTGTTGGGTTTTCAGTGCACCAGCAAGCATGTGAATTATGTAAATTACAAGTTCTACTGCTTTTGGTTGGTTTAAAGAGGTCAGTTAAGAGGAATGAGTTTAGGAAAGGAAATCCATAAATGGTGAGAGAGATTATTGGAGTAACAGAACTAGTTAGTCCCTATAGAAATATGAGGGTGTGGAAATAATTCACTGGAGGAATGTAGGCAGGACTGAGAATAGAAATGAAAGAACTCTCAGGCAGAGATTGATAGGAGCATCCTTATAAAATTAAAATAAATTATAGTGCATCAAAATTAATTGAGTATGGGTTAAAGACACAGAAGCAAAAAAAAAAAAAGGTTTTTTGACATTTAGATGAACATTCCCATAACTTATTTGGCTTTAGGCAAAATATCTAATCTCTGTGCTTCCTTACCAGCAATAGTCCCTGCCTTGTTCTTCTTGTTAGTTATATACATATTTGTATCTATATCATTTATACATATATATTTGTAATATAGTGTCAGGCTAAATAAATACTGATGGTGAATGGTATGGTTGCTGTGGTT
Source organism: Felis catus (assembly GCF_018350175.1). Lineage (NCBI taxonomy): Eukaryota > Metazoa > Chordata > Mammalia > Carnivora > Felidae > Felis > Felis catus. The sequence continues at coordinate 41,353,626 of NC_058376.1, forward strand.
GTTATTATTATAAAATAATGCTTTCTCTTGAACATGATAGGAACTCAGAAGGGTGAATAATAGTAATTAACTTTTGTCAAGCCCTAACTATGTGCCAAACCCTATCTTACCAGTCTATCACTATTACCTCTGTAATGTGTATTCATTGCACCCGTGACCCCACCTGGTCGTTTGTAAATAAGTAAATGCCTTTACTCATAAAGGAGCTTGGGTAAATAGGACAGATGGAAATACATGTATCTGAATTCCCTGAAAGACATCTGTAAGAGACGGGGCTTCTGATAATGAACCAGCAGCGTTTCCTGAAGGAAGGTAGTGTACTGTGCCTGGTAGGCTAAATTGCTCCGTGGAGAGCAAGGTATTTGCAGTAAGTAAACCCAAAATGTATATCTCTCCTCATTCCTCATTCCTCTTTCTCATTATGTTTGTTTGTTTTATTTTTGCTTCTCTCTCTTTCTTCTTTCAGATGCACCTGCACACACAGACACACACACACACGCACACGTGTGCACAGATATACCTACAGCAAAGGTTTTCGCCACGTAGGAAACCTGGAATTAATCCCGAGGCTGCACTCTGAAGCTGTATGAGTATAGGCAATCTGTAGGCAGCTCTTGTCATTCAGTAGGGTCATTTACAGTTCTAAAATGCAATAATGTTAAGCAGTAGCTGTTCTGCATCACTCCTATGGGCCAAAGTTTACTATTAAAAGGTAATTGTAATAATAAAATCCTACACTGCCTTAAATCATCACTTGCCATATGCCATTGGAAATAGTATGCAAAATAGGATGCTTATAAATAATATTACTTCTAAAATGACTCACTGGGTCAATGTTTTTAGATCACAAAAAAGGCTGGCATGAAACTATTTTAACTGTGGTCCAAATATAAATGACTTATGACAACAGCTCCTAGTGGCAAAGGATACTGCCAGTGCAACCCATGATAATTACTTTTGTACCCATGAATGTATATAACTTCATATTTAACTGACTTGAATACAAAAAGGCCTTCCCTATTCTTCAGGTAGGAAACAAGATACATGTAAGACACAAATCTGGTGGTTCAAACTCAGGTTTTATTGACCGCAGATATTATCCAATTTTCTTTCCATAATTCCAACTTGGGTTTTCCTTTAGAATTTTCAATGACATCGTATTATTAGAGTGTGGCTTTAAGTTTCTTATCTTACAGTGTGAGGCAATGAAAGGCTTTAGTATAACAGATTAAGCAGGCCATGCCTTGTAAAAGCAAATTGCTAACCTTTCATGTATACTTCTGCACTCTGTGTGCTACAATACTCCCTCCCTAGATATTTAAAAAACAATGAATCAAATAGGGCTGTGAATTGCAAAAGAAAAGATCAATGGTTTTGTAACAGGTTCCCATAGACAGCCAAAGAACCTCACTCAATGAATTTTTATTTGAAGCTCTTCAATATCAATGAGAATTGTATCCAAAGGGGAAAATATATCAAGCAACAAAAACTTTAAACCATACTGACATCTAGGAGTCTCCTTTATACCATGCATAGAATTAGTATGTCATGATATCATCACAAAGAAGATGTAAGTGTTTAAGAACTTCTTGTCAAAATAAATAATGCTAATATCTTTCTTAGATATTACATAGAGTACCACACCACCACCCCAGAAAAGAAACTTTCTAAAACCTATGATTAGAAATTTTCAAACATTTTTGATGTAGCAAATAATATGTTACCTGTTATAGTTTTTTTTTAAGTGTTTATTTATTTATTTTGAGAGAGAAAGAGAGAGAGAGAGAGAGAGAGAGAGAGAGAGAGAGAATCCCAAGTAGGCTCTGCTCTGTCACCATGGGACCCCATGCAGGGCTCAATGTGGGGCTCGAACTCATGAACTGTGAGATCATGCCCTAAACTAAAGTCAGACGCCACCCAGGTGCCTCTGTTATAATTTTTAAAGGGAACTTAAAAATATTTTTGAATTCAACATTCTGGATTGCTTCATTTTATCTGGATATATTGAAAATGCTCATTTCATTATACCACATTCTTCTGAGGATGAATAATCTTAAATTCTCTAATTCTTCATTGTAGAAGTGAAAACTTCTGTAAGCCTGTTGGATCTAGGGCCTTAAATATTAAATATTTTACTTTCATATTTCAGATGTTAATAATTGCTTTCATAGAATGAATATAATGTTTTTATTAACAGCTTGAAATTATGTGATTGTTTCAAAGGCTATTACATCATATCACAATTTTTATACCTCTATAAAATCTTTTAATAGTCAATTCAACCACCATTATGATGAAACATACTGTATTTGCTACATTAAATCAACCTCTAAAAGACTTAGGGGGTCATTTTCCCTTCTTGAACGCTTCTACCTAGTATTTATTACTATTACCAGTGCATATGAAAGAAGGTTTCAATCCCTCAGGGTTTAATTCCATGAGAGAAAAAGGGAACACTTGCCCGTGTAGACATTACCACCGAGTTATATTTCTTAAGTAGGTGCAGAGAATAAACTAGAAAGTAACTGCAGGCAGATCTGGGAAAATCTGGCCAGGATTTGTCCAGGAACACACAGGAATACCTCAAACTGTGCACTGGTAAAAGCTTGACAAAGCGTTAGACTGGGAAATGGAGAGCTACCTTCTAAACTGAGCTTTGACAGGAAGAGGTGTGTGACCTTGGAAAAGTTACTGAGTATCTCTGGGCTTTTTCCTCCTTATCCAAAAAGTTTTGGGTGTTGGATGACATGACAAGTAAAGTGCTTTGATATATTTTATTATAGTACCCAGTTTGGAGGATGTAGCACAAGAAACATACCCTAGAAGACAATTTCCATTTAAATATTTCTTCTTTCCCTGTTTCTCAGTCTTTTGTGATAAGGCAATGTTGCGAAATAATAATCAACATGCTTTCTACCCCACGACACTGCTCATCCTCTCCCATTTTAACTGACTCCTTGCAGCCCTGGAGAGCTAATCAGTTTACTATAGTCACAAGGGGACATTTTGATGACAGCCAGAGAAATCTGATAGACTGGGTCAAAGTATAACATTTTAAAGAATATTTGAAAAGCACTTTTTAAAGTTTATTTACACATTTACATGTGTATGCATTTATCTATGTATGCATGTACTTTGCATTTCAGAAGAAATACCAACATCCTGTGTTTCTAGAGCAAGGAAAAGCAAGACAGTTAGATGCCAAAGTTCTCTGGTCCAACCACATCCCTCAATTGCCTAGAGAACCCTACATACTTTTTTGGCAATTCAAGCATGTGGAGACTTGTATTAAACTTGACCCTTTGGTACCTGAGAGCAGAGCAGCCTGGCTGAAGTTTCCACATCGCCTAGACAGAGGAGCAGTAACGGAATAATAGCTGTATTGGGGACCAAGGGCTGGGAGGTCTTAGGCAACCATTCCATGATTCCTGAATTAACTAGGAGGGCATCTGAATTTTTCTCACCATACCTTGTGGATGGACACGAGATTTCCCCTACCCAATCCTAGGCAGGAAGTTAATGAACTTTCTGTTGGTATAAACAAATTTTGCAAGTGGGATCTAGGTATTTGATAAAGAATATTGTTTGAATATATTTGAGTATCTTTGACTGGCTATCTGATGAGAACAGAAATGCCAGCAGATGCCAGTATAAGGGGTTGGCCTTCCTGGATGATAGAATAAATCTGTGCATACCAGGGATATTGATGTTCATAGGCACTGACCAGACCTTCTCAGTTCCACTCCTTCCTTATAACATGACGCTACTCCAGAAGTCCCAGGGATTGAGAGACCAACTCAGAGAGAAAAGAGTGTAGGGGAAAACACCTCCATGTTATGCATATAATTTGCCTGATCCTATGTCTGGCACATAGTAGGCTCTCAGTAAATTGTTAATTGTTATTGGTTACAATATTATTATTAATATTACTCAGAAACTAAATACTAAGTGTATTTATAACTATTTTACATATTTTAGTTGATTTGATTTTATTTTAGAAAAAGCTTCTCTGGAGGAAGATATTATATTTATGTACAAATACAGATTTTACTAATTTTGCAGGTATTTGATATTGGCTACAAAAAATCAAATATAAGATATAGGTGTTATAGAAATATGCTGCTTCTATGGAGTATCTACATGAACACACTAAAAAAAAAACTTGCTGAGCCTGAAATACTAAAATGCACAGCAATAATGGTGAAAATGGCACCGTAAATTAACTTTATGAATTGAATCACCTATTCTTTGGGGAAAAAAAAAACTCTTAGAGATTGTAATGATCACCAGATAAAAACAGAATGAATGTTGAAATAAACTGATTATATCTCAGAATTCTTTTCCTTCCCTCAACACAAAGCAATAGCTCTCGTAGATATTGACACATGAAATCGCTGATAACAAAATAAAAATATGGGCCAGAAAATAGATTTGGGAAGCATCGGTCTTTTGCTCTTTCTCAAAATACAGACATAACTGATGTGTCAAGAGTGGGGCTGACAGTGACAGTGTAGCATCTGACAGCCAAACACAGTTTACTCATCAGCCTGATGCCACCAAGCCCGTTATGGCCACCATAAAAATATGCCTGTTATCTTGAAATTAGAAGAATTGGCTTTTGCCTTTATGTGATTGCAGGTGGTTATTATGATAATTGGTTAATAATAATGTAGTTATTATTATTATTGGCTGCCACTTAATCTACAACTTCAAGGCCAATATACAAACCCTCAGTTTCCCAAATGTGAAGGATGTGTTTACAATATTATCTCCCTTTGAATATACTCAGTAATAATACAAAATACAATGGATACGGGACCATCTTTCAGCAGCACTTCTGAGATCTGTCATATTTCCTCACGTGCTTTAAAATCAAGTTTTGGATTCTCATTTTCTGGCTCACTCAGTTGATTTGCTCTGGTGATGTCAGCACTTCATGGCACGGATGCCAAGTGTTGTTTATGCCTTGCTGTCCTCCAGGGACTTGTAAATCCATCCTGCATCCACAAGCTGTCAGAGGAGAAGAAAAGCACTGGTCACTAATCTTGTCATGATCAACACCGTTCTCAGCACCTTGGTTTACATCTTGGCCTGGATGGAAAGAAGTCAGTAATACAAATGTGAACCTGGGATGCCCTTTCTGTCTTTACCATCAGTGGATCTTCTTTTCTCCCAACATTATTTAAACCATGTTAGACAGGTGTTGCACAAAGTTCAAAACATATCTCTACTAAAGAGCTGTGTGTGTGTGTGTGTGTGTGTGTGTGTGTGTGTGTGTTAAACAGGCTATTGAACAATTCATTAAGATTTTCTAGGTTCCTCCAGGTGGCTTCTTTTCTCTTTGAATTCTTCTACTTTACTTAACAGCCTGAATATAAAGGGAACACCTCTGCAGAAAGTGATAGGAACAGCGATAAGACTGCGAGTTCTCTGCTCAAATGGCCCCATTAAATCCACCATTGCCCCCTTGATGGGCCGTGATGGTTCATTTCTTTCAGCAAAGCATACTACCAGTGTTGATGTCATGTTCAATAATCTTGGGCTACTGCTCTAGGGAAAAATATATATATCTTTTCCAAACAGTGAATGTTGAGCTTCAAGGCTTCACATTATTTTCAATCTTTTCATTCTCAGAATGAATAGACACAGATATTCATTTTCTCGTTCTCAACATTTTTTTATTAATACTCTTGGCTGTTCTTTTTACCTTCAGATAAAATAATTTGTTCTGAAAGCCATTGAGATAAGAATTCTTTGTTCACTCACAATGCAGGTGCCCAAACAAGCATTCTTCCAGGAGGGCCCCCTATCTTTAAGAAGAAATATAAGAAACAAACTGTTTAAAAGCAAATATTTTATAGTCATCACTTCAAACTAGTTTGAGGCCACTGGCTGATGTTATTACCCGAACAATTTTTTGGACTTGGAAATTCATCATTGTGAAACTTGCTCTTCAACTTTACTTTGTCTTGATGTCAAAAAGCTTTATATTGTAGCTTTATGGCTAAAACCCTAATATTCTGAGATTCCTCAAACTGTTTATGCATAACCATGCTAGGAGAAGTGGCTAAATAGAATGGACTTCATATGACTTTGAACTCACACTGACTTGAGTTCCAACCCTCCCTCTAACACTTCATAGCTCTGTGATTTTTGGAAAGATATTTAAACTCTGTGTCCCTTAGTTCACTCATCTCAAAAAAGAAAGTAATAATAACTTAATCTTGCAAGGTTTTGTGAGAGGCAAAGGCATTATTTTATTTATAAAGTACCTAGACTAGAGCCTTATATATCGTCAAGTCCCACCATGTATTAACTCTACCTCTTATTCATGCATTTTCCAGCACTCTCACTTACAGGGAGGCCCCTATCATTAGAAGAAAAAAAAAGTTAGGAGATAAACGAACATCTAGGGCATCCTTTAATTAAAGAAGAGATGCACAAAGATATGGTTTGTGGAGAAAGGTGAAGTATATGTATACCTTATACCAAGTATATGGGCCTATTAATTACTTTTTTTTTTCTTCATCAGAAATTTTACCAGGTCTCGTTTGGACTCGTTGACAGTGGCATCTTCTTCATCTCTTTTGTCTATCATCCACTGGAGAGCCTACCTTTAACCCCAACCCCAAAATAAGCCAGAGCTGATGTTGCTACTTTTTAGCCCTAGAAAATCCGTTAATCTGGTATCATCACCCAGTAAGATCTATGATCAATTCTGACATATGTACACTGGTCAGTGATGTAGCTTACAACTGGTTTCCTTTTCACAAAGTATGATCTGTAGTTTCAGTGGTATCTAGTTAAGAAAACAGCTTCCTGAAAGTTCCTCCTATTCCTTCGGATGACTTACTTTAAACAAACCAAGGCTACTTTGCCAGTGTCCATGCTGGTTTGCCAACAAAGTGACTGCTTTTTTGTATATTGCAAAATTATAAATTGGTTTTCATGCATATATTCTTTTCTACCTTTCATCTCTGGTTGCACTAACTTCAACTCCAGAGATCAAAGAGGGGGTTATTTCAAGAGTATTATATGTTTCTAATTCTTGTTGGAGTCACAGTTGTCATGAGGCATTACTCCAGATTCTCAGGTCGACCTTAGGGTAAAAGGGATCATTTGGGCACATTTTTAGGGAATATCTTAAAAGAGTGAAAAGCTTTGACCTCACGGAAGTGCAAATAAGAACTCTGTTCTAGATGTTTCTGGTTGGCTTCCGTCTGACTTCTCGGACCCCCTCTGTAAGTTCTCTCTCTGATGGGAAGCCATTCTAATCTTGCAGTGACTACAGGAGAAGAATTCTCTCTAAGGTTATATGAAAAACTGTCTGAATACAAAGATTTCTGAGGGAGAGTGTCCCTGTTTTTTTTTTCATATCTAAATCAAAAAAAGTTAAAGACTGCCCCACAGCAATAACCTAATGGGATCCTAAATATTCATATTTGTGGCTACAAGCTCCCAAATGCACTTCTTTGAGTCATTAAAAAAAAAAAAACAAAAAAAAAACAACAAAAAAAAACAAACCCACAGTGTATCCCTCCAAAGTACTCAATATCTGGCATATTTTCCCTGTATTCCTCATTGATGCTTTCTTATTGACCTTTCTTTTTTCTTCCAATTTAGAATCAGTTAATCTGTTACTCCAGGGAGGTATGAATTTCCATATTCTGGTTGATTTATATGGATTTCCTGTAAACTGAAGACTGCAGGATGAAATCAATCACTATGATGCCTACAGCAGTGGCTCGGCATAGGATGTGCGAAACACCTGACGTTTTCCATTCTTAGTAGGAGTGAAATAAGACCATGCTATTTTCATGATGCTTCCTGTGCTGGGGAGATTATTTGGAGAATCTCATACTGACAAGAGAAGAATAGATACACACCGTTTTGTGCCTTTAGCTGATGTCTTATGAAGGTGATAAACAAATATCCAAATATTTTCTCTCACCCTTTTAGGAACTATTGAGCTTACAAGACTTCTGTGCGTAGGAACATGAATTAGTATTCTAGAACCTAAGAAACAGCTATATTAACTCAGTTTAGATAACAGTATAGCATTCACTAGAAAATCTAATTGTTCTGAAATTCTGAGTTACGTTCACATGTTGTGGGTTTTATGTGATTATTTTTCTAACAGATCTTTTGAATGCGGGAAATACTATGTATATATTCAGGTACCAAAAATAATATAAATACCCATTGCCAAGATAAAACTCTTTTTAGAAAGCATAAAATGGCACTCTGACAGCAACACCTGATGTTAAAAGTTTGAACAAGTTGCTACCTGACAAAGTGAGAAAAGAGGAAGGGAATCCTAGGAAAGTCACAGCAGAGGTTCCTTCTTTGTAGTTGAACTTTCTGTTTTTTAGTGTCCAAATTTCCATTTGTCATGAAAATGTAAAATTAAACCTCTTCAATGTGCACATTTTAATTTAATACAGGAGAATGTAATTTATTATTTGGCACAGATTTATCGTTGTAAAAAGCTCCCACTGATGTCATGGTGAATTCTGTGCATGAAATGAAGGCAAACAAATGATTCATTTTTCATGAATATTAACAATCAGTGTTACATTCTCCTCACACAGCCATAGAAGGTACTTTACCAAATACTCAGCTGCTCTTAGTTTATGTTTCTTTCCTAAATCCATAAGGTTGAAGAAAGTTTTATTAGAATTAATGATATTACCACAAAAAGTAGCACAAGATAAAAATTGCTAAGTTATTTTAATTGCAAAAAATACATGAATTGCAGTGGTGAGGTGATGATAAAATAACCATGATAACCATGTATAAAGGATTACCTGGTAACCTATAATATATTTTAATGCATAGATTGCTTTCCTGTGCCTATTGCTGGGGTAGCATAAAAAAGCTCTTGTTTTCACAGATAGCTGCATCACAGAAACCGAGCTCACTCTGAATCAACCTTTCTTTCATTCAGCAAAGCCTTATGGAGCAGTTATTATGTACTAGGAGTTATGCTGGGCATTTGAGGTACAGCAATAAATAAGATTGACAATGTCACCAATATGTCATGGAACTTATCTTCTAGTGGAAAACACTAGCAATAAACCAACATAAATGGGATAATTATAGATTATAAATATTAATAATGCTATAAAGTTATTTCTGTTATTGTAATTGAAATCTAGTTACTTTCTAAAGCCTAAGATAAGATAAAATAGAAGATAAGATAAGATAATGAGATGAGATGAGATGGACAACTTTTAAAAAATCAGTGATTAATTATCTTGGTTATGTTTTATTTCACATATATATATCCATTTTAGTTTGTTTTGTTTTTCTCTGTGGTTTTTTCAGGTCACCATTTTAATAGGAAATGTTGAGTGAATTTAGCTTCCATTGGGCAATGCAACTTGTGAAATACTTCAGGCTTGTTTTTGTTTCCCAGGGCCACCCTAACAAATTTCCACACACTAGGTGGCTTAGAACAACTGAAATGTATTCTTTTGCATTTCTGGAGGCCAAAAGTTCAAAACCAAGGTTCTGCAGGCTCTCGGGGAGAATCAGCTCCATGTCTGTCTGGTGACTGTGGGCAATCGTTGGTGTTTCCTGGCTGGTGGATGCATCACTCTAATCTCTGCTCCCAGATGTCTTCACTTGTCCTCCCCCTCTGTGTCTCTGTATTTCAAATCTCTCTTTAGTTTCTCTTATAAAAACTACGGTCATTGGGCTTATGGATCTATCTTAATTCAAAACGATCTCTTGATTAATCCTGTAACTGCATACACAAAGGTTAAATTAGGTCAAATTCTGAGGTTCCAAGTGGACATATTTTGAGGAGTACACCATTCAATCCCGTGCTCTTATAAATCAAAATTTTATTCATTCTTGAGCATGTAAACAAGCATCATTAGGTTAATAAATCACTTCTCCTTTCCCTATTTTTAAAAAAATTCTAATATATTTTTATTTTGAGAGAGAGAGAGAGAGAGAGTGGGGAAGGGGCAGAGAGAGAATCCCAAGGAGGATCTACACTGTCAGCACAGAGCTCCATGTGGGGCTCGATTTCATGACTCATGAGAGCATGATCTGAGCTAGAATCAAGAGTTTGACGCCTAATCCACTGAACCACCCAGGTGCCCCTCGATCCCCCATTTTAAAATAGAAACTTGTAGCTAGGGATCATGAGCAAGTTACTTATTCTCTCTGTGTCACATATTCCTCATGTACTGTCATGGGCAGATCCAGCAGGCAAATAATCCGTGAAGACACAGTTGAACTCAACACTACCATGAATCACCTGGGTCTACTTGACATTTTTAGAACATTTTATCCAATAACAGCAGAATACACATTCTTCTCAAGGTCATATAGAATATTCATTGCGATAGACCATATCCTGGGCCATATATCACATCTGAACAAATATAAAAGAACAGAAATCATACAAACTGTGGTCACAGGCCGTAATGAAACTAGAAATCAATAATAGAAAGGTAGTTGAAAAAAATCCAAAATACTTACAAACAACATGTTTTACATAACATGGGGTCAAAAACTTTCAAGAGAAATCTTAAAATATCTCTAATTAAATTAAAATGAAAATATAGCTTAAAGGAGCACATGGGTGGCTCAGCTAAGCATCCGACTTTTGATTTCAGTTCATGTCATTACCTCGCAGTTCGCGAGATGGAGCCCCATGTTGGGCTCTGCGCTGACAGCAGGGAGCTTGCTTCGGATTCTTTTGCTCCTCTTCTCCCTGCCCCTACCCTGTTTTGCACTCTCTCTCAAAATAAATAAATAAACTTAAAAGAAAAAAGAAAATACAACTTAAAACTTGTAGGATCAGTAATTAGAGAGAAATGTATAGCATTGAGTGCATATATTAGACAGGAAGAAATATCTAAAATCAATCACCTAGGTTTCCACTTTAGGACATCAGAAAAGGGAAAGCAAATTTAGTCCAAAGTAAGGTAAAAATAATAATAATAATAATAATAATAATAATAAATAGGCAAGAAGTCAACAAAATTTCAAACAGAAAATTAATAGAAAAGGAAAATTATATGAAAAACAACTTTGACGATCCAGATTTCAATTAAAAAAAAAAACTACAAAAGATAAAAGAAACTTGCAAATAAAAATAAGCACCTAATGTAGAAAATTACAGGAAATGTTGTTAGTTTCATATGTTTCTAAAGGTAAACTAGAATAACATTTTTAGTATAAGAATGTTCAAAATATAGTAGTTGTTTATTAAGATACGTCACCAGTTTTAACTGTGTGATTTGCTATTTGTAAAAATGCTTTGTAAACAATAAAGTGAATATTTTCATTATGACCCTTAGGTTATAAAAAGCTGCTGTCCTGGGGCATATGGTCTCATAAAAACCTACTTATATGTTTTCATGAAATAAGTGTGCCAAATTTTAAGAAAATGGGCAGAAGAACTGTGTCTAGAAGGGCAATCATTTTAGATGATCAGAGTTGGTTAATGGCTATAGCTGATCAAGTTTTTAGTCTTGAAACACTTGCCAGTATATATATATACTAACAAAGCTATTGCACTTATGTGTAATATACTACTAACAAACATGATAAACTCACTTTGAAAACAATCAGAGTATCAAATGCAAATAGAGTAAAAGAGAGAGAGACAGAGGTGGAATATATGAGAATATAAAATAAAAATTAGTGAGAAAATAGTGTGCAATGGAATAAAGCAAAGAGCTCAGACAGACCTATGAAGAAGTACATAGTAAATATTTGTCTAACTCTTCACTAACTTAGTTTACTCCTATCCAAATAAGCATTTTTTTTTAATGTTTATTTATTCTTGAGAGAGAGGGAGAGACAGACAGAGCATGAGCAGGGGAGGGGCAGAGCAAAAGAGGGACACAGAATCCGGAGCAGGGTCCAGGCTCTAGGCACAGAGCCTGATGCGGTGCCGGACTTGAACTCACGAACTACGAGATCTGACCTGAGCTGAAGTTGGACACTTAACCGACTGAGCCACCCAGGCACCCCACCAAATAAGCATTAAATAAGAGTCCAACTGGGACTCAGTTAACTTCTTTTATTATTTCCTGTTCAGGTCTACCACAACATTTCTGTTTAACTCTGGTTCATCCATTTGAAATCCAGGTATGATATTTTTAAATAAAACAATATAAAACTGATCCTTTCTCCTTTTAGAAATAGATTGAGCAGTGAGGAAGGCAGACAGACAGACACAGCAGATTATTGAATACATTCAATTTTCTAGTTTTGCCATTGTTAGGCCATTGCTTCAGTTTTAAGGGTTCTGGGGATTTGGGGGACTCCGAGTTTATGGGTCAAATCCACCCAGATGTCCCCCTCCCATGTGTCAAGATGGACTCCTTTCCTAATCAGGACCTTGGATTTAGCATAACTGAACTGATTAGGTTGAGAGTTAAACTGTCTTTGGAGCTCTGCTATTCCTTTGAAAAAGTTCTGGAGCTAATCTCCAGTTTTCTCTGATGTCAGCTGCAAGAAGTGAAAGCCTTTTTATCTGTTAAAAAAAATGTTCTAGTTTTCACACTTGGCTTTCAAATGTCAATTAATTACTACTCTGAACCTTTCCATTTCTCTTCCTAAGGTAATAATGCTTAGCACCCCACCCAGTTACAAGTACTTTACAGCCACCTTTTTATTTCTCACATATCTAACATGTGCAACCAGCTAGTGTCATCCTTTCTACCAGTACACCACCCCGGGTGAAAGTTGTAACAATTGCAATGTTACTTTGTGCCAGGGACTGTCTGTACTCCACCTACTACCATCTCCTCTATACATCTCATGAGTTGTTTCATGAAAAAAGATGCTGAGAGATCAGAATGTAAGAGCTTTATTAGAAAGAATCTTTCTAATAACTCCTTTGGAAATAAATGAAGCAGACTCCGTAGAAGGAGAAGAAATGGAATGCAGTCTCCATGGTGGTGGCCAGCAAACCATTTGGGGTCATTGCCAGACAAGAAGCAGGCAATCTGGTTTCAAAAGCTCATCTCTGGTCTGTTTCCTCAGATGACTACCAGCACTAACTATCTCTGTTTGGGCTCTCCAGGAAGCAGATTCTGAGATGGAAATCCCCACACAGGAGATTTTCTAGCAACTGCTCTTGAGATTAACTCTGAGGGAAGAGAAGCAAAGAAAGCAGAGTTAGTAAGAGCAAAAAGTTGAGATCTGATATAATTTTAGTAGATACTTCAGTTGACCATACATGGAAAACTAAACTGGCATGGCTTTTCAGAATTATCCTAAATTTGGGGAAAATGGGCCAGGTCTTTATCAATCATTGATCATCATCTATCATTGACCAATATGTAGCACCCTGCATAGGCAGCATACATTTGGGCAAGATGGTTGTCTTCAGTTATAGTAATCCTCAGAGGAGGTTGAGAGCTGAGGTCTATAGATAGGAGGTACAGAATGAATTGTTCATTCTTGCAAGAAAATCTGGGTGGCGTTACCACGATGTTAACCAAACTGGTAGATTATGTTGTTACTCAGTTTTAAGGCAAGAAAACCTCGGAAAATCCTCAACGGTCTATTAAAAATAAGAAATCCATGCCAAATATTCTCTTTCTGTCCATGTGAAGTCATTTGGTTCCTGGTTGTAGTTAGCCAAAGGAGAACTCAGGTAGAAGTAGAAAAGAGAGCAAACAATACATTCTATTAATTCTCTTAGGTCCTCCTTTAAAAGCAAATCACTGATCTTTGCAAGGCAACCAACTCTAGTGATGCTTTCTCTTTCTTGGTTGAAGTGACCTCCCCACCACACACACATTCCAAACAGGGTTGGCACCTGCTCCTATGCTGCTGTTTCTTGCCCTCTCCTTGTATTTCCTTCTCAACTGTCCCCGCCTTAGTCATAGGTCCAGCTGCAAATCATTTCTCTCAAGTCATTCCATCTTGAGTCCATCCTTGTTTCTTATTGGGCCCCTGACTTACACAAACATCTTTCCTAATATTATCAGTGGTCTGTAAACTCCCTTAGGGCTATGTCTGTGCCTGATTTGTCTTTGTGCCCCTAAGGTACTCCAAGTGTTCTATAGGCATGCAGTAATTGTGCTATTTCAAAAATATGCATAGGATTTTTATTTATAGCAATACTCATATCATTTGAGGTTCTGATAACTTCCTGTTTGTCAAGTTTGAAAATCTTAAATGCGGCATTTCCTACATATTTTAGTTATAAATAAAATATTGGGTTCTCAGTTACTTGGGCCTTATTAGAGAATGCAGAGACCCTTAACTGGATTGTGAGAAGCTACTCAAGATGGTCCACTAGAAGTTGCTTGGTTTCTCGGGGTCTTGTTTCTTCATCGATGAAATAACCAAATGAGATAAAATATCACTAAATGCTTTGCAGCTCTAGTCTTTTTTAGTTCTCTAAATGAAGAAAGTTGTAAAATGGGCATATTGCTCGGAATTTTTATTTTGTATGCTTTTTAACTCCTGAGTCATTGAATTTTTTTTTTTTTTACAGATAATGTTCTAGGCTATTGATTATCATTTCCTACCTTTTAATGGATGGGAGGAAACTGAGAAATGGACAATGTCATTGAGATTTTGGCAAAGACAACAACTGAAGGTTTATAAATACTGCATTTTGTACTTTGGTGAAATGGCCATTGCTCAAAGCTAATGGTTTTGGCAGCCCTGGATGGCCCAATGTTGATTGACTGACATAAAGGTCAACTGCTTAATTTATGAGCTGTCCTTCCAGAATAAAGACACTGACACTGACCTGATGGCAAAAGAAGTTGCCATTGAAACTGTAGATACAATAGTGATGACAGTTTTAAAAGAATCTATTCACCTTCTTTTGATCCCTGCCTCTTGTGATCAATGACACTCAAGCCTGGTCAAGATTAGGAACAGACATTTCTGTGGCTGTCGAACAAATTGAGGCCAAGTTGCTACAAAGTATTATTAACATCATCTGTATTCTGAACTAGACACACATAGACGACGCCCTAGACTGCAGACAAGTTCAGGATGGCATTTTCTATTGGTTCTCAACTGCTTAAACAAGAATCCACTCTCTCTGGAAATTAAAAATTATTTAAAAATTCCAGCCTAGAAGATAATTGTCCCCCCCCCCCCCACCAGGGGCACCTGAGTGGCTCAGTTGGTTAAGCATCCAACTCTTAGTTTTGGCTCAGGTCATCATCTCACATTTCTTGGGTTCAAGCCCCACGTTGGTCTCTTTACTGACAGTACAGAACCTGCTTAGGATTCTGTCTCTCCCTCTCTCTCTCTGTTCCTCCCCTGTTCACACCCCCGCAATCTCTCTCTCTCTATCTCAAAATAAATAAATAAACATTAAAAAACTTTTTATATCACAATGATATCACAAATCTCACCCTATGCTGTTTTGGATATTCTCATTGAACTGATGATGGTAATTAATGAAAATTGGTAACTATCAATGAATAAAACTTGAATTCCTTGAATTTTTGGAGAAAGGAACAGAAAACTTAAATGATACTTCCTCAGTCTAGGCACTAATGACATGTGGCCCAAGTAATTTATTGTTGCAGGAAGGTTGTCCTGTGCATTTTAGAATATTTAGCAGCATCACTGGTTTTTATCCACCAGACGCTCTCTTAGCAACCTTCCTCAGTTGTGATGACCAAAAATGCCATGAAATATCCCCTCGGGGGCAAAATCACCATAGGTAAGAAACTACTGATTCAATTAATAAATATTTTATTTATTTATTTTTTTAATGTTTATTTATTTTTGAGACAGAGAAAGAGCATGGACAGGGAAGGGGCAGAGAGAGAGGGAGACACAGAATCTGAAACAGGCTCCAGGCTCTGAGCTGTCAGCACAGAACCCGACGCGGGGCTCGAACTCATGGACCATGATGAGATCATGACCTGAGCCGAAGTCGGACGCTTAACCAACTGAGCCACCCAGGTGCCCCTCAATTAATAAATATTTTAAACTGTGTTTTGTTGCCAAGCAGTGAGCCTGGGAGTTCCAAAAATGAATGGAACAATGTGCTCTGCTCCCCAAAATCTTACAATCTGTTAAAAAAAAAGAAAAGAAGAAAGACCAATAAATGCTACCATTGAGGTATGTGGAAGGCATTGTTTTTAGCTCCCTAGGTTTTTCAAAATGTTTAATTCAGTAAAAATTCATTAATAATATATGTGAGAATGGATTTGCTATTAGCTGATTAAGCTACTCCTTGCAGTTTTGGCTGAAGGAAAATGGGGAACCTGGAAATGTCAACAGGAAGTGATAAGAAGGGGACCAAGATGACAATAGGATTAGAATGGTTAAAAAAAATAGAAAAAAAATGTGGTCCAAACTTTGATATCCTGGTGCAGAATAACACAAGAGTTAAATTCAAAGATGAAAATTGGTATTTCTTCCAGAACATCCATCATCCTTTAAAAAAAAAAAAAATCCATCGAGAGGATCTTCCAGATCTTTGAATTCAGATTTTATACAAACTGCCACATGTACGTCTGTATTGCCACGAAAGAACATTTGGCTCTAAGACTCTGTAGCACCATTCTCTCATGGCGGCTCACTCGCCTGAGGTCCCAAGGCAGGTTTGCTAGATTATGGCTCCTGCTGCATGTTCAAACCCCAAATGAAATGTGGAAATGCAGTGGCATTTCCCTGAAACTGAAAGAAATTAGGAGGAGAACTCCAGCCGGGAAACATAACACTGTCCCAAGGTTGCTGTCACAGACCAAGGAGATAGGAAGGGATTTTATACAAAAGTCATGCCTGAAATGCAATTGACAAAAATGTAGTGGAACGAGACCAGGCTTCCTGAACTCTTCAAAGTAAAAATCTGGTAGAACACACGACTCTCAGTTGTGAGAGTTAAAGTGAATTGGTACTTGTTATCTGGTGAGCAATCTTACTTAATTAAAACATTTGGGGACACGTCCAAGAAGACCGCAAACATGCAATTTTCCAGTAGAAGTGAATGAGACCCATAGCAGGTTCCCATTGTGAGGAATCATCAGAGTAACTCAACAGCAGTCCTGAGTTTTCAATGGCACCGCGAGCAGTCTAGGAGAGTGGCAGTTATTTTTAGCTTAGAAATTCACATTAGCAGTAGCAACTGAATACTCAGATCAAAGACTGAACATGAATGTTCTCTGAGATGTAGAGATGTGTACTTTATATAAAATTTAATTATCTTTAACTTGAATGTAAACTACCCACGTGGTTTTAAAGAGCACTTTTGGGACAATGCAATCTTACCTCTTGCTGAGCAACAAAAATTATTAAAATCCCAAGCAAAGTGTTTTTTTTTTTCAACGTTTATTTTTTATTTTTTTCAACGTTTATTTATTTTTGGGACAGAGAGAGACAGAGCATGAACGGGGGAGGGGCAGAGAGAGAGGGAGACACAGAATCGGAAACAGGCTCCAGGCTCTGAGCCATCAGCCCAGAGCCTGACGCGGGGCTCGAACTCACGGACCGCGAGATCGTGACCTGGCTGAAGTCGGACGCTTAACCGACTGCGCCACCCAGGCGCCCCGCAAGCAAAGTTTTTCAACATATCACTAAAATTTATAGTGAAGTTTGAATGCTTAAATGTAAACCAGGGCTGATAAAGAGAATCACTTATGTCAACCAAAACTAACACGGGTCTTAGGATCAGCTAAAAGTCAAGAGAACAATTGCCCAGGAGACTGTAAGTTAGGAATCATTTTTTCCTATTTTCTAGGATGAAAGCAGAAGGCGACTAAGATCTGCCTAGAAACACCACTGAGACTTGTCTACTTGCTCAAACTATTTTACAAATGGAGGCAACTCCTACTCAGGACGATCCATAATCAGCTAAGACTAAAGAGGACACAACATGAAAAGGCAAAATTAAAAAAAAATTTTTTTTGCACCTTTTTTTTTTCTCAAAAGACATCGTCTGTAATACTTGCAAAGCTCCCTCTGCGATGATTCAAATATGAGTTAGGTAAAGCCCCTATCGTCAAGTTGTTCACCATCTGCATGGGAAAGATTAATGCAGAAACAATGAACTAAAATAGTCTTAATTAAAATGCCAAATAGTAGTCCAAATAAACCTAAAACAGTGTAGAAAAGGGAAGAGGCATAAAAAGGGGGAGTTGTTTGTTTTTTTTTCTTAGCTTTGGCAAGCTTTAGAAAACTTTATATATGTCCATATTCATAAAGTGAATTAAAGTAGTTCTTACTTATTTGTTTTTTCTCCTGTGTTCTACAAAATTTTGACAGCAATCTGCAAGAATGTAAGTGATTACGTGAGAGGCATTTTAGGAAGAGGTCAGTTTCTATTTTCCCTTTCAGCTATTTGGACCGAGCCTAAGATTTCCTTTGAAGTTGGTGGTATTCCAATCAGCATCTCAGAAATGTAAGACAAAAATCTCAAACGTGTCCCAGATGTTTCTTTCTCTTTCCTTTTATTTGAGTCATTCTACTAAAAAGACAGCAACAGTAAGTATTTTTAAAGTACATTACACCAGAAAGCTTAAAACAATATTTTTAACCATAATATGCCATTAACTGATAAAAAATAAAGAAACATATATGGTGTGTCTTTCACCTGTCTGTTTCCATGCTTCTAAATTTGCATTTAAATGTTTATGTATGTGTGGGAGTGAGTTGTAAGTGGGCTTGTGTTTAATGACATACAGGCTGCAGGTTTATGGTGATAGAAACAAATTATTCTGTCTATAGTCTCCATGATACTTAATTTAAACCCCAAACTGACTTACGAAGTAATAGATGTGTTTATATTCTAATATATAACATATTCTAATAATATAATATTAGAATGTAATATATTCTAATTATAATATATTCTAATATAAACATGTGCTTATATTCTAATTTGTAACATATATATATTCTAGTTTATGCTAATATGTTATTTTTATAACTTTTGGCTTCTACATATGAATTATATAGTTTCCAAAATAGGTTCTTAAAAAAATTAAGCTGACGATTTGGTGTAACTAAATCGGTAGCTATTCAAATAATTTATTTGGATTTTTTTAAGGATAAAAGTATTTATTATTCTCAAACTATTATCCTATCCTCTGGAAGGCACTTTAAAATGTTCTGGATAGGGGGCGCCTGGGTGGCGCAGTCGGTTAAGCGTCCAACTTCAGCCAGGTCACGATCTCGTGGTCCGTGAGTTCGAGCTCCGCGACGGGCTCTGGGCCGATGGCTCGGAGCCTGGAGCCTGTTTCCGATTCTGTGTCTCCCTCTCTCTCTGCCCCTCCCCCGTTCATGCTCTGTCTCTCTCTGTCCCCCCAAAAAATAAATAAATGTTGAAAATAAAATAAAATAAAATGTTCTGGATAGGAAATATAATATAATAACTTTATCAGTTTGATAATTAACATTTCAGAAAAGTGCTTCATTTTTTATAAACACAGTTCAAAATAGTTATTTTTCTTTTATCATTTAAACCAGTCTAATGTGGCAAGATGGCATTAGAGAATCAAATCAAGAAAAACATATTAGTATTAGAAGTTTGTGGGAATCTCAAGGGAGAATAAAAAGTGAAAGGCATAATGGCAGGTTTTTACACATGATTAAGTTATTGATTAATGCAATTACATTGAAGTTCATGTTCTGTTTTTCTACATGTAAGAACAGTGCATTCTGCATAATTATAAATTGTCCACACCATGTTTAAAAAGTACAATAAGAATGTTAAAATATTTTGCCATATAATTGTCATTCCAACCATGATCACTGACAAACAGATGAGATGGTGGTAAACTTACCCCAGAAAGACCACGTTTCCTAAGAGAATTATAAAAGGATTGACATCCTTGTTAAAAGATTGTAACATTTTTTTTCCCATTTCATTTACTAAAGTGAAAGTCTTTTTAACATGCTTGATTGTGGCAGTTCAGCTAAATAGATTGCCCATTGAACAGTTACAAAGTGAAATATTCACAAAGCTGATTGGGTCTTTAGACCAAACCCATTTGTACAAATCAATTCTGGCACAGGGAAATATGTATGTTATAGTTTATCACCATGAAAAACTGCTGTTGGAAAATAGTAATCATGTATCCAAGGAACAATTTATGAAAACCACATCTTAAACAATGGTGTCATTACAACAATCATCCATAAACAAAAGAAACACAAATGATACATAGTCATTTCAAATACACTGAAAGTGGAATTATATGGTAGAATAACATTGTATTCATGTTTATTTTAATTCATTTTATGCTATTCAAAAAAATAGATACAACTTAGCAGGTGCTGAATAATAAGCAGAAAAATGAACATTTCTATTAGATGCACCTGGGTATTCACAGCTTGGATAACAATAACCCAAAGAAATCCAATCACTACAGATTGTATGCAGTGAGATTCCACTACTCTTTTCTGAAATGTTTCACTATTTCACGTGCTCTTATGTCTTTTCAAGCTAAATAGTATGTCATTTCTAGCCTTTATAATATGGTCTATCACTGAATATGCATGTGGATATAAAGAGTATTTTAAGAATGTCACCTGGTAGAATAATTCTCTAGCTCTCTATTAAATATATAAACAGATATTGCAAAGAAAATTCTACCTTTTGTGAGTTCTTACACCAAAATGCTTAACAAGTACCAATCACTTTATGGGCCTAACAAAGTAAGTTTTTCTAAAAAGCTTGGCCTAATGAAAACCCTAGAAAGTAGGGTACATGATTTCTCAGATTTTTCCCCATGAAAGTAAAGTAAATGGTTGAATAGCTTCTCATTTTCCCACAGACAGCAGGGAATTCACCTAGGATTTGAACTGAGTAGGACAAGGTGGAAATATCATTCTTTTTTTTTTTTTAATTTTTTTTTCAACGTTTATTTATTTTTAGGACAGAGAGAGACAGAGCATGAACAGGGGAGGGGCAGAGAGAGAGGGAGACACAGAATCGGAAACAGGCTCCAGGCTCTGAGCCATCAGCCCAGAGCCTGACGCGGGGCTCGAGCTCACGGACTGCGAGATCGTGACCTGGCTGAAGTCGGACGCTTAACCGACTGCGCCACCCAGGAGCCCTGGAAATATCATTCTTAATCATGATGTTATATGCTACAAATACTCCCTACCAGACAGACACTTGCAGACTTCTTTCTCTCAAAAGTAACATAATTATGAACTATCTTGCTGATATTCCCCAAGTATTAGAGGATAAGCTTAGGTTCACTCTACTTTTATGATTGTTGATTTTCTCTTCTGGACAGAAAAAGTAGTGAGGATCTCAGAGATAATCTAGGGTGTTGAAATGACTAAAGAAGATTGTTTAGGTGATACAGGCAAACTTTATTTAACACTTGGTGAAACAGGCATTCCCCACCATCAAAAGAACTGAAAGGTGGGGGATGAGGAGAGAAGGCAGGATGCCTTTATAGGATAAAGAATAGGAAACAAGGAAGAGAAGGAATAAAAAGATCTGGTTGGTTGGGTTGTGTATCTGGCCTTATCCGAGGTATCATTGGAATAGGAGGATCATTCATGTTCCTTGATGACCACAGATTGGTTACCTAGATGGTCTGGTTTCTCAGCAGATAGACCATTTATAAGAACATGGAGTCTAAGAGTTAAGTTTTCTCTTGCTGAGGTGGTTTCCCAGGGTCAGTGGTGTCCAGCCTAGCAAGCCAAGGTCAGTATGACAACAGCTGACATTTCAAAACAAACTTTATTTAACACTTCTTGAAGGAGCCTTTTCTAGATCAAAGAATTGCCTAGTTCATGAAGTGTTAAAGTCTGTACCACCTAAACTGTCTTCATTTTAATGAGGGCTTTTTTTTTTTTTTTTTTTTGGCAGAAAATTTTGGTTGACTAGAGCAGAGAGAAGAACCAAAGAAAAGGAGGAGCAAAAAAAAGGAAGAAAGACCCCAGTCGTGCTAAATCAAAGAACCTGAAACCAGGAGACTTTTACCAGGCTAGTATGGCTCTTCCTGCATTGGGTGTATACACTGACGCCCTAAGGCCTCATTATGGGTTATGCTTGAGCTGAATGAGGAGTTTGTTCTCTGATAGCAAAAAGACCTAGAAAGTATTGAAGAAGTCTCTTAAAGACAGTTCCAAGTTCATACCATACTCCATTCAGGTGCCTGAAATGTAGAAAAAAAAATAATGCAAACTATCCATATCTGGTCATCCATGTAAATAGAGAGGGGCGCCCAAAGAATCTGCTCGCTCTATTTCTAAAAACTGGTTTTAGATAAAACTGTCCCCAGTTTGAAGGAAATGCAAAAAGAGAATTCACATGGGTTTCAAATAGTCATCCTACGGAGAAATGAACCAAAGAAAGGAATGCAGCAAGTCAAAGATAAAAGAACACAATGAGTGAACAGAAATGGGGGGAGGGGGGCGGGGGGAGCATGAAGGAAACAATTGTATCAAGTACAAAGTCAAGTAGAGCATTGGATTTATGAACAAAAGACATTAGTGATGAGACAATCAGTAAAAAGGTGAGGTTGAAGGAGACCTAGTAGTAGTTAGAAAAAGTGAGCAGATGTTGCCATTGCCATAATAATGGACACTTTAGAGACCGGAAGTAGGGATTTCTAACAATAGGGTATCTGAGTGGAAATTATTACATAAGAGTGAAGAAAGGAAAGACAAAGCAGGGAAAAAGGTTGTAGATAAATGCTACGTTTCGAGAACAGAAACATATGGAAAATTGGAGCCTCCCTGGTGCAGAAAGCAGAACAAATAGAATAGGGGAAAAATTAAAGATAAATACTTTCCTGAAATGAGGAAATGGCTAAATTTACACATTGACAAGGTTCACTTTGTTCCCAGAAAAGTTAATGGAGCACATTCAAAACCAAAACATATCCTGTTGAAATTATTGAATTATGGGGATAAAAAAAAGTAATGCCAAAGGCATTTGGGCAAAAGAAACAACTCACCTATAAAGGAAAAAAAAAAAAAAAATCAGGGGAGCCTTAGACTTCTTTAAGGCAATCATTGTGGATTAAATTCAAGTCTATGATGTTTCTAAGGAAAGCAGAATGAATTGAAGTTCCATTCCTAGGCAAGTCACCATTAATGTGTAAAAAAGCCAAAAAGACATAGTCGGATCGTCTGGGATGTGGGAGCCATATTACCTACAAGCAAATCTGTGTATAATTTATACAACTAAGATACTAGTCAAAACAATGAAGTTTTGATGTGGCAACCAACTAATGTAACTAAACAAAAT
Source organism: Felis catus (assembly GCF_018350175.1). Taxonomy (NCBI): domain Eukaryota; kingdom Metazoa; phylum Chordata; class Mammalia; order Carnivora; family Felidae; genus Felis; species Felis catus. The sequence goes on from NC_058376.1 coordinate 41,376,799, forward strand.
AGATATGTAGAAGTGGGATAACCTTACCAGTTAAAAGGAAAAGTTTATTTTTGTCTGTTTTTCCTTAAATAAACCTAAAGTAAGTTGTATATAAGTGACATGTTTAAAGTAAAGCGACTCAAAAGGAACAAAGTAAATGATCAGGCAAGATTTATAGTAAATAAATATAATGCATACGAACATAAATCAGGTGATAAAGTTAAGATGAAAAAGTGGTATTCAAAAAAATGTATTAATTGGACCAAAAAAGAGTGATTCGATGAGAGATAATGTCCGAAAAGGACACATCACTGTTATTAAATACCTATGAAATTATAATGACCTACTTTAACGTGTTCTGGGAACTTCATGACTTCTGGCTTTGCATGTTACTCATTGCCTTATCACATCTGTTGAACGTCCCTCTATATAATATAAAGATAGATATACCTTTAATAAAAAGATATATAATGCTGTCATGAATATGTTCCCAAATATATAGTATCAAGTTTTTTATTTGCTTTTAATTTGGGAAATATGGGGGTGCCTGGGGGGCTCAGTCGGTTAAGCATCCAACTTCAGCCCAGGTCATGATTTCACAGTCTGTGTGTTCGAGCCCCGCATGGAGCTCTGTGCTGACAGCTTCGAGCCTGGAGCCTGTTTCAGATTCTGTGTCTTCCTCTCTCTCCGCCCCTCCCCGGCTCGTGCTCCATCTCTCTCTCTTAAAAGTAAATGAACATTAAATTTTGGAACTATGAAGACAATTTGTCAGATATATAAGAGTAGATGTATCTATGCATTTCTATCAGTTCTCGGGACAAACACAAAAATAAATGAGGATTTGAATAGCTATAATTAATATGGTTAAATTAAAAAGAAATATAACTGTTTGCAAATGGCAGCACATATACCTCTCAGGAATCTGTGAAACATATATTAAATTGATTTAGCTTGAAATTGGCAGGTTATAAATAAAATCTGCTATTCAGAAATAGTTAATAAATCTATCACTAAGATGCCATGCCGTATGTTACCTAAACAACTACTCTAAAAGAAAGCCCTCTTTTGTCTCCTTCATATTCATAATTATTTCACTCAATTATCATATTAGTGCCTTAAAAATAGGACGTTCATACCTGGCCTTTTTAGACCTGGTGTGTGTGATTGTATAAAATGAGGCATTTAAAAAAAAAAAATTAAAAAAAAAAAAAGGGGCGCCTGGGTGGCAAGCGTCCGACTTCAGCCAGGTCACGAGCTCGCGGTCTGTGAGTTCCAGCCCCGCGTCAGGCTCTGGGCTGATGGCTCAGAGCCTGGAGCCTGTTTCCGATTCTGTGTCTCCCTCTCTCTCTGCCCCTCCCCCGTTCATGCTCTGTCTCTCTCTGTCCCAAAAATAAATAAACGTTGAAAAAAAAAATTAAAAAAAAAATAAAATGAGGCATTTAAAAAGGATTTTTTTTTTTTTTTTCTGCAAAGGAGATTCAAAATACTTGCATATGTGCTTCAGATTCTGGGAAGCAGCATGGAATGTCAGTGATTGATGAGCTAGTTATTTCAGAATTCCATTTTATGATAGTATTTCAGAAATGTTAAGTCTTGTGGCAGTTTTGCCAGATCAAAAGGCTGTAATTCAGCGACGACAATAATGCTGAGCAGTTAGTTCTGGCCCTGTGGTTTGAGGCCATCTTTACATCCGCAGATCAATCCCCCATACACCACCGTCACATAAAAAACACCCCGTTGCACTGTACAATTTGGCACGATTGCCTAAGAGGCCTGGATTGAACTGGCATTAATTAGCTATGTCACACTATTATTCATTCCCCATGAATGTGCTCTTACCATTCAGATCAGGGGTGAATTCACTAGCACAGCAGTATGTAGAAACAATATATGATCTCCTTGCTTGTGTTTCAACTAGTATTCCTCTTACACAGAAAAGTCAGTGCTGTAGAACTGCGAGGACTCTAAATTGCATACCCTCCCTTTGTATCCACCTTCCTTGCTCAGCACAAGTAATGCACACGTTAAGGGACTATCCCTAGTTTGAAAATTGCAAGTGGGGCTCAGTTCTCTTTCTTCTCTCTATGATAGTTTTGTTTTATTCTCTTTGCTGGATTCTCCGTCTACCTATCATATCCTCCTTTCTGCCGAGGTCTCTCCTCTTGGGTTCAAGTGTTTGGGAAGTATTTTGTTCTGGCTTCCTACACAAAGTCAGATACATATCACTGTTTATCCTGAGTTGGGAGCCCCTGAAAGGGAGATGATCTAGTTCATGAAAGTGCATTTAATTAAGTAACATGGAAGGATAATTATCCAATAAGTTACATAATGGCCTTAGATGAACGCTACGGCAACATTTATTTAAAAGCCGCTGTTGAGCATCTTAAAGCATTTTATTGCTTATTTTATAATCTTATATGTCTGGTCCAGAACTTTATCCTTTCTTAAAACTTGTCTACATCCCTGCAGCAATACAGACAGAGAGTGTTTAATTTTGTGGCCCAGAGTCAAACTAATCCCATAAAACTAGAGAGCCTTCCAGATTGTGTGCTTTTGAAAAATTTTGAAAAGTACAGTATCATAATATTGGTAATTGTTCATTAAGAAGTTTAAAACTGTAAGTCACAAAGAATTCTGACTCAGCAACAAAAAGTACATGTTACCTTTTCTAACAAAGTCGTCGGCTGAGGCAGCTTCATGGCTTCCTGATTGAATAGTCTAAAGACATGATGAAGCACCTTGTCATTCTCAGTATGTCAGCTTAGCTCCTGTCATAATGGAAAGATGGTTGCTACAATTTCAGTCATTACATGGGATCATTTTCTTACCCAGTAAAAGGAAAAAAAAAATGAAACCTTTTGCAGGACAATCCAGAGACACCTTCACATATTTCATTGGCCAGTACTGTATCACATCACTAAGATTAAACCAGTTACTGACAAGGAGAATAAGGCCACCATGATCGGTTTAGGCAGATCAGTAATTACCTTTGGACCTCAGGGTGGTGTCATCTCCCAGGGTCACAATGGGGATTTCACCAAGATAAAAAGGGAGTTGGGGAGGCAACTGACAGTAACTGGGGAGTTTGCTGAATTAAATAATTCATATCTTGTTTCTTATGAAAATGAAACTCAAGGCAGGTAGATGGTCTTTAGTGGAATTTGGAGCACCAATAGGACAAAGCTTATATACCTGAGGCAAATAATCTAGTCAGACCAGGAAAATATCCCTCAGGTGAAGATCATTTACATTTCTGACAGATGTTTATGTTAGTAAGAAGTGGCAAAAGGGATTAGGAAGATTCTAGTTAGGGAGATAAAGAAAAGAGAGAGAAAGGAGGTCATTGACACCATAGTGTTAAAAAGGAACAAATTAATCTCATTTTTTGTTTTTAATTTAAACCAGGACAAAAAAGAAAAATTCAAAAGATATTTGCTCAGCTTTTACAGATTCCAGGCACTGTTCTTTCTTCTATATTCCCCTGTCTTCATTCTGTTATGCATTTAACAGGTGTTCTAGGTGATGGGAATGTAGCAGTGAATGAAATGGGCAGAAGTCTGTATTTAGCAAAGATCACTGGCCTTAAGGAATTTAAACAGTAAACGATATATGTAATAGACAAACAGTATTAGGAGTGCAAACAGTATAAAGGGAGACAAACAGTAAACAATAAATAGAGTAAGTAAATGATAGTCTCTTAAAAGTTGACAAATCCTATGGGGGAAAAATAAAGAGAAAGACACATGTCAGGCCGGTCAATGGAGATCAGGAGTGCAGGTAGGGTACAACTGTAAATCGTGTATTTAAAGTATATTTCACTGAAGTGATATTTAAGTGAAGACTTTCTGTTCTTCAAGTTACCCATGTCTTAATGTTAAGTTGTAATTCAAGTGTGAAAGTTTTTGAGTTATTAAATGCACCTCATAAAATATTAAAATATATTTATTAAATATTTTATAAAAATGTTTTTGTTAAATTATGTTAGACTATCTTATGTTTAAAAAATATTTCTAATGGTAGCTTTCAGTTCCTTCTATGTATCAAAACTCACCATACAAACTGATTTTTTTTCCCTTAAATTATGACTAGTTCTACATTTATTCAAGCTATTTTGCCTTCTTCTGAGTTCTGTGCAATCAATTCTGTTCTCAAAAGATTTAGTTTTCCCCTTGGCTAAAATACAAACTCTTTCTTTCTTTCTTTCTTTCTTTCTTTCTTTCTTTCTTTCTTCTTCTTTTTTTCTTTCTTTCTTTTTTTTTCTGGGAAGGATATCTGGTACTAAAGAGAAGGTAGACTTGGGGAGAACGTGGGGCTTCTGAGGGATAGAGAGGGGAAGCTTTACCCCAATTACCAATGAAAGTACCCAATGATCAATACTGGTGATCAAAAGTATAGAAATCGCCTTGGCATCCAGCTGGTCTTCTAGAATGACTAATTTATTTGGTGTAAAACAGAAAGTGCCACCATTAGGTGCAATTTTAATTTAATCAATGTTTATTTTTTATACCTATTAATGGCTTTGTCTTTTTTTTACAATCTCTGAATACCTAATGCATATGTTCCCTGGGTCTCCCATGAAGGTCAGTTCCCCTTCCCAAATTGCCTCAGGCTTTGAACGTTTAAATCTCCCTCCCACCCTTGTAGATAGATCTTAGGGTAAATAGGCTTTATATTTCTCTCTTCCTTTTTTTTTTTTTTTTTCTATCTCCCATTCCTGAGAATTTGAATTGAAGTATAATGTAGTCCAGGAAAAAAAAATTCTAATGAGTTGGGGTAATTTTTACAACAGTTTTAGTGGATCGGTAGTGTGGAAGTTAGATTGTGAAGAGTATTATTCTCAACTAGGAGTAAAGGGATGTTTGGAAATGTGGGGGATATTTTAGAAGGAACACGTACTTTGAGTGCTGGCATGAATGGATGAGATATCTAGCCATGCTGGGTATTCTTTAGATGTTAGGGAAATGTTGCACTATGAAAAAATATTCTACTCAAAATACTAATAGCACCCCTGTAGAGATACACTGGAAGACATAAATTGGTAGGGGCAGTGGAGGATGTAAACAAGAATATTCTACAGTCAACACTACTGAATATATATGATGGAGGCAAGAAGGTATCCTGACTACCTTAGGGGAAGTGGAAGGGAAGAAGGACAACATGGGGAAATTGCCTGTTGTATTACAAATAGAAACGTAGGTAGCCTTTTTATACTTTTAAATATAGCACAGCAAGTCTCATTTTTACCATTAAAGCTCAGAGAGGTTAAATAATTCATACAAATGCAACATATTAGTGAATGCCGTATCCAGGGTTCAAACACAGTTATATTGAACTTCAACGTTCACATCCTTTCCCCTAGATGGAAAGACATCAAAGAACTACTCCAGCATCCGATGTAATCAACTTATTTGTATGAACTTGCAAATACTATGGATGAATGTAAATAATCTCGACCCAAACTTATTGGTTCAGGGTCTCAGGCCTTGCTTTTTTAAAGAAACTGGGGGTCAATAATATTGTTATTTTTAATAGCATTAATACAAAATGTGTGAAGTGTTATTTTATTATTGTTTCAGAGGATCCAGAAGACCAGTGTGCTAGAGTAAAAGGTAAAGGTGATGTCATGGTGTGATAGATTAATTAAACACATTGTTGGCCTCAATTAATGGCCTTGTAGCCCAGCTATTGGTTTTGTAAATTTACAGTCCCTTCTTGAGCCTACTCTGAGCTGGCCTTGTGATTTGCTTTGGCCAATAGAATGCTGCAGGAGTCATGGTGCACCTTCCTTACCTTTTGTGTTTCTTCTTTAGATGCCTCCATGAGAATGAGTTTGGACTAGCTGCTAGATAATGAAACACCATGTGGTACAGAGCCCACTTATCTTAATCACGGCCATCCTGGAACACTCTATAGCAGCAGGGCCCCAAACATATGTAATAGACCAGACCAGTTCAGCAAAACCACCTACCCACTCCTTCAGCTGTGTGTAGCCATGATATATGAGTGAGTCCAGATGACACCAAAATAACTTCTTAGCTGACCCACAGACTCCTGAGCATCAAAAACACTTATTATCTTAAACCATTAGGTTTTAGAGTGACTTGTTACATAGCAATAGTCAACAGATATGGATAATTTTCTTGAGAGATTTTTAAAGCCTAAAATTAATGCCCCTAGAAAACCAACCCTACTCTAGCTTCTCAGAAACTGGAAATTCTGAATGCATCAGTAGACCATATCTGAAGATAGATTCGGCAAACCCATCCAGGGCACAAAACCATCAGCAACAGAGAAGCTCCTTCAGGCAGCTTCAAAGTCAGAAGACATCTTCTATGGAAAGCTATCTAGCAAGGAAGAACATGGTACACCCTGCTTGAGACATTAACAGATAGATTGATTTGTTAAAATATGTGAGTCATCTCTTTGGTGTGTTTTGGAGGGTGAAGGTTTCTTTTAGTCAAGCTACTGGGATGTCAGTCACCATAATTGGGAATTAAAAACAAATTTGTTCAAATTTTGGATGCTTAGAATGATAAAGCCTTTGGCTTACCAGTTATAAAAGCAAAGCTATCTTTCAATGCAATTAATCACATCTGTCTGGGATGGCTCAGCTGAAGCCAGAATGCTTGTCAAAATGACTTTTTGGCATCTTTTCCCACCCACAAATCCATAATTTTAATCATAAGGAATTGTTACCAAAGGAATTGTCTATTCTATACAGCACGTTATTCCTCAGTATAAGTGCTTAACATTTTTACGTAAGTCAGCTCCATGTTTAAAACGTTTTACTAAATCCCTAGGGCTAATTATTGAGCAATTGGCATGCAATAAACCTTAAAGATACTTCAAAGAGAGAGATGGTTTAAGTGGGAGGATCTAAAGACTGGGAATTACAATAATCAAATCTTGTGGTCAGGAGACATTAGTTGTTGCTGTGAGGTCTTTGGAAGATAAACATGGCTGAAACCCACACTGAATGAACAGCTAACATCAACAAGTTTTGTACCATGTCCTACACAAACAGAATGGGTGGGAAGAAAAGCTTTCCAAAATTAAATCAGCTCATCATTTCCAGACAACTTTCTTTTAGCCCCACTGCCCCCCAAATTAGGGAGGAGGTGAAGAAGGAAACACTGAAACTCTGATAAATCATCTCATAACCACCAAGATGTCATCTTCCTTGGCTTGGAATTAAGTAGGGTTGGCTCAGCCACCCAGGAATGTTCCTATGGGTACCCTGGAAAACAATACAAAAGACGTAGAAAATCTTTAAGAATAAGCCATGGACAGAGATGTTATTAGTATACTCTGTATCTGTAGTTGTACTTAGAAAAAAAAATTTGTGTTTAGTTCATGAAACTATATAATGTAAAATTTATAAGAGTGTGGTTGTTATTACAAGTAGAATCCCATTGTAGCAAATGTTATAACCATGAACTATTTTGTATAACTAAAGCTTATCAAAGTCCTAGATATTGGGTCACTGTTTTCAAGCATAAATATTGTATAAAATCAACTTCACTTAAAATTAAAGAATGTAAATATCTCTCTTTAATTTAATTTTTTAAATGTTTATTTATATTTGAGAGAGAGAGAGAGAGAGAAAGAGAGAGCGAGCAGGGGAGGGCAACACAGAGAGAGAGGAAGACACAGAATCTGAAGCAGGCTCCAGGCTCTGAGCTGTGAGCAGAGCCTGAAGGGGGGTTTGAACTCATAAGTCATGGGATCATGACCTGAGCCAAAGTCGGATGCTTAACCAACTGAGCCACCTGGTGCCCCTCTTTAATTTTATTTTAATAAAATCTTATTTGTGTAAATGATAGAAACATGACCCAGCCTAATACTTAGCAGATACTGTACTGTGGCTATTCCAATTCTAAAAGTATCTCATCCAGCTAACAACTTTGGCTAATGGGTAAGTTGTTGGTTGAAACATTAAATCAGTACTGCCTAAAGGTGCATCTTTCTCCACGCACAAAGCAAAAGATTTCTTTTTGAATTTCATTGATTTATTTAATTTCAATATTTATCTAAGGAAGGCTTACAAACATTAACAAAAGTCAACTTTGAGAAAAGTTAATAAATACACTCACAGCAGCATGGATATATTTTTGAAAACATAACATTGAATAAAATAAAGGCAAAAATGAAACAAGCAATATAACTCAATGAATTAAGGTACATTAACATAGCACATCTGAATTTAAAAAGAAAAACTTTTCCAAGGATTCATACTAAATTTTTGAATTTTGTCCAATTTAAGCAACTTTTAATTGAACACAAAACAACTATTTTAAAGGGGAAAACTTTTAAGTAAGAGAATGAGAAACTAGATGAAGGAAAAAAATTAAATACAGTTTTGTACATTTTGTACAGATTTGAAAACTTCCTAAACACAATACCATTTGATTGATATAAAATTCAGACATTTCACTCACTTCCACTGTGCCCTTCTTCGTCCACAATTTTGTTATCTAATTTAATACTTAATTTATACAATAAAGTGTATTATTTTAATATATCTATTGATTACTTTTAACTGTATACATATAACTGTTTCTCAGTTGATTGATTGATATAAATTAATAGAAATATATATAGAAATATAAATATCTATCTGAGTACTAATAATACCTGTTAAGCAACAAGCAACATGTTTGTTTTACGTTTATGTTTACTCTTAGAGCTATAATTTAACATACACATATAACATTATTATGTTTATTTAAGTGTTTACTGCCATGTCAAATAATGTGCTGTAATGATAATGCCATGCCACTTGAGCCAGTAAAAGTACATTCCTAGTTTTAAAGTCAAATGGATTTTCTGTTCTTACTCTACTCTTAGAGTCATGCCACATTTTAGTTTGCTTTATATTTTCACTCAATCTTCTTTCCATAGTCTTTGTTTAGCCTACTTTTTTTTTTTTTTAGTTTTTATTAGCCTACACTTTTTTTTATCCTAGACTTTTTAATTGTCTTTGTGTTTCCCAAATAATAAAGGTCACATCATGGAGGCCAATGTTTTGTCCAAACATTTCATTCTATTAAATTATAACTATATTATTAAGCATGACACAAGTAATTGACAAATCTGATTGTATGTATGTCTGCACATTCAAAAAATTTATTTGGAAAGTACTTTGATGAGACTAGAACTATTCAGAGCTCTCTGAGCATTATTTTTATACCCTAAATAATAAGTATTATACATTAGGCACTGTAACCTCCTATGTCACTACACATAGTGTAATACCAGTGAGTAGTCTGTATTCTTTCTTAATGTAAAGTAGAAAATTTTAAGAGAGATCACCCACACTAAGTCCAGTTTGAACCAGTTTCAATATTAATTTTGATTCTCATATGCCCAACATAGTAACTCACAGAGGGTTCCATTAAAAGATTTCACTTTGGAGTGCCTGGGTACTTCAGTTGGTTAAGTGTCTGACTTTAGCTCAGGCCATGATCTCATGGTTCGTGAGTTTGAGCCCCGCATCCTGCTGTCTGATGTCAGCACGGAGCCTGCTTCAGAGCCTCTGCCTTTCTCTCTCTCTCAAAAATAAATAAACATTTAAAAAATTAAAAAAAAAAAAACCCTTTAACTTCATCAGTGTAAACATTCTTGGAAGCCTTTTCTTTCATAGACACATTAGATCTAAAAAATAGTGTTTCCCCTCCTTCATTAATTCCACTGAAGATAATTTTTGAGAGAAATCAAAGAGAAAATAAAGCAATAATGGTAAGAAAAAACACCCAAACTTCGTAAGCTAGACTACTGGCTAAGATTCCTTAAACTGCAAAACAGTTAAATATACAATTAAAGACCAATAATTTAATTTTTAAAAGGCTATCATTTCCATGTTTATTTTTTCCATTTTAAAACGTTTTCTCACATGGATCCAAACCTGTTCCAAATTAACCAAACTGAGCCTGTTTAGGTTTTGAATTGATCTAAAACACAAAACTAAGTCTGTTTAAATTTTGGCTTTATTTTTGTATGGTGTTTTTATTTTTGTTTTATTTTTAACTCTTAAGCCAATGATATCAAATCAAATAATGTATGTTAATGAACTAATATGTAACATTATTTCATTCATAAATATTTTTCCCACTGGGGGTAAAAATTGTCATTTGAAAACATGGCGACAATCAACCCGCTCATTTGCACTGTATGTTTTTAAAAGTACAACTACTACCAAAATAATAGCAATTATCCAGGATCATTGGGAAATATTTGGCTTACTTTTTTCTCTGTAATACAGATTATTCAAAATAGTTCTTACTTAGTCTAAGCCAATTAACATTTGCAGTAGGTTTTAAAAACAGCCAATACAATCAAAATACAAATGAAAATCGCTGTGTAGAGTAAGCTGCACATATATTAATTGGGTTTAGAAGGTTGGCCTTGATTGATAATATGGTCTAATTGACATAATTAGTTAGCTATCATTTGTACCTATTGTGGTGTCCTTACTTCAAGAGATGATAATTCTGGAGTATGACTAGGTGATATTTGGAAAATTACCGGTTTCAGCACAAATAATTCTGAGAAAGTTTCAACTTCATCTCGTTAGTCATCTTCAGAATGGTAGCATCTAGGTGACGATAACAACTGGCCATTGCGTTGTATCAGGAGGGAGTTTTATGGAATTCAAGAACCAAACCACAAACGTTTCATGATGCTCAGTGCGATTCAAAAGTGACGATGAAGCTGTATTACCCAACAGCTGCCAGCTGATTCTTTTCTGGTCTTTGTACATTGTGGTTGTTACTTTTTATTTCGCGTGTAAATAGATGGCTAGCTATATGGACTAGAACGTATTCCCATAGATATTTTCAAGGAATCAAATTATGTGGCTTTGAGAGGAAAAAGTTTTCAGTTTCAAGTAGAAAATGGATTATGTATTAATCCATAAAATCTTATCCGCCAGCCCTCAATTATGCTTTGGTGCAGCTATACTATTACATGTTTGGAGCATAGAATGAATCTGTCTAGTCATCCCATCATTTTTCTTACATTTTCCCCATAGGATTAGACAAGAGGTAAAATGGATGAGCTGCCACTTTTCCAAAGAGGGATGCCAGCGAGATACAGACATTCCTGATGGAGGTCTTGGCGTTAGCTCTAGATTGGCATAAGTCTCCTCAAAATTTCTTTAAGTCACACTGATTAAGGTTTTACAGTCTGTGATGGTGCCAACCTCTGCTCTTGACTAGCTCTTTTTTGTAAAGGTTCTGGGTAAATTTTGAATTTAGTTTTGACTTGTAGGCTTATTCCGTTGCAAGAAAACGCTGCCTCCCTCCTCCCCCCACCCTCCCAGGTCACACACATTCTTGCTTTTTCCAAGTTACCACCATCCTCAAACCTCGGGGGGTACTGTCAGATTGAGTAACAATGAAATCCCTAAAGCAAATCTCTTTAAAAAATAAAAATCAATTTTTCACAGCTATTCAAAAATGCATAATAATTTGGAGTCTGTCTACCGGGAGGTATCACTTTCTCAACCACAGGCTCCCCACCCTTGCACAGTCTCCTTGTCTTGCACAGTCTCCTTGTTAGAACCCAGTGTGTGCAAACCATAGGTGCACACACCGGTTCTGTGATTCACTCTAAATGGAAGCACACACTGTTAGTGACCTGCCTCAGGCAGTTGCTCTGCATTCCTCTGGGATATTGACACTCTTTGTGCTTTCCTCCGAACTGGAATTATGCTTGAAAGCTCGATAATTTGATAAATCTTTTAATTGTGAGCAGTAAATCGTCAAGTTCTTTTTTAGTTTGGTGTTAACAATATTAGCTCTCCCTGCAAAGAGCATACTGAAATGATTAGTTAAAAAGCATCCTGTTAAAAGGTTAGCTTATGCTTTCCTTTTTTTTTTTTTTTTTTTTTTTTGTATCATCTTCTGGAAGCAGCCAACTATTGTAGCTATTTAACTCTTATTATATGAGGTGAAGAAAGCTGAATGTCTGCCATATGCCTGGAAAGGATCAAGTAGTTCATCGCTTACCTTAGAAATTGGGTTTGCATTTATGTGCTGCCTTTAGCTATTTCAATCCACACTACCAGGTATGTTCTCCCCTTTCTTGCAAACAGCACAAATGCTGACATGGGAGATTCTATTCTTTTATTTCATGTTATTGTAATAAATCCTTGCATTGACTGTGATGGGAGATGGAGTCATCATCTTATTATGAAAGTTTTGAAATTAGAACAGAAATTCTCGATGGGTATTGAAGAGGGCATTTTTTGGGATGAGCGCTGGGTGTTGTATGGAAACCAATTTGACAATACATTTCATATATTAAAAAAAAAGAACAGAAATTGTCAATAGGGTGCCACAGAAGGGTTTTGTGGTACCCTGACAATGGTAAAACATGTTTTCTGGGATTCATGTTATCAAAACAAGGCCAAGATTTTTGTTCAGTTATACAGGAACAGGGAGGGCCAAGAGGCACTCAGAAATTCTGGGAGAGTCCCAGAGGGGAGGCAAAAGTTATACCACAGGTAAAGGGAAATTTTATGAAAAAAATGGGAGATGGCTATAACCCCAAAGACTTTTTGTTATTATATGATACAAACATTGAACTGGATTTGAATTTATTCAATTTCCAATATTTACATTTGACCATTGATTTAAGAGAAACACAGAAACCAATTCCAAGGGACCTCACATTTTATACTATATTTTTTCTGAGGACAAATATTTGTATACTTGATACTTTTTTTCTCTGCATTAAGTCATACTGTCACCAACCTCCTGGGAGAGGCATTTTATATGGTTTTAAATCCCATCCAGGCCACCTAATAGCTGCGTTACTTTGGCTATTCATTTCATTTCCTGGAGTTTCTGTTTTCACATCTAGCAATTAGATTAATAGGTTTCTCACCAAGATATTTTAAGGATCAAATGCAATAATATATGTGAAAGCAAAATGTCTGGTGATACCCTATAAATACGAATTCTTTGTCACTTAAAAAGCAAATATCCCTTCGAAGTATAGCAAAAATTAACTGGGCATTTAAAATGCCCAGTACATTGGTGTCCAGGTAGTTGTGAAAGTATGTTATTTTTGTATCTGGTAATTATCAGCAATCTTTTGAAGTATGCAAAATGTACTTCGATAGCTATGAAATACATTTTCTATGTAACAGCACATAAATTCATAGTGTTGTGTTGGAAGCTTTATATCTCTCGCATTAACATTTTTTGTATTCCTATTGCCAACAATTTCGGATTCTCAAATCTTTTTACCTAAATATCGTTGGTCCTCTGCAATTCATCTTATATTAATATTAGTAATATTATAAAGTTCAAGAGTGAACTTGGAATTCTGTGTTCAAATATCTTTAAAGGCTCCTCAAATTCCATTGATATATCTGAGTGTCTTTTCCCTTTCACCATCTGGCTCCAAAACTCATAACCCTTATTTCCAGATATTCCTATATGCATACCTTGTATTTCAGCCAAATTAAGCTGATTTCCCCCTCTAAACATGTCTTGGATGTCCCTACCTTCCTTCGTTTAAGCCAAACTTTCTGTATAAAATACACACCCCCACTCGAAACAACCTGCCTCACTGATTGTCATCTGTTTGTCAGAATTCTATCTGTCCTTCATATTCCAGGTCAAATGTAGAGAATAATTTCCCTCATGATCCTCATAAAAAGGATTCTTTTATCTCTGAATTTCCATGTAAGATGACATACACACTCACACACATGCACACATGCAAACATCTTACGGTAACTATCATATTCTGTCTTAGTTCCAGTTTATTTCTCCATGTGCCTTTACTCCCGGACTAGATTAAATTAGCCTAATACGTAAGATTTTTGTTTCTATCACCTTTGTCCCATGGAGCATATCTAGGATAATGAAATGAACCTTTCAATCCTTCTTTGGAATAAGGTTACTGTGCCCCAGCAATGAGATTTCTAAATGGGAATGAACTGAGGAGTAGGAGGAAGAAGAATCTGGAAGTATGGATGTCACATGAAGAACTTGGAAGTTTGTTGCTGGGAGTGGAAGGAAGGAAGAAGAATTTCTAAGCAAAAACAACAGGGCCACAATGAACAGAAGTAGAAGTATATGAAAGAGATACTGTTTCATGCTCTTGACTAATGGTGACTGTGCCTTTGGAGGAACAGTGATATATAGACGCTGTGGCCACTTTGAGCAAGAGGAAGAACACTTTGTTCTCAAATGCAAAGACTTGCCCTCTAATGCTCTCTTCATAAATCTTCTGGGATGTGCTCTGATAGCACGCCTCTGCTCACACCACCCCTATTGGGAACATTTGGATCTCTCCCACGACCTCCTAAATCGATTACAAACCTGATAGTTTGCCTTTCGTGATCCTCTTTTGAAGTTCTCTTTGGCTAGCCGATGCACATGTGGAAGGCTCTAGCCAAACTAGGCTGCTCCCATTGGGTACACGTGGCTTCATCTCTCCAGTACCACACTGTTTCTCACACTTTTCGCTCTGAATGGAATACGTTTCCACCTAACGGCTCTTCATTCCCTAGAACCTCCGTCTCTTTTAATGTCCTGAAATTCTACTCATGCTTCGAGGCATAATTGAAATGTCCCTTTGTTCATGAGGGCTTCCCAGATTCCTAACAGTGTATCACAAATAAAACGTGACTTCTTTATCTTCTTCATGTATTCTAAATACTTTTATAGAAATTAACAATTAATCAATAATATATATAATAAATAATTTATGTGCTTTTGTATTTTTATATAATTTCCTGACATTTAAAAAATAATGCACATTGAATGAACCAAAAATATTCTTGAAATTTATATACAAATGACAGGAACTGGTTTCATGAGTAAAGTCAGAAAAAATTTAGCAACGTGCAATCTTGGATTTTTATGTGAAATAATAAAAGAAAATGTAACTTAATGAGAATTTAGTTTGGAGTATGATAATCTGGAGTTTGTGGTAAAAGCATCAATTGCTGAATTTCACAGAGCTAAGAAAGGTTGACTAATATCAGGAAAACAGAGGCATGAATAAAGCTGTATCTTGATCTAACAGTTTGCAATAAAGTCAAATATAACTAAAGAAAATGTACTCCTTTACATCAAAAATCTCAGGAAATTCAGTGGGTAATTAATTCTGGTTCCCAGATAAAACCCTTAGTGAGAGCAGGTAACTGAAATTCGTGATGGTTGTATATCTCAAATTCTCTACTAAAAGGCTATTGATAAATTTTTGGTTAGTAAAACCTTAATTCTCACATGCCTTGGCTATCTATAATTTCTTTTCTACAGAGCCCAAACTTGGCCACTCCATTCTAGGAGGGAAATGCATTCAACTGAAACCCAAAATAACTTTATCATTTCTCTCTTGTCCAAAAAACAAATAAAACAAAACAAAAATAGACAAAGTTATCTACTAGTGCATTAAAAGTTAGAATTCAATAAACACTTAGAAAGAGAAATATAAACACATATATAAAACCCCACAGGACCCATTTTAAGTGATATTTCTCATTGAAAACTCTGGTTTGCTCAGTTAGGTGAGGTTTTACATTCACTATTCTAAATACAGGTTCAATTCACTTCTCACTTATTATTTTTGTATTTAAGATCTTTTCATATCAGTCCCTCTCGTATATGGTAAGTGATTTGGTAGAATACTCTCAAGAAATAATGGAATGTTCTGCCATCTTCTCTATCCTTTAGCAGAGATTACTGCAGCATACACAATGATTTTATAAATTAAAGATAGCAACAGGGAGAGGATAATTAAACATCATCAGCAAAATGTCAAGTTGATTTTCTTTCCAAGACATTTAATCCACAAAATAAAAATTTCTATGTTTTAAACTAAATTGTTTTAACCTTTCATTTCAAAGGATAAGCAAACAATAACATCCAGAATTTATGAATTTATTAAAAAGTCATAATCATACCAAAGCCTGGAATGAAGCAACAGATGCAATTTATTCTATGTACAATAGAAAAACAAGAAAAGTGACTCATATGACCTTGTTTCAACTAATTGCTCGTACTTCCTGGGAGAAATTTCAGTCCTCCCTCTTCTGAACTTTTATACAATAGTTGATAAAATAAGAATAACTCAGCCCCTTCCTTGGACTGTTCAACAACAAAATCCTGTCAGTATTCACTCTGCTGAACTGCTATAATTAGAACTTGCTGGAAGCAAAATTACAGTGATAAATAATTATATTTTCTCTACTAATAGCGCATGTGGGAATACAATAGAGATAAACACAATGAGAGAGAGACAGAGACAGAGCATTCTTTCGGTCTAACATCTTTGATAAAAGCTGCACCAGAGACAGGCAATAAACTTAGTATGCAAGTAGTAACTCACTCCCATGAACCCCGAGCTCCCCAGTTTGTCAGTGTCGAGAATGAAAGAGTCCCTGGCATTCTTGGGAAATCAGTGACAGTGCCATGTTAAATGCTCCTTCATGGGTTATTACAGGTCAATCCAAGCATCTCTTTACCCTCATTCTCTGTCACTTTGCAATTTTCTCCACCAGTTTTTAGTTTTCCTTGTTGGAGTATCATGATTAAACAAACACCAGAACTGCCAGATAAATGCAGGTGGATTAGCTGTGCAAACATAGAAAAAAACCTGACCTACAAATGTCACGGAAGATGTGTTACATAGAATGTGCTTTTCCATAGAAAAGATAATAGACAAAGGTTAAATTGACAGTTGTACAAAAATTTTCATTTGCCTGTATTGTCCAGAGGAATTGTCTTCTGGGAATCGAAGCTTTTTTTGTCTTCAAAAGGCATATAATTCCTGTTCACATAGGGATACCTTTGACCCAATAATACCCTCAACAGGGGAACACCCCTTGATCTCTGCTGGATCTGCCCAGTGCCCCATCTCATCCTCACTCTGTCCCTTAATATAACGAGATGCCCTGAAAGCTTGTCCAGCCTAAGACATCAGCCAGCTCAGACCTGTCTACTAAGCATGTTGTTAGAACTAGAATTCCAGATTCAGGGTGGGCCGGACTTCTTCAAGAATCAAAAGCTTAAACAGAAAGAAAAATAACTAAATTGCCAGCTATGTGGTTTGAGGACACAAATCACCCCTTCAGTGTTTGTGCTGGTTGAGAAATATTCTCATGCAGATGTGAGCAGCAGCCTTATGGGAAAATAGTCTGTTAACTAAGAACTATCTGTGCGTATTATGAGGAAAACACCAGACCAGCTAATAATACAATTCCATTTGTTTCAAAGTGTGTTGGGGGTGCGAGGGGGGGGCATGGGACAATATAGTACGAGCTATATCACTAGAAGTTTTGTTGGAAACTAAAAGAACACAGTATTTTGTGATCCACCTGATACACAGAGGAAACTTTCCACATATCTTCTCTAAAAAAACTGACTCTGGGGGCGCCTGGGTGGCTCAGTCGGTTGAGCGTCCGACTTCGGCTCAGGTCATGATCTCGTGGTCCGTGAGTTCGAGCCCCGCATCGGGCTCTGTGCTGACCGCTCAGAGCCTGGAGCCTGTTTCGGATTCTGTGTCTCCCTCTCTCTCTGACCCTCCCCCATTCATGCTCTGTCTCTCTCTGTCTCAAAAATAAATAAACATTAAAAAATTTAAAATAAAATAAAAAAAACAAAAAGCTGACTCTGGCACCAGATACTGTTGCCTCCAGGTGCCTTTGTAGCAGCTCTTCGGGTTCCTTTCCATGATCTTCACACTAGAGTTAAGTAGGGTGCTGTTTTCAGAGATCCAGTTCCTTTGGCAGCCCCCCAATATTAAAATCATTGTTTGTTCCCTAGGAGCCTCCAATCCCTCCATGCACTTGCTCCATATGAATAGCTATGATTTAAAAAAAAATCTACTTTTGTAAATTATTGTCAGCCTATTTGGCATTACAGCAATTATTTGATGCTTTGGACAAATAGCCTCTGGAAGTTTGAACAAGTTGTGGCTTTATGGTTCTTCTTCCACAATCTGGCCACCAGGTGGTATTAGACCATGAAAGCAAGTGTTGGACTCAATCTATCAGCACTTGGGTACATAAAGTGATTCAGTCTCTGCTTGTAGCATGGGAAAACATCCTCTCGCTGCCCTCCAGAGTTCCAAAATGGATCACTCTATTCTGAGGGTTTGGAGAGCCAGCCTTGTTATTTGGTTAGGTGAGAGAATCTGCCAAGAATCAAATGATTTGGAGGAACAAGAGAGATCTAGACCTTGGCACCTGCATGAAAAAAAAATGTAGGCCATTCACGCAGAGTAAGGCCCAGCCACTTCTCCAAATACCTGTCTAGAATACTGTCATTTCCACCAGTGAACAATTATTTCTAACGCACCTTGGAGAAACAGACTCTGATTAATGTTTTTGGAGCTTTGGGAAGTTCTGTTCTGATTCTTTTAGTTTTCTCAATGTTGAAAGAAATGAGGTCATCACTAGAGAATGAAGATAGGGAAGAAGCATTTGAGGTTGAGGAAAGAAGAGGGATATGGAATCTTCTCAGGTCATAGGAAAATGGAAAGTTTGGGAAATGAAGTTTTATTGCTGTGCAACATTAGGGGACGATTTGCAATTCTTGTTCATAATTTCAAGGTGATCATCTTAGTGGTATTTTTCCCCCAACACATTCAGCTGCTTGGTTAAGGATGTGAAGTAGGCACAGTTGGATTTAAGTGGAGTTAGGATTATATCTGATGATTTACGCTGAAGTATTTTCAAAGAAAATGTATCACAGAAGATATAACACTGTTTGTGACCCAAACTGTGCATTTCTAAAACCCAGCATGCCTTCTGAGCTTTATTGCTCCTTACAGACTACAAGTGTCAGATATTCCAAACTGAATGTGTCATTCCCATGACCATGCTGCTTAAAACTGGCCCTTCCTATTGGTGTCGCTCCTTCCTTCTTCCCCACCCCTCACTCAACAAAGCACTTATCACAGTTAAAACAATAATCTACTTCTTTGTTATTTTTCACTCTCTTTCTTTGAAATTTAATGTCTAGGACATCAGGGAACATGTTCCATGTTTTGTTCACCACTCCATTTTCAGGGGCTACTAGCTAACACGTGGCTACCACATAGTAAATACTCAATATGTATTTATGGAATAAGTAAATGAACAAGTGAATATGAGGAAATAAATGAATGAAAGAAGAAAACAACCTGGCTATGGTTTTGCATCCAACACTTTACTGGTTGTGATGAGATAAAGAAGTGCTGTTTTATTATCGGTACTTCTATCTCAATTATAGTTGGCTTCTTGATTCGGGCAGAGATCAGGGCCAGAGCCAGTCTTTCCAAAGTCTCTGTGACTCTGCCTCCCTAACCATTTCCCCAAAGCTGCTCCCCAATGAATATTATGCATTTAGTCAACTATTCATTTGGCATGGAGTAAATACGTAAATTATGAAAATTCATAGAATACAAACTTTTCAGAAACCCAAGTATATGAAGTTACCTTCATTAGAGTCGAGACTTCTAATTTAACAGAGGGTGACTTTACAGCTTTCGCCTGCTTCAGCCCCAGCCAGAGCAGGTTAGGCAATCTTTCTTAGCTGTTATCCTTGGCAGAGCTCCAAATACAACTCCTGGGTTAAAGCTGCAGATGACTCTGCTAAATTGGTTGCTTCACATGATGGATAACCCTCAGGGTCTTGGAACTTCTTTTTATACATCCTTACGTGCACAGACTTACTTTTCTTTGCTACTCTTCTCCATTTCTCTACTTGACTTCGTTCCTTTTTCTTTCTGTAGACCTGTTCTGCTTTGCGAGTCTGTAAGAGCCACATTTATGCTCTTACAGACTTATTTCATGCTTATAAGTCTGCTTCTTTCATGCTTTATGTCTTCTCCAATAGTAAGATCTGAGTCTCAGTCTTCTTCAAATATTCTTCATCCAGGCCCTGCATTTCTCATAAAGTTAGCATCAACAAAGCCTGACGTTTTAAAAATAACTTTGAGATATGTCTCATCAATTAAAAACTAACACATTTATAAACATACTTAGGGCAAATTTATTCATTGAAAAATTAGGAAACTCTAAGGGCTCCTGGATGGTTCAGTGAGTTAAGCAACCAACTCTTGGTTTCAACTCAGGTCATGATCTCACGTTTGTGGGTTGAGCCCACATCAGGCTCTGCGCTGATGACCCAGAGCCTCCTTGGAATTCTCTCTCTCTCTCTGTCCCTCCCCTTCTCATGTTCTCTCTTTCTCTTTCTCTCTCCCAAAAATAAATAAACAAAATAAATTAGGAACCTCTCATTCTCTTTTTATTCTTTAACACTTAAGTATATTTTCCAAATAGTTTTGAGGAAGTTTTCTACCTTACTGCTAGAAATACCAATGCAAATTTTGTTAACAAAATATTGTGACACTCAGGGGCAATAGCATTAGCATTAACAGTATACTGAGAATGCAGGTGGTTTAAGACAGAACTGGGCTATATAACATGTTGCATTTATCCAAGTTTCATTTGAAAGCAAAGTAGGATGTGTGTTTCCTTTTCTTCAAACCTCCACTTTCTTCTATGGGCTAGAGTAAAACTATTTGCCAACATCTAGTCAAGAAAGGCTTACTCACTCTGTTTCTAGAATAAGTGAAATTTGAAATACACTTTGGCTCAGTTATCCGTTGTGATTCAAGCAAGAGAAATTTTAAACCAAACTCATCCAGATAATTGCCCAAAATCTCCATTTCCCTTTGGTGTATGAACACAGTCTATAAAATCTTTTGGAAGGGATTATTTGCTTCATTTTAAGGCAGTGAATTCCCAGGATGAATTTAATAAAAGTGATTTGTCATCACCATTGATTCATGGTTAGTAGTTATCCTGGGAGCTTGGCACTATATGCTTCACTTTAAAATTTTGCAGAACTTATAATTTCTACCTTCAGGAGTTTATCCATTACAAAGAGCAGAATGAGAAGCTTTTTAGAATCAGACGGATGCTACAGTAACAGTAGTGACTGAAGCAAAGACTTCTAAGGTGGTAAATACCAGATGGGGAGAAGGATATACCTGTGCCACAGCTTCATGAAGAAGTTCTTAAAAATATGCCCATAGTAATTTCTAAGTGTGTGTGAAACTAACTTTGGTTTGCCTTGTAACTCTCAAAGTTTTAAATAATTATATTCAGAAAAAAATGCAAATGAATTTTGCCAAACCTTTCCTCCCTGAAATTTCAATCCTGTGGGAGTTTCAATGAAATGCACTGCATATGTTTCTGATTCATTTTTCACTTATTAAATCATTACAGAGCCTATAATAAAGCATTGGGTTGTACTTTTCTTAGTCTTTTCAACACAACTTCTAGGGGAAGCAAATATGCATTGAAGTCTTTGCAGAGTTAAAACTAAGCCCAAACTGCATGGTCTGTGGACTGAAAAGAGCCTTGCAATTTGCCATGTCCTAGTAAGTGGGACACAACAATTGAGAACGATTTCTATTGCTGGTTTTTGTTTGTTTGTTTTGTTTTGTTTTGTTTTGTTTTGTTTGTTTTTGATGTTCTGAAAGGAACAGTCTCCTTAATATAATATTCTTCACAGGTTTTATGGGGTTAGGGAAATAAATCCAAAAACAAGTTAAGTACCAGAGAAATGGAGTTCTGGAAAGATTGTAGAGTAAGAAGCACTCAGTAGGAATCAGTCTCCCTACCCAGACAATAATTACAAAGGGTTTGTCTGATATAACTGTTTTGCAACTCAGGAGTCTATTAAAGGCTTATAAATTCCAGGGAAGGTTTAAATGTGAAACTGTAATTAATTTTGGTCAACTTTAGCTTTTAGTTAGGTAATGGTTCCCTACTCCACACCCTCCAGCTATGGGCACATTTTCCTTCAGCAGTTTTCATGAAGCTTGTGGAAGCCTGGATGGGCAATAAGGACTCTGCTCTCCAAACATCAGGGATCTGTATTCTGATTGCCAATTGCTGCTTCTGATCACAGAGGTGCAGACGCAGAAGCATGAAACCACTGCACCTCCTTATCTTGTTGTAGGTCCCCCTCCCCCCGCCCCAGCAGAAGTAACTTCCTGGGAATTCAAAGAACTAAAATGTTTCACATTTTTGCTATTTCCACTTCAGGGAGTCTAACACTCAATACCAGGATATTAAAAGGCAAGTTCATATATGAGAAAAATTAAAAAGTTGCCACATATACTCAGGGAAAATCACAGGCCCAGGAAAGACCTGGAAAGACCTTAAACTTACACTTCAGACTGATTTTCAGCACAGAAACAGCTTACAGCAATAAACAAAACAAAACAAATGAACGACGGCAAAACCTGGAAGAATTTCACTTCCACCATTACCACATTATTAAATTTAAATGTCCAGTATTCAAGAACAACAAAAAATTACAAGACATACAATGAAACAAGAATGTATGGCCAATTCAAAGGAGAAAAATCAAGAGAAACTACCCCTTAAAGAGAACTGACACATACCTACTAGACAAAGACTGTAAAAACAACTGTCCTAAAGATGTCCAACAAGCTAAAGAAATACATGGGAAAAGCCAGAAAAAGTATGCATAAACAAAATTGTAACATCAATACGGATACAGAAAACCTTTTAAAAAAGAAGAAATTCTGAAGCACCAAAGTACAATAACTGAAATAAAACATTCACTAGAGGGATACAGAGACAGATTTGAGCAGACAGAAGAAACAGTTAGCAAACTTGAATATAGAACAACTTAAATTACTAAGTCTGAGGAACAAAAACAAAAAAGATTGAAGAAAAATGAAGAGAACCTAAGGGGCCTGTAAGACACCATTAAGTACGCCAACATGCACAATGTGAGAGTCCCAGAAAGAGAAGAGAGAAAGAGACAGAGACAATACGTGAAGAAGTAATGACTGAAACTCCCCCAAATTTGCTGAAAAACATGAATATAAATATGCAAGAAGCTTGGCAAACTTCAACTAGAATGAACTCATGAGACCCACACTGAGACATGCTATAATCAAAAAGCAAAAAGCCAGAGGTAGAGAATCTTGAAAGCAGCAAGAGAGAAGTGACTCCACAAGCAAGAGATCTGTGATAAGATTTCTAGCGGGGGCACCTGGGTGGCTCAGTCAGTTGAGCATCTGACTTCCACTCAGGTCATGATCTTGCAGTTGTGAGTTTGAGCCCCGCATGGGGCTCTGTGCTGACAGCTCAGCGCCTGGAGCCTGCTTCAGATTCTGTGTCTCCCTCTCTGTCTGCCGCTTCCCCACTCATGCTCTGTCTCTGTCTCTCAAAAAATGAATTAACATTAAAAAAAATTAAAAAGATTTTTACAGATTTCTCTTAAGGAACTTTGAAGGCCAGAAGCCAGTGGGTCAATATATTCATGTGCTAAAAGGAAAAAAAAAAAAAACTATCAATCAAAAAACCTACATCTAGCAAAACTGTCCTCCAAAGTTGAGGGAGAAATTAAGACATTCTTAGATACACAAGAGCTGAGGAGTTAATTGTCACTAGATCTACCCTATAAGAACTGCTAAAGGGAGTCTTGCAATTTGAAATGAATGAACTTTAGACAATACCTTAAAGCTGAATGCACAAATAAAGAACACTGACAAGGTAAATACATGAGCATACAAAACTCAGTATTTTTTTTAACTTTGGTTAGTAACTCCACATTTTGTTTTTTTACATAATTTAAGACACTAATGTATTAAAATTTTGTTATCTTATGTTTTTGGACACATAATTCATAAAAATGCAATTTTGTGACACCAACTATTGAAAAAGGTAGTGATGGAGCTATAAAGGAGTTTTTGTATGTTATTAAAATTAAGATGGTATAAATTAAAATTAATGTGTTATAACTTTAAGATCTTAAATGTAACCTCCATGATAACTACAGGATATCTTAAAAAATAAAACGAGAAGAGAAGGAAACATTTCATGATAAAAAAAATTAAACACACAAGATGTTTATGGAGGACATGAGAAAATCTCAAGTGGAAAACATATAGCATATGGAAAAAAAATAGCAAAATGACTAAAGTTCTTCCTTATCAGTAATTACTTTAAATGGAAATAAAAATTAAAGTCTCCAATCAAAAGGCAGAAATTGGCAGAATGGATTTTAAAATAAATTCAGCTGCATATTAGTTACATGAGACTCACTTTAGATCCAAAAACACAAATGAGTTGAAAGTTAAAGAAAAAAAAATGTTTCATGCAAATAGTAACCAAAAAAGAGCAGAGGTAGCTATACTGATATCATAGAAAAATAGACTTTAAATCAAAAAAGGTGAAAAAGACAAAGAAAGATATTAATAAATATTAATGAAAGGTTGATTGTAACAATTATAAACATCCACACTTCTAACAGCAGACCATCATCATATATGGGACAAAATAAACAGATTTGAAGAAATAGACTATTTTACAAGAAGGATTGAAGAGTTCAATACCTGACTGTCAATAATGGGGAGAATACCACTAGGGATAAGTAACAAATTAGAGGACCTGAACAACACAATAAACCAAGTAGATCTAGCAGATATATCCAGAACACACTACCCAACACCAACAGAATTACATTCTTCTACAGTGTACATGGGACATTCTCTGGGATAAATCATATTCTTGGCCACAACTTAAGTCTCAGTAGATTTAAAAAGATAATTGTCGTACAAAGTATCCTAGCTGACCACAAGGGGATGAAGTCAGAAATTAGTAACAGAAAGAAAACTGGAAAGTACACAAAGTTTGGGGAAATTAAACAAAATACTCTTAAACAACCAATGGATCAAAGAAGAAACCGTGAGAGAAGGCAGGAAATATGTCAGGGCAAATAAAAACAAAAATAAAACATACTAAAACTCACAGAATACAGTGGAATTTGCAGGGGAAAATTATAGTTTTAAATGCTTACATTAAAAAAGAAGAAAGATCTCAAATCAGCAACTTGTCTTTAAGTGTAAGGATCTAAAAAAGAAAGAAAAACTAAGCCCAAATTTGACAGAAGGAAGAAAATAATAAAGGTTACAGAAAGATAAATGAAATAGAGAACAAAAAAACAATAGAGAAAATCAATGAAACCAAAAGTTGATTCCTAAAAATATCAACAAAATTCATAAGACTCAAATTTGTAAAGCAAGAAATGAAAGTTGTGGCATTAATACCAAGTCTATAGAAATAACAAGAATAAGATAGTACTATGAATAATTCTATACCAACAAATCTGATAATTTAGTTGAAATGCAAAAATGCCTGAAAACAAAATACTTACTAGAAGTAAACCATGAAGAAACAGAAAATCTGAACAGACCTACAATTAGTAAAGAAATTGAAACAGTAATCAATAATATCCCATCAAGCAATAGAGCCCTAGATCTGATGGCTTCACTGGTGAGTTGTACTAAACATTTTAAAAAGGACTGATATCAATTCTTAAACTCTTCCAAAAATAATTGAAGAGCAGGAAATATATCTTAACTCATTCTATGAGGAATGCACCATTTTAATAATCAAAGTCAGAGACACTATAAGAAACTTACAGACCAATACCCTTATGAACATTGATGTAAAAATGCTCAATGGAACACTAGCAAATGGAATTCATCAGCATATTGATAGATAATATACTGCATCCAAGTGGAATTTATTCCTGGAATGCAAGGATGGTTAAATGTACAAACATTGATCAATGCAATACATCACATTAACACAGTGAAGGGAGAAGATCTCTAATGAATCATGTCAGCACTTTTAGTACTTGACAAAATTCAAAACTCTTTCATGATAAAAATACCCAACAAACTAGGAAACAATTTCGAAAAGGAAAAACAGAGCAGGAGGCATCATACTTCCTTATGCCAAAATTTACTACAAAGCTACAGTAATCAAGACAGTGTGGTACTGGAATAAATGCAGACATATTGAAAAATGTGATGGGATGGGATGGAATGGAATGGAATGGAATGGAATAGATAAATGAATAGAATAGAATAGAATAGCCCATAAATAAACCCTTGCATATAGGGTCAAATGATTTTTGATAAGGGGCCCAAACTAATCACTGAGGAAAGGGCTTTCTCTTCAACAATTGGTGTTAAGGAAACTAGATAGCCACATATAAAAGAATGACATTAGACCTAACACCATATACAAAAATTAACTTAAAATGGATCAAAGACCTAACTGTAAGACCTAAAACTCTAAAACTCTTAGAAGAAAATATAGTGAAAAACCTTTACAACATTGGATCTGGTAATGATTTCTTAGATATGACCCAGAAAACACAGGTATCACAAGAATAAACAGTTTGGATTTCACAAACATTGAAAAAAAGTTATGCATCAGAAGACACTATTAATAGAGATATCATTCCATACCTGTTAGGATAGCTTACTCTTCAAAAACAGAAAATTATAAGTGTTGGCAAGGATGGAATCCTTGTGCACCATTGGTGTGTAACACGGTGCAACCACTGTTGAAAACAGTATAGTGAGTCCTCAAAAAGTTAAAAATAGAACTACCATATGATACAGTAATTCTACTTCTGGGTATATAACTACAAGAATTTAAAGTGGGGTCTTGAGGAGATATTTGTACCACCGTGTTCATGGCGGCATTATTTACAATAGCTAAAATGTGGAAGCAACACTGTGTACATCAGCAGATGAATGGACAATGGAATATTATTCGGTCCTTAAAAAGGGAGGAAATTCTTACCTATGCTTACAACATGAATGAACCTTGAGGGCATTATGCAAAGTGAACTAAACCAGTCACAAGAAGACAAATACTGTATGGTTCCACTTGTAAGAAGTATTTAGACTGGTCAAAATCATAGAGGCAGAAAGAAGAATGGTGGCTGTCAGGGACTGGGGAAAGGAGGATTTGGGGAGTTACTGTTTACTGGGGATAGAGTTTCAGTTTTACGAGATGGCAAGCGTTTTGGAGATGGATGGTGGTGGCGGTTTCACAATAATATAAAGGTACTTAATAACACTGAATAGTAGATTGAAAATACTTAATATGATAAATTTTATGTAATGAGACTCTTATCACAATAAAAAATGGAAAAAAAAAGAAGTACCAGAGGAAAACAAATATCACTTTTACCTCCTTATGTTCTAAGGTGTGATCAAAAGTTTTACATTAATGTCCTTGGGATACTTATGTTGATGTTTCACATAAGCTTGAGGTGCTGTTACACTGTTTGTATGATATTTTTGTATCAAATATGCCCTACATCCCTCTATACTTCAAATATCACTAACATATTAATATAAACAGAACATTTTCTCAAGGTTTTTCATTGAAGTTGCCTCAGGAGTTATATGTAACTTAATACTGGAATCAGACATCTGAGTTGCATATGTGATTATTGTGTAATAACATTAGATACCTCATCTATAGTAAAAAAAATCAAAAGACAAGTGGCAAAGATAAGGGGAACTTGTATAATAAATGAATAACACCAACATTTATGTAATACGTTCAGGTTCTGTGTACATATATTATCTCAGTTAATACCCTTAATACATCTTATTTCCATTTATTTTAAAAAGATTTTACAGATTTTAACAACGATAAATGTATCGTGAATGTTGCAAATTCACCCCTTGCCTAACTGGCTAAGAAGTCAGGTTTCCTGTGTTCATCCCATTCCAGCCACACTGGTGATTTTAGATTTCTTGAAAACAAGGAAGCAAAGAAACAAACAAAAAACAGTGTTGTGTGGTTACTGCTGGGCTATTAATCTTGCTTTTCTTCTGCCTAGAACATCCTACCCTTAGATCTGGACGGGGTCACTCTTCCTTTTATGAATCTCTGCTTAAAGATCATCTCTCCAGAGAGCCCTTTCCTGACCAACTTATAAAAAAGACTTCTCTTCTACCTGATCGTTCACCAGTTCTATAACCTCCTTGATTTTTTTTTCTTAGTTAAAAATATTTTAAGCGAAAACATATTAATCTGTTTACTCTTTATTATCTATCTCCCAAGTAGACTATTCGTAGCACCTTGAGGGCAGGAACAACTCTCCGTGTGTCCCCGTATCTCGTGCAGAGAGAGGCACAGGGGCTCATGATGATTTATTAAATAAATGCATGAATTACAGAATACACTTCAGTGGTAGGAGGCTCTCTCTACCAGCTGTTAATATTTCAAAGGAAGGGGCCATTTCTGACTAGTAGGGCTTTTCTTTTGTAAACACAGGACATCGTGAATATATATTCAATAGGAGAAAGATTCAGGTGAAAGGATGTTCTTTTAGAAATGTGTAATATCTCCAAATTGAAGTTAGGGTTGCAGTTTCAGTGACTGACAAAGTTACAGATGGAGCCTTTGCGTAAGACAGTGAATGAAACAGAACCAAGTGCAGTAAGCTAGCTCATTTGCACTTCGTTGTTTTCATAAAACATACCCATCAATCAAGCGAAAGCAGCTGCTCAATTTTCAGAAGCTATGGGTGAAATTCTTTACTGAAAAGGATAATAAACTCAAGACAAAAATACATGTGAGCTTCTAATTCAGAATTGCCCTTCTAAGTACAGAATACAAAAAATTTCCATTTTACTTTCGAATTTGTCCAGGACTCTAATAACCTTCATGGGTCAAAGAAAAAGAAATCTTGTTTTTCTGAAGCTTTAATGTTCTGCTTCTGATAAATGGATACAGTTGAGGCAGTCTTGAAGGGATTTTTTCCTTTCAATTTAAAAATACAGTTCTAATCACAAGAATACATGTCAATGACTACTCACCCATTTGACTCAATTCATGCCTGACTGTAAACTACATGATATACAAACCCGTATTCCAATCAGGCTTAGTTTTCTCACTCCTTAAACGCATGCCAACCGCTTCCAGTGTTCTTTTAGTGCAGCTTTTCATCACATTCTCAATTCTTTAGGGATTTAGGGTTTTCAAAATAATTTTCTATGACCAATTATCATACTCCAAACAGCCGGTTTTCCCTTTGTGCGATTTAGAAAATTCTGGCCAACTTTGTAAGTGATGTTTGATCTGTGTTTTAGCTCCGGGTTTCTCCCATGTGAACTGACTTTTCTTATCCCCAAGTTGTGAAAATAGAAACTACAGTGTCAGGTCCATGCTTTGCTCTTTATTTATATGGTATGATAAATGCACCCGAAAAATGCATTCAGAACCAAAAGACGCCTATTTCTTCACTCCAGACTGGGACTAGCTGTACATTAGCCACTTTCTCCTGTCTTAGATCAATCCCTACTATCAGAACACAGTTTATTTAGTAACACTAATGGGACATGCAGATCTGCTTTTTTTCTGAAACTAAATCGCTCTGCAAAGTCAATATTCTCTGACTCTAAAACTGGACCCATTATGTTAATTTTAATGGTTAGCCTGCAGATCCTCTGTCTGTCTAAACTGTTCTAGGAATGGGCTTGGAAGTAAATGACTCTGCTAACGTAGTACCGAACTCTTTCTGTAAGACTTGATCTGAAAGGACAATGCAAAACTAAGCCTTTATAATATAATGCCTTGACATTATATTTGGGATTTTATTAAGTACATTAGTTGAGCACTGACAAAGTGACAACGTGATTGAGCTACAAAATAAATCATGTCTTCCCTGCATTCAAGGTTCACAACTGAAAGGAAAGATAGACATAAAAGCGATAAATTACAAGACAATATACAAAAGACACATATGCAAACATAAACAGACATTACAAAGGATATGCCATCAAGCACGAGCAGGAATACAACAATTATATAAAATTAAATAAGTAATCCATTCAGTGGGAAGAGAGTGAAAAAATGTGTGACTATAATGAAGCACATGGAATGTTTGGGGAATAGAAAATGGCCCAACTGGTCTGGTTGGTCAGCAGTCATTATTCAAAGATTTTGAGTCATAAATGAGTCTGGCTATCAATGTGCATACTAACAAGCCAGATATCTGAGACCAGTGGCCCTTGAACATTGATGTCCCTTAGAAATACCAGGAAGCTTGTTAAATGTAGATTTTCATGTCTGTCCAAGGAGGTTTTGATACAGTATGTTTGAGATAGACTAAGAACTATGCATTTTTAACAAGCACCTCAGGAGATTTAGATTCAGAATAATACATTTAGATCCAGTCAAGCGGGGTCCCAATTGTGGACTCACCCAAGGGCCTCTCAAGCCTTGGAGTGTCTTTCTCAAACTTTCCGAACTCCCCTGCAGTGCCTGAGTTCATCTGGGCTAGCAGTAGGGCACAGCACTGGGACCCACATGGGCTCTGGTCCCACTCTCTCCCTTTCAGGATCCTCTTTAGTCCCTACCACGGTCGTGGGTTCCACACATACCCCAAGGAGTTCAAGGGCTTGTACCTATGGGGTTGTCTTATGGTCTCAGTATTTCTTCCATGCAATCACTTCAGATTGGGTTGCTACCAGAGAGCTGGCACGCTGACTTAAGATGCCTCTTGGCATTGGACACACTACCAAGGTCAGACCTCCAAGCTGCCTACAGCAATGGCACTTGGACTTAAACCACGCACAGACCTGTGTGTCAGCTCTTGCCCTTCCATTGGCTCTTGCTTGTCTATGTTCTGATCTCCACAGTAGTGCCCCCTCTGCTCTGAAGCACCTGAGTGTGGCAGGGTTGGTGGGAGGCACCCTGTATAGTGTTCACAGCTTAAATCCGAAGATGTTTGCCCATCTCCTGCACTCATTTTGTGCCATGGGTCAGAAGTCCTTCACAGAAAGCCACCTATTGCACCATCACGCCAGTGGGCCATTGAGAATGATATCCTTTCTTATCTCTGACTGATGTGGTCACTCCTGACTCCTAGGTCAGTCCTAAGCCATGCCGGGTGATGGATGAAGACTCCTACGATTTCTGTATAATTCAGTTAAACAAATTTTTATTGAGTGGCTACTAGGTTCCAGAAATAATGCAAGGTTTGTGAACATGAGGCTCAAGTAATTCGAGACCCCTACTCTTAAGGAAATCAAGGTTTGTGAGATGCACACATAAGACAAATGAATAAAAGTTACCGTGGTAAATTCTATAATAGTATGAAACATGAATCATTATGGGAACATAGAATAATAAGCAGCTAATTCTGCCCAGACTTACATTTAAATCAAACCAGAATATGCTTTTAAGTAAGTATTCATTCATTCAAGTGGTAAATATTTTTTCTGTGTGCTTACACTGTGCCATATATTATACCAGTCACTGAAGATGGAGATAATTGTCAAAGAATAGCACGAATGATACACAGTTACAAGCTTAAACAAGTTGAATAATAAATGAACCGGACTTAGGCTGTGGTCTTCCTCCGGCATATCTTCTTCATCTGTTAAAGATGAGAGCAATAATCTTTGTAAGGATTGTTGAATAAATGAAAGGACAATGTGATGTTTCTGACGTTTTTTAAAAATCAGAATTTATCTCAAGCCGTTTCTGGGGAAAGATCACTTATTGAGAGCCTTTCCTTGGGTCACACTCTCTCCAATTACAGCCTACACACAGAAAGTTCATAAGGAATTGATCCCCATTTGACTGAAAAGTTTCTTGGCAAAGTTTTAAAAGCTGAAAAAAATCTTAATGATGAGAATCTAGTTAAGTTACCATCCATGCATGTAAGTTTTGTTATCATATTTAATAACAAGCTTCTTCATTGAATGCTAAAGTGGATTGTCCTTCTACTTGAATTCTGAGCTGTTGGCTCATCATTAGAAGGAGTAATTCATTATACTAATATGTAATTCCCCGTAATGTATCTTGTTTGTCACCTGAGATAATGCACTCTGAAAATGGGAGAAATTGTTTCTTCTTCTTCTTATTGCCAACATTTTATTCAGCATCTGTAAAAATATCCCCTAAACTTAACATCACAATTACAAGAGGTTAATTAATATTATCACAGATTTGGGGAGCCATTAGTCTACTTTGTGTAGCTTACTAAATGAGATCTGAGTGTTTGAAAATCATCACACATGTGAGTGACATGATGTGAGTTATGAAATGAGTAGATATAAGGTGAAAAAGTAATTGTATTGAGTGTATAAACTGTTGAATAGTCTGAAACATTTGAGTGTTGACAAATCATCTTACAAGACAGTGGACTTTTCATTCCATCTGAACTCTGTCGGATAACCAAAAATATGGTGGCCACAATATTTATGATGCCATTTCTTCAAGCCAATAAAATATGGGATCAGTGAAGAATGGTTAGCAATTAAGTCTTTTTGAAATGATCAATTACAACTTTTTAAACCTATGTATTCTGATAGTGACTTTCTTTGTTCTTCCTCATTTACTGCATAGGTGACAAATATTTCTATGTTTCAAATTTCATAGAGCTTTATGTTACATTGTCGCTTTATAAAAGGATTCCATTAGCTTGGATTTCAGATGTCTTTCGTCTTCCTCTCTCAATGATATTTTAATTAAGATTGTTTCTGAACGAATGTATGGTTACATGAATGCTGTCTTTGAACTTCAGTTTTTTTTTTTTTTTTCAACGTTTATTTATTTTTGGGACAGAGAGAGACAGAGCATGAACGGGGAGGGGCAGAGAGAGAGGGAGACACAGAATCGGAAACAGGCTCCAGGCTCTGAGCCATCAGCCCAGAGCCTGACGCGGAGCTCGAACTCCCGGACCGCGAGATTGTGACCTGGCTGAAGTCGGACGCTTAACCGACTGCGCCACGCAGGCGCCCCTTTGAACTTCAGCTTTGAATTAGCTACTGACAAGTGTGGAGATTGAACACACAAAATTCCTGATGGTAATTGTATTATCTTCAGGTACTTGTCACAGAAAGTAAAAACCTGAATGCTTTATTTAACAACAGTTTAAGGCAAAATTTTTCACACCTGAAAACATATAGGAATCATGTAGTGGACCTAGTATAATACAGATTCTTTGGTTTCCAAAGACTGTGATCTCTAGTGCAGAGGAAGGCACTAATGATTCTGAGCCATAATATAGACACATTGTTCTATAGAGAGAGACAATGATTAGAACCTAAAATTATAGTGTCTGTTTATGTTTGGTAGTTACTTTTTTTCATGATTATCTTTATATCAGTTTCATTGGTCTCACTAAATTCTGGATCAGTGATTACCAAAGTGTGGTACAGGCAATCAAGGACAGACAGACAATAGTTTGGAGTGTAAGAAAAGTACACATACATGCACGCATTTATCAATGCTGATCATAGAAATACACATTTATATTACAGTGAAAATTAGTGTGCCAATATTTTAATTAATATACCATATTATAAAGTTATAGCCTATAACTTAGAGTATCCTATATTCACGCTAGCTTATATTTCTTTTTATTTGAAAATCATGTTTTCATGTAACATATCAAATCTTTTAATAGAAAGCTGATAAAAATATTCCTCTCTAGTCTATTTGGCATTATGTAAAAACATAATCATCTTCCAGATTATAATCATATTTTTTGGAGTCTAGAAGTTAAGTTAGAATAGAGGAAATATGATTGTAAGAAAGCTTGGAATTTTGGCATTCCTCTTCTACAGAAGCAAGTGAAGTATTTAAATTAGTAGATATGTATATATATTTAAATATAAACAATTTATTGGTTTCTATGCCAAATTCCATCAGTTTAAAGGGACTTGGCTTTTCACAGCCAAGTTTTAGGATGAGGAAATTGTTAAATGAAAACATATTGTGTCCTCTGATCTTGGAGGTGGCAACTTTTGCTACCTAACTGGGTAGGAGATTGAGCTCATTCTTTGGTTTTCCATTTTTTTTATGAAGAATTTAAATTTCCTATATTTTAACTAACAGTTAAAAAATATTGCATAGCCTTGGTGAAAGAGCAATGCTTCATAACTGCATAATAGCTTCATCAACAAATAAGAGTCTGCTTCCTGCAATGAAGCCACAAATATGTTGAAAGGCCTTCGCTTTCTGCAGGATGTACAAAGATCTCTGTTCAAGTCACTTTTGGACCATTTTCCTTCTTTGTGGTGGCAGTGGTTGTCTGGCTGTGTGGGTGTACATTTAAAACACATCTTACAGATTTTTTAATAATGCATTCTTGGGGAGAATGGGAGACCAATTTTTTCCTATGCTATAAGCACTTAAAGCACTTCTTCAATGACTTATTGTGGGTTTTTTTTTTTTTTTGACAGTTTAAGATTGATTAAGTAGGAACTTAAAGAGGATTTTTGAAGCACAGTAGATAAAAATACCTGAAACTTTTTGTTATTATCAAGCTTATTTTATATTCATTTTTTGTCAATGCTACAAAATCTTTAAGGGCAAAACTAAGATCTCAACTGGAATTATTCATAGTGAGTTAAACAAATCACACTGGTGTATCTTGAAGGCCTTTCATCTGGTGATATTAGGTCTACAACATTAATTTATTCATTCATTCCCAAAATTCCTTTTAATATGATCAGTGATAGTATGTTTCCAGCTCTAAGTAATTATCACCCAAGGAAAAAAAAAAAGAAAAGAAAGAAAGAGATTCTTCTAGGTCAGACTTTCTAGAGGGCAAGTATCTTGAGTATTGTCATGACCTACTTATACTGATTACATGATTCGATGATGACTTCAGCAAATTTTCCCTGGAGAGTTTCCTTCTGATCTGCGTCTTTCATAGCAATTTAGGTCTGTATTAGAGCAAACAAACCTGGTCCATTTCTGTTCTTTTTTATTTCAGAGGCAAGTTTCACATTCTTCAATAAAATCTTCTAGAGGTTAAATCAATATATAATGAGCCATTTTCTAAGGTTACCCTGTCATATGTATGTCTAAGATTTTTAAATAAATCAATGTGTTCTTTTAAATCTCCTTAAGCTTATTGTGAAATTTGGATCTGTTTGTTTTTTTTATATCTAGTAAATGTGAAATTCATCTATTTATCTCTAGGCTGGATTATAATTTAGGTATAGTGGAGAGATGTGTTAATTTCTTAAAATATAATATTTCATAGATAAAATCAAGGGTTTAGTTGAAATTACTGTTCCTGTCCCCAGACTCTTACATTTTATATTCTGTGATTTTTAAAACTGTTTAGGATAATTCTTTTATCATCCTTAGGGAACTTTCTTGGCTGTAGATCATTAATGATCTAAATTTCTTAAATTCCAATACACCATTATTTTTGCACCAATTGACCAAATACTAATAAATACATTTTAGAATCCTTCGCCTCCATATTAGATTAAAACTTTTTTCTCATCTCTAAGCACAAAAATTATAATTTTTTAATTTTCATTATTTAGATAGTCAACAAAATGCTTTTTTGTGTCATTTTCCATTTTTCTGATTTCTCCTTAACTTGTGGGTTTCAGTCCTATGTGAATGCTAGGATAAAAGAGATGATGTCCCAGTAAGTACTTGGCTGCAGTGTTCTAACACTCCAATTTATGCATGTTAGTCTCTTCTACATGACCTTTAGTTCACTAGTTTTTAAATATTATCTTCCCCTGCCATTTCACCTCCAGGGAAAATCTACCAAAAGAACAAGCAATATTTTGCTCACTTATAAAGCTTTCTTAATATTATGGAGAAAACATACAGTAAAATTGATCCTCGAGATTATATATCAAGGCTATGTTCTCACAAAAATCTTGTACTCAACAAGTAAATGTGTGGATCCTTGATAACAGAAGAAGTGAGTTCAGATGTAGGCAGTTCCTTGATGCTGGAAGTTGTCTGAATGCAGGGTGCTGTTGCCATGTTTCCATAGTCCTTAGCAAGGTTTTCCTTCCCAAGAACCTTCATGAGGAAGGTCACTGGTAACACTGCAGCAAGAGGAAGCTTCTAGAATTGACCCCTTCTTACTCAGGCCCATTGCTGGAACCAAGTTAGCCCATGCTTATTGAGTTTTTCCTACGTGTCGAACATTTGTAAATCTCATCTCACATCAATCCCACATTAGCCCTGAACAACGTATCCTGGTAATCCTAAATTCGCACATTTGGAAATAAAAGTTTAGAGGCATTGCATTATTCAAAGTCACACGGCAAGCTCATGGCAGAGTCAGAATTCAAACTCAAGCCTGTTTGACTGCAAAGCCAATGCCTTTACCTTTTCTGCTCTACTGTCAGTGCTTTATGCACAATTCCAGTGTCATGCCAAATTTGTGCCTTTAATGATGTCCTCCTCCCACTCAGACCAAGTGACAATTCCTGGGAATTTATTATTAAGCCTGTCTATTTTCTAAAGTTCAATGTGTTTTAAACTGAAGGCAGAGGACTTTGTGTAAAAATGAACTAAATGATTTTTTTAAATCCCCCAAACTATAAATGAACACAAATTTCAATGGCAAATATCAAGTACTGAAATCAAACACCTGAAATGCAATTATGCTAAGCTGTAGTCTCTTTACTAGAACAACAAATAATGAGAAACACAAAGTAATTATCAATTGGAGGATACATTGTATCTCCTGCCCTCAGGAGGTCTACTTTAACTAGGAAAAGTAGATCATGCTCAGATTAAAATATTCGGCTTTAAGTAAACATTTTTACTTAGAAATCTATTTCAAGGTTAATGATTTGAAGCCAATACTGTCATAGACAAAACCTCTAATATGTTCAAGATTGTATCTTGATATAATAAACTAGACCCAAAGCAGCAGTAAAGCAATATGAATTGTAGCAACTCTCCTGATCTCTCCACCCTGCCTGACTCAATGCCCCCAAGGCTACTGCAAAGCTGTACTGTTAATTTCAAAGGAGCCACTATCAGAAATTTAAAATCAAAAGAACCATCTTACAAGAGAGGAGATGGAGAATAATTGCTATATTGCTGAAGGGAAGTATTATTCTTCTAAAAATGGTATGGCTTTAAAAAATAGTTTAGTTTCATTTGATGAATTTTACTAGCTGACCAGTAAATGAAAGTGCAAAGTAGGTTCAAATAATTTTATAATGTTGAACAACATGTGACATTACAAAATAGTTCTCTTTGGCTGCCAACTTTTTCTTCATTTCAGGAGTACAATCCAGTTCCCCGTTAAAGTGTGCTGGCTTTTCTTTGAAGACTACTTATTTGCTTCTTGACTACAATCATGTGCTTTCAATTTCTTTTGCATTTTACCACTTACTTTCTACAGCATTCTTTTATGGATGAACGACTGCCTGGCAAAATAGAAACTGAACCACAGTATGTAATTAAGTTCTTTGCACAATGGAAGTTAGTCATCGACACAATTAAACCACTGGCTTCAGATTCCAGCACTGAAGGAATGAACAGCATAACCAAACAGCACTCATTCCAATAAGACTTTCCTAAATTGTAGGATTGAAGGGATCTGCCTGCATTTTTGGTGTCACGACAAAAATTCAAAATAATTTCTCCTTCCAACACTGAAAAGAATTTATGTCAGATGATATTCTTGCTTCTTCTATATTCGTTTTTGTGCAGTTTTTTTCATTGTTTCACTTCAAAATATTGCTGACAAGATACAATAATTTAGAGATTTTTTTTCAAACCCTGGGAAAAAAGCCCTAGAACATAAAATCTACATTTATAAAACGCAGAATAATTTAATAATATTCTGTTATTTTAATATAATGCATAATGTAATAAGTGCAACAAAATATAATATGCAATAATTAAATATAGCTTAATATTTCTTTAAATTATAAGTAATACTTTCAATTGTTTAACAATATTAATTTTACTTAGTAATGATTTATTTAGGAATATTCTAGAACTGTTCTAACTTATGATGTAAAATTCAATTTCAAGTTGATGATCAGACACATATCTAGATTTAAAGAATATAATGGAGAGCCAGTAAGTCGCTGGAAATGTCCTGGAAGGAACAAGGTAACTATTAGTAGATATGGTTTGGTTTTGAAACTTTTATTTTTCAAAGTAAGATATGGGAGTAAAAATATTGAAAAGGAAGCAATACAAGGTCAGTTTCTGGGTGGCTGGGTGGCTCAGTTGGTTTAACGTCAGGCTCTTGATTTCAGCTCAGGTCATGTCTCGAAGTTCATGGGTTCGAGTCCGCATCAGGGTTCTCTCCCTCTCCTTTTCTCTCTGCCCTTCACTCTCATGCTCTCTCTCTTTTTCAAAATAAACTTAAAAATATATATTTCTAATTATCCCTTGCCTTCTGATCACATTATTGATTATTTCACATTAATAGGTTCCAGTTGGAGCACCTATAAACTCAGATAAAAAAGTAAAATGTAGAATCACAAATCTAAATAGGTGCCATAAAGTTGTGATAATATTGGATATTTCAGTGACTGCACTTGTTGATATTGACATAGTGTCTCAAGGCTTTTATGTAAATAAGACAAGTATACTATAGCCTTATTGTTTGTAAGTTACCCAGAAATTCTCCTTTGATATTTTTCCTGCCAAGTCTTCATTATAATAACTAGCACATATAAACTTGCCCCAAATCAGATATATAAACGTATAAATATCTAGAGAATTCTGGAAGTATGCTATAATTAGTATTTCTGATATAATTTTTGAGTAGGCATTTGTTTTCCCTTTGATGGAAGATCCTAAGTATTTTCTGGTTGATAGCAATGGAGTGTGGTTACTTGAGTTACTCTTATAACCACTAAAGCATTTTATAAAATTTGAATCTGGTATAGGGAGCAGATACCCACGAGGCTGCTAGAAGAAAAGGGGAGAAATAAGGAAGCACTGTAAGCACGGTTTGGTTTTGAACTTTTTGTTTTCAAATTACTATGATCGTACTGGATCTACCTCTCACTGGATGTATCATCCTTAGTTTTTTCCTTAGGACATTAAAGTCCTGTTTGCTCTTCCTTGAATGATACTATTTCTTCATAGTAAATTGCTCAGTGTTTTGCTATCCATATTGCCTCCATGGGATTTATCTGTTAATGCATTGGTGAATACCTGTAGATTAGTAAATTGCCTCTTGACGGATCAGAAGAACGGCATTCTGCCTTATAACGTAGAGAGCTCTCAAAAATGTGAGACCTTTCAGGCTTTGAGTGTTCTTGTTGGAGAATGTTTGGACACAGATTTTTCCTTTTGCACATATGAGCCACTTACTTGATCTAAAGCAAGGGAAAGGCAACATCTGGCTTCAGGGTTGATATTACTCAGACCATCATCTAATTTGGTTTAAATAAGGCTGGAGTAATCTGAGTCACTGAAGAATAAAGTGGAAGATATAATTAACTATCCCATGATCAAGTTAGAGAGTGACACAAGTGGGTTGTAAAAGAGAACAGGGATTAAAAACTAAAATCTGCATTGGATAAAGCATTGGCAGAGTGGAACTGATTGGTTTTGTTGCTCAAAAACATTTCCAAAGTATCAGTTGAAGAATGGGATGGGACGGTTGCAAGGAGTGGTCATGAAAAGCGATCCGCAGGATGTCCAGGCTTGCGGGCTGAGGTTTGGTCAAAAAGCTGAGGGCAGAAGAAGACAGCAAGGGCAACATCAGAGCACAGTCATTCTGCCCGGTGGCCCCAACCTCTGCATTCTTTCAGCGTACGTCTTCCTTGGCCTCCAGTGGAAACACCACTGAGATTTGGTGCACAGTCTCTCATGTGACTCTTTTTTTTTTTTTAATTTTTTTTTCAACGTTTTTTATTTATTTTTGGGACAGAGAGAGACAGAGCATGAACGGGGGAGGGGCAGAGAGAGAGGGAGACACAGAATCGGAAACAGGCTCCAGGCTCTGAGCCATCAGCCCAGAGCCTGACGCGGGGCTCGAACTCACGGACCATGAGATCGTGACCTGGCTGAAGTCGGACGCTTAACCGACTGCGCCACCCAGGCGCCCCTCATGTGACTCTTTTAAGGGGGATGATTTTCAGGTTCATATATCCGTTCCTTCATGCATCTGCCCTAAACTTAATTACTGGGTGATTGTCACATGTCACATATTGCAAAGATGTGAATCTTGCTACCTAAGAGGATGTTAGATTCTACCTAAATAGAGAAATGGGTGCCTGAACAGTACACCATGAAGGGCTTTGGGAAAATAAGGAAGGTCCATGTAACCTAGACTAAGGGGATCAATGAGATTTCATGAAGCAGGGGCTCTGCAGAAGTAATGAAAGACAAGGAACAGTAAGATGAAGAGAGACCAGAATGCTCCAGAAAGCAGAACCTGCAAGGCCTTAAACATCAAAAGTGGGGGGTCTGAGATCTTGGAATCGGAGTGTGCAAGAGAGCTGCAACCGTCAGACCCCAGGGGGTACTTCAGGTCCTCAACATAAACTTGAAGATTATCCTCTAGCTAATAGAGAGCCATTCAAGTGTTTCAAGTAGAGAGGGAACACCTTCAGATGTGCCTTTTAAGAAGATTGTTCTGGGGGCAGAGTGAAGAAAATTGCTGGAGAAGAGCAAGATCAGAGGCAGGGAAACCAGCTGGACAGGTGTTGTGTTCAGGAGAAACGGCAAGGATTTACATCTTTTTAAAGTGGAGATCATGTAGATTATATTTAATTCCATAATTTCTCATGTTTGTTTAAATATCATGCTCGTTACCTTATAAGCTTGACTGTTCCCTTTTAAACTTAATGTGATTTCTCCTTTTTTGCTTTAAATTAACTCACGATTTCTGGACAAAGTCTGTAACGGACTCTGTCAGATATGGATAACCTTAATCAAGAGAAGTTATCTTCACAAAATAGGTTTATATATTGAGTAAACAGGCAACTCAAAAAAAGGAGTGTCATATTCTAAAAAAACCTTTTTGGAATTAATTTCAAAGTGAGATTTTTGTAAGAAATTTTCCCTCTAAACCGGTGCTTACTTACCAAGCATAGGGAAGGACTCGTGCTTTTGTGGATTGCTTTTCAATTGTGTGGGTGATTTGACCACTTATACAAAAATAGTATATTACTAAAAAGCTCAACTTTTGTTGTTTCTACATCTACCTTTAATAGACTTTCTGCAGTAGAACCTTTATATACAGAAATAAAGTCATTTTAAGAAATGAAAAAAGGCATTGAAATGGACATTTATAGACCATCAAAAGGAACAAAAATCTAGCATGGTGTTAATAAGAAAGCAAAATGTTACTCCTGGAGAGTAACTGAAATTCTGCCTTCTGTGAGTCTGTCTTATACTAAAATCAATGATTTTAAATTTTATATTATCGGTGGGCCATATTAAATAATAAAAGAGCGTAGACTTAAAATCAAAATATGTGGGTTGGAATTCTAGTTTATTTTGCTGATAGCTTACCATAATATGCTCAGTTTGGGGGGACTTCAGATAGGATAAACTAGATGACACTTAAAATTATTTTCAGTTATAGAGTACAATGAGTTTTTGGATTTTAATCACGTATACATTTAAAAATATATATACTATTTAGTAAGGAAAAATGCCATAAGACTCGCTAGTAGCCACAGGCTTGTAAAATATCAGAGTTTTATATTAAATTTATTCTACTTATATCCCATGTCATTTCAAGCTGTATGCATAGATTCTGTCTAGTATATAAGAGTATTCCCAGTAGCTGAGCAATTTGCATGTTTCACTATCACTGGAATAAAGCCTTTGAGAGTCCATGACGGCTAGGATCACAGCTAAGATAAATTAAACATTTCTTGTGATCCCTAGAGCCAAGGATTAATGTGGATTTGAAAAATATAAATATGTTTCGGAAAAGGTCATGTCTTATCACAAAATATGAGCATTTTGGCTTTGTATACCATTTTTTAAAATACACTGTGCTCACCAAGGTTTCCCCACTTTAATAAATATTTCCTCTATCTTTCCAATCAAGCATTCTAATTGTCATTGCTTTGAATAAGAATGTATGAAGGACAGCTAAATCAAGGATAGTCAATGGTGGTGTAATGAAATACAGATGTCAAAATACAGACGTTCACTCTTGAAAATTAAGTTTCCCGGTATATAGATGGAAATGTTTGAGGATTGATCAAGTAACTAAAGTTCTATAGACTTGAGAGCAGGTCTGGGTAGGACCTGGATGATGATGATGATGATGATGATGTGTGTGTATGTTTTCTAAAACCAGAGTTTTAAATTTTTGAACCAATACTAAAAATCATAAATTTTCATGTAACAATGCAGGTGTTACCCTCTTTTTGAAAGCCAAGTGATATGGAGCTGGAAATAAGCTTCTTTTTTTGTACTCCTTGACATTTATTTGAGACCTATAAGCATTTGAGTTTAAACCAGATTTTGGACCAACTTAAAGACTTCTTGTCTTTTTTGATATATACACTATCAGCTCTCCAAAAATACTGTGAAGAGAAAATATATGAAATAGTTGAATACATACAGGGTCAAAGGCTAGCAAGATACACTGAAATTTTAGTGATGGTTGTACAGAATTCCAATATTTTTTACTCAAAGTCAGAAGCTCTTCCTGAAAATCAGACATCCTTCATGAATGCGCTGACCTGGAGCCCATGTAATCTCATCGGAAATATGAGAAATCATAAGACCCAAGATGTCTCAACAGTTGTATGAATCATTATGCAAGGTTTCTGACATATATTTTCACTGTTTATAAATGATTTTTTGTTTGTTTCAGTAACTTGTTTCTAATAGATGAAATTGCCGGATAGTTAAATTCATCAGAGGTGATATATGGGTCTTCACTGCAACAAACTATGAGGATCGTAAAAGACAAAGGGACAATAAAAGAGAGATTTTGGACCTACTGTACTCAATCATGCCTATAGTTTATTTATTTATTTTTTATGCATCTAGTTTTATACCGGAAAATTCAGGGTTACACGAAGCCAAAATCTGGTAACATATATTTTGGGAAAACATCTGGGGAGAAAACACCTATAGAGTAGCCATGTAAGGTCTGGGAAATTATTTAAATGTTTATTTTATTTATTTTGAAAGAAGGACTGGAATTAGGGGAGGGGAGAGGGAGAGAGTGAGAGAGAGAAAATCCCAAGCTGACAGTGCAGAGCCCAACATGGGGGTCGATCTCATGTACAGCAAGATCATGACCTAAGATGAAATCAATAGTCAGACGCTTAACTGACTGAGCCATCCTGGCAACCCAGAGTTTTGGAAATTTTATTTTGAAAGGAAAATACACTTTAAGCTCCATTGTTGGAAGACTTCTCAATTGTCATATACTCCTTCCACTAAGTTTGCTATTGTAAGTCACGGAAAGCGGACATCATATTTTTTAAT
Organism: Felis catus; assembly: GCF_018350175.1. NCBI lineage: Eukaryota > Metazoa > Chordata > Mammalia > Carnivora > Felidae > Felis > Felis catus. The sequence goes on from NC_058376.1 coordinate 41,419,823, forward strand.
GACAAAAAAGAGGTAACACTCTTCTTACCATAGGCAATGAATTAGGACTGTAACTGCTCATATCTGCTTTGAAAAAGACAACACTCAACATTTATTCATAAATATCTTTGAATCTTAACACTAATAAAAATTTTTTTCTTGTTCTAATTCTTGTGTTTGTGGTGTTTGTAAAGTCATGCAACAGTCTAATACTTATTAGTTAGGAAACGGTGTTATCTATTTCACCAATGTCACTATTTAAAGTGTTCATAAAGAACAAAAAGTACAAAAGTTCACACACATATATTTTAAAAAATTAGATATGTAAAGCTCTTTGGGAAAATATGTTGGTTTTGTCCTGTGGAATCATTTTTTCAAAACGGAATAGGAAATATATGCACACTTAAGATAGACAGTATTTCATTGTCAGTTTTAAGATAATAATAGGAAACATAATTTTATGAGTCATAGCCTGCTTGACTTTAATCCTTTTAGACATTGCAACCATTTGATTAAGTGCTATATGAGCTTTCTCCTCCAACACTCTCAAAGTGTCATCTGTCATAGCCTTGCTGTCACAGCCATAAAATATGACTGTCTAATGATATTAGAAGCAAGAAATATGATGTTGGGTTTGGCATTTCAGATCAAAATGTTTCTTTACTGTAAACCATGTAGAATGGTCCCTGTGTACATAATGAAAGAGAAAATATCAGTTGAGACCATGAACATGGCAGATTTGGGGGAAAAATAGACTAAAAAAAAGGCAGCTTTACCTTTTACCATATTTAATGCAGAATACCATGAATAAAGAAAGACCTATTATCTGTTAATTTTGATTTTTTCCAAGTAAACAATTTTACATTTACTTCTGTGAGCTCACAGAAAGTTAAGCATTCAGGCTAAGTCACTTAATCAGGACATTGGCAAAAGCTTGAGTTGCCTAGCTTAATTGCATCAGCTTTGTTGTTACCTGGCCCCTAAAAATAGACTAATATGCTGCTGACACTAAACGTGTCAACTAAATGTGGAACAAAATCTCATGGGTTTTGAAATAAAAGTTCTTGTTTGGGAGTATATAATCCAGCTGTGTGATACTGGGAAAGTTACTTACCTTCTTTTTTCTTATTTGTAAAACTGTGTTCCCAATATCTAACTGGCAAAGATTTTTGTGAATTAAGTGGAAAAAAATGGGTGTGAAAAATTTAGCAGAGTGCTTAACACATAGTATGTGCTCAATAAAAGATAGCTATATTTATCATTGGGAATACTGTTGGAAACATCCAATAGGTCTATTCTTGTCCTTATACAATGATGTGATTTAGACCTGTAATTTGGAAGTTCACGTCACTATACATCCACATAATGAAACAACTTGTAGATAATACAAGATAGGGCAACAGAACAAATTGAGGAGACAGAGTGATTTTAAGAATTGCCTTGATTCATGGAGCAACATGGATTTTGAAATGAGGTAGAAGAGATAAGAAAGAAATGTGCAGAGTAGACACAGTTTATAGGCAGGAAAGATGATGGTTGGAGACAAATACCATGTACTGAATGGAAGGAAGGTTAGCCAGACTATTGGATGTGGAGGGTATGACATGCTTATTTAACAAACAACCACTAAGAACTGTGTGAAAAGCTCATAACTGTAGGATCTGCCTTCCCCAAACAAAGGTGCAAGTGGTGGAACTGACAAACATAAATACTTTTAGATATACTTACCAGGCTGTAAAAATGTACAAAAGGAAAGAAACACTTGTGAAATGGTGCTGTGAGGGTCTCTTTGGAACTTCTTCCCAGCAAAACAACCATAATTCATGAAAGTAATAAAAAAAAATCTTTTACATCTCTGGAAATTGTACTTCAGGAATTTGCAAGCAGCAAATGGAGAAATATTTATTCAAGAATATCTGTGCAATCTTAGTCTGCACCATTGCATCCATACCCTGCTCCTCTTCTTCCCTTAGCTCAGTGTGGCAAAAGCTCTACTCTCGGCAGGTGCCACAGAGGAGATGAAACTCACTCTTCTGCCAGCTTCCATTCTAAGGTGATGACGTCTCCTTAAGACAGGCTGTGCCCATTACTTATCTCTTTCCTCCACCTCCATGTGGCAGAAGTTATATTCCAGGAAAACATAGCCAACAGGTCTGGAGTTCCCTATCTCTATCCAGCTCCTGCTGTGTAATGGAAACTCTAACTCAGAGGTGTCTGGCCAAGAATATTGGGACCCATTTCCCTCCTAACTTCAGCTTGCTCAGAGGGTGGAAGTTATGTGCCAGTAGAAGCAAACAAGATGACAAGTTTACCATGCACTGCCATCACCTCAGTGCCCAGTCCTAGGGTAGAGTTTCACTCCCAGAGAAGCAGACCACTGTCCCTGCCTTCAGCTCTGGAACAGTGGCACAGAGCTTCTGCACAGGGGGAGATACAGTCTACAAGAATACAAGGTGCTATGGCTCTCCATAAAAGGATTGCTTTTATTTGAAATACAGGAGGAACATTCATGCCCATGGGCAGAGTCAAAACCAATTAAGATCTTGGTGCCGAGCAACTAAGGGGAGATTGCCATGATAGTAATGAACTTCACAGTAGCAACAAGTAGACCAGATAGAAGTTTAACAGAAAGAGCCATGGAAATAATTAAATAAAGGAGACATTCTGGGGTTAAAGTGAGTTTCAAAGACTGACTTGAAAGAAGTTTTGAATGTACCCCTGCAAATGGGGTGGCCACGCTTTATTTGGATAAGACTGTGGGAACATCTATGCCCCAGAGAGTGGTGGAAAACAATAATCAGCTTGCAATTACTGGAGGTTAACTGAATATGATACCACTAGAGACAGACCATCCAAAGCTCAGTAGAGAAATCAGGTAAAGAGACAGTCAAAGAGTGCAAGTAAAACCACAGTCATTTCTGTGTAGGTAAGGGGGAGACTTAAGACTCTATCTTCTGAAAAAAAAAAAAAAAGACTCTACCCTCTGAAGAGCAACATCAGAGGCTGCACACTGGAAGAGAAATAGATTTTATGGAACTAGTCTAGCCAACTTATTAAACAAATAAACAAGTAAACAACAACCATGGGAGATGAGGGGTCAGGATCTAGTAGTGCCACAATATATTATCTAAAATGTTCAGCAAAGAAGTTGAGTCATGCAAAGAAACAGAAAAATGTGGTATGTACAAATTAAAAAAAAAGGGCAATAGAGATTTCTCTGAGAATGCACAAATGATGCACATAGAAGACAAAAACTTCAAAGCAGCTCTTAGAAGTATTTTCAAAGAAATACAAATAACCACGATTAGTGAATTAAAGAAGGCATGATAACAATATCTCATCCAATAGTGAATATCAATAAAGAGATGGAAATCATGTTAAAAAAAAGACTCAAATAAAATTCTGGGGTTTAAAACTTCTGTAACCAAAATGAAGAAATAAAGAGGATCAGCAGGAGTTTTGAACTGGTAGAAATAAAAACTAGTAAATATGAATATGGATTGAGAATTATAACGTAATGTGAAGAACAGAGAGAAAGAAGAATAAACAAAAATAAACATAGCTTTAGAGAAACGTGGGATACCATTAAGTGAAGCAGCAAATACATAATGGAAGGACATGAAAATGAAGAAAGAATAAGACAAAAAATACTGTAAAAAATAATGGCTAAAAAACTCCCCAGATTTCATCAAATACGGTTTGTACACATCCAAGAAGCTTAATGAAATCTAGTAGGATAAGCATGAATAGATCAACACCAGACACATGATCAAAGTGATGAAAGTCAAGGACAAAGACAAAAATCCTTAAAGTAGCAAACAGAACTAACTTGTCATAAAGGGAGTTTCAATAAGAATAAATTTGACTTCTCATCAGAATCAATGGATGTCAGTAGACAGTGGTTTGACATATTTAAATTCCTGAAAGAAAAAAATAAAATTGTCAACCTAGAATCTTATAACCAGAAAACTTTCCCCCAAGAAATCACTTAAAAACGGAGGAGAAAATACTTTTCCCATTGTTTTTTTAAATGAGAATTTCTGAGGTGCCTGGGTGGCTCAGTCAGTTGAGCATCTGACTCTTGATTTCAGCTCAGGTCATGATCCCAGGGTTACGAGATCAAGCCCTGCATCGGGATCCCTGCTGAGTGTGGAGTTCCCTTAAGATTCTCTCTTTCCCTCTGCTCCTCTCCCGTGCTCACTCTCTCTCTCCCTAAAATAATTAAAGCACATTAAAAATAATTTAACAAATAAAAATTTCTTACTAGCAGACACCCCACACAAGAAATACCAATGAAGTATTTCAGGCTAAAAACAAGTAACATCAGTAGTAATTTGAAACCACACACACTTAAAAGAGAGTCCTGGTAAAGATAATTATGTAGGCAATCACAAAATACAGTATAATTGCATATTATTTTTCTTTCCCAATTCATACTATGAGGTCAGTATCACCCTGAAACCAATGCCAAACAAAATTATCACAAAAAAGAAAATAGAAAAGTACAGAACTCTCTCTTTCCCTCTCTTTCTGTCCCTCCTCCACTCATTCTTTCTCTCTCTCTCTCTCCCTTTCTCTCTCAAAAATACATAAATAAAGTTAAAAAAAAGAACAAAGCAATATCTCTTATGACTATAGATGCAAAAATCTTCAACAAAATACCAATAAACCATATCTAGGAACATATAAAAATTATACATAAATTATAAATCCCAGGACCAGATGGGATTCATCCAAAAATGCAAGGTTGCTTTAGACATACAATAGTCACTTAATGCAATTAACCAATTAATAAACTAAAGGATAAAAAAAATGCAATCATCTCAATTGACACAAATTATTTTTAAAATCCAGCACTCTTTCATGATAAAATTACTTGAAAAACTAGAAATAAAAGGGAAATTAATCAATCTGAGAAAGAGAATCTATAAAGAACACCCAGGTAACAACATATTAGTAGGGAAAGACTGAAAGATTTCCCTCTAAGACAAGGAACGAGACAAGTAAGTCCACTCTGAGCACTGCTTTTCAATGGAAAGGACAGTCAGGCACTAAATACATAGAAGAAGAAAGAAAGACATACATAGAGGAAAGAAGAATTTTGGAAAGAAGAAATTTTAAAATACCTCTTTTTGAAAATGATATAATCTTGTATGTAGAAAATCTGAAGGAATCTGACAAAAAAATATTACAAATAATAGACCACTTTGGCAAAGTTGCAGGATTCAATATCAATATTCAAAAGTCAATTGCATTTCTATAGATAAGAAATAAACAATCATCAAATAAAATTTTAAAAACAATTCTACTTACAATAGTGTTAAAAAAGAATAAAATAAAAAGGAATTATTTTAACAAAATAAATCTAATACTGGCACTCAGGAAAATACAAAACATTTCAAAGATGCTAAAGAAGACCTAATAACTAGGAAGACATTCTTTTGTAATGTCTTTCCACATTCATAGATTGGAACACTTATAGTTAAAATTTCAATGCTCCCAAACTGATCTAGATTCAAAGCAAGCTTGTCAAAATTCCAACTACATTTTTAAAAGGGAAGTTGACAAGTTCATCCTAAAACACATATGGAAATTCAAGAGACACAAGACATTCAATATAATCTTGAAAAAAATAAAAAAATAACAAGTTTGGAGGACTCACAGTTTCTGATTTCTAAACTTACTTCAAAGCTACTGTGAACAAAACAGATTGATACTGGCCTTAAGATAGACTCAAAGATAAATGGAATAGTATTGTGAATTCCAAAATAACCCTTTACATTTATGGTTAACTGATTGTTGATAGACTTGCTAAGAAAATTCAATGGAGAAAGAATAATCTTTTCAAATAATTGTGCAGTGAAAGCTGGATGTCCACATGCAAAAGAATGCAGTTGAATTCCTTCCTTATACCATAACAAAGAATTAATTCAAGACCAAAATATATTAGCTAGAACTATAAGCCTTAAAACAAAATACAGAGTAAGTCTTCGTTACCTTGGATTAGGGAAAGCCATTTTAGATAAGCTAACAAAAGCACAATGAAAGAAAAAAATAAATAATGGACTTCATCAAAATTAAAAACTTTTTTCCCACAAGTCCACAGAATGGGAAATATATTTGCGAATCATAAAGCTGGTTAAGGGGCTTTGTGTCCAGAATATACAAAGACTCTTACAACTTAAAAAAGATAAATTTAAAAATGGGCAAAGAATCTGAGTAGACATTTCTCTAAAGAAAATATATAAATCATCAGTGTTGGCAAGGAAGTGGAGAAACTGGAACCCTCATACATCGCTGGTGAGAATGTAAAGTGGTGCAGCTATGATGAAAAACAATGTGAGAGTTTCTGAAATGTTAAACATGGAGTCATCACATGACTCAGCAATTCCACTCTTAGCTAAAACACGTCCACGAAACTTACACATGTTTTGCTAACTAAAATAAGTCTGTCACAAACAATCCTAAATATGATGCTATTTACATGAAATGTCTAGAATAGGCAAACCTGTGGAGATGGAGAGTCAGTTAGTGGTGTTGGTGGTACCTGCGGCGGGGGTGTGAGTGGTAGGGCCCGGGTTGGGGGTAACTGCTAATATGCACCAGATTTCTTTGCAGGAAAATGACAACGTTCCAAAATTAAATTGTGACAATGACGACACACTTCTATGAGTAAACTGAAAGCAAGCCATTAGATTATATAATTTAAGCAGGTGAATTGAATAATTTATGAATTATATCTCAATAAAGCCATTCAGAACTGTACACAGGAAACGCAGCCACACTTAGTAGGAATTTAGGTGGGGAAAAATTCAGACAGCATATGGATATCACTGAAATAAAGAAATAACACTGAAGAAAGAGATAACATGTATTGTCATGTGAGTAGAGTTGTGCCCAGGAGTCTAGGAGCAGACAAAATTCAGAGGCTAGCCTTCTAAAAATTTTAATATTCAAGAGGAATAAGTAGTGGAAATTATTACAGAAGTTTTCCTGCAAAAATTTGATTTTTCAAGATCTAGAAAAGAATGAGCATGCTAGTGTTTATGAAGTGGCCACATCTAGGAAGAGAGAAGAGTTTCAAGGGCGGACAACCAGTCATAATCAGAGTTGAGCAGATAAACTAGATGAGATGAAGGATCAAGATCTACATCTGAGGATGAATCCTGGGACGTACAAACTTTTAAAAATTATTTAAATTTAAATTTAAATTTTGACTACAAACCCCTAACCTTAAATTGGCCATTTTAAGAATTTTTAAGTGCACAGTTCAGTATCACTAAGTATACTCACATTGTGTGTAACAGACCTCTGAAATTCTTTTCATCCTGCAGAGCCGAAACTTTATACTCATTAGACACATTGTCCTTTTGTGACTGGCTTATTTTACTTTGCATAATGTCTTTGAGATTTATTCACATTGTAGTATGCCACAGAATCTCCTTTTTTTAAAGGCTGAATAATATCTGTTGTATGAAGATGTTATGTTTTCATTATCTTTTCATCATTGATGGATATGTGGGTTACTTCCACCCCTTGGCTATTGTGGAAAATGCTCCAATGAACAGGGTTATACAGGAATCTCTTCAAGTTCCTTCTTTGAATTATTTTGGATACATACCCAGAAGGGGGGTTGCTAGATCATATGGTAATTCTACTTTTGATTAAAAGAAAAAAAATGCATACTTTTTTCCATAGCAACTGTACCACTTTACAGAGCCCAAGTAGTCCAGTTTCTCCACATCTTTGCCAGGACTTGTTTTATGTTCTTTTGGTAGTGGCCATCCCAATGAACATGAGGTGGTATCTCGCTATGGGTTCGCGTCGCCTTTCCCTAATGATTAGTGATGGAGAGCATCTTTTCACATGCTTCTTGGCCATTTGTATATCTTCTTCAGAGAACTGTCTATTCAAGTTATTTGCCCCGTGAAAAAATTGGCTTATCTCTTTTGTTGTTGGTGGTTACAGAAGTTCCTTATATATTCTTGATATTAATCCCTTAGTAGATATGCGATTTACATATATTTTCTCTCCGATAGATCACCCTTTCCCTTTGCTAATTATTCTTTTTGGTGACAGGGAATCTTTCACATAGTAAAAGATGTGTTTCTTTTTTTTCTTTAAGAAAGAAGTGCTACTTACAACAGTGAATCCCTTTAAATCAGTCTATATGCATTTCACCATGTAAAATGTAAAAATACGTTTCATCATGCTGCTGTCTCTAGGCACAGACACCACAGCACGGACCACTGTTTCCACCTCTGCTGGTCACTGAATAGCAATACTATAACCACTGACGGTGCTGATTCTGAAACCTTGCCATACGTGCCACTTCTGATACTAGTCTCGCCAGAAAAAAAAAAAAAAAAAAAAGCTTACTTTGGTTCCTGCTTCTATGTTCCACTAACTTCCAAAGTTGTGGCAGCTTCATATTGACAGAGCCTAAGTGTAAGTGAGAAAGTCTGCCAGTGCTGTAGCTCCAAGTGAGGATTGGAGAGTGCACACAAGTCACTTTCAGTATCTCAAATGGGAGATAAGTGAGGTCTCCTTAAGGAAGAATTCCTCAGGCATAGATATAATACTTGGTGTTGTGATTGAAAATTAAAAATGGGGGGTGTCTGGGTGGCTCAGTCAGTTAAGCGTCCAACTTTGGCTCAGGTCATGATCTTGTGGTTCACAGATTCCAGATCTGCGTCTCGTTCTGTGCTGAAAGCTCCAAGCCTGGATCCTGCTTTGGATTCTGTATTTCCCTCTCTCTCTGCCTCTCCCCTGCTCGCACTCTGTCTCTCTGTCTCCCTCTCTCCCAAAACTGAATAAACATTTTAAAAAAATGGCAGGCACCTGTCACCCTTAGGAAACAAAGAATTTTTTTTTTTATAAAATATGTCTTGGTACCATTTTCATAAATAATCATGGTCTTGATGGGCCACTTAAATAAACCAAAGTAATGCTTCTTACATTTGTATGCATATAGAATAACAAGTCAACTTTCAAGCCCAAGGTTCTTCATTTAGTGAATACTTCTTGTTGCAGACTTAGTGTGCATGGTTATTATAATGGTTAGAGTCAGAAAAAGGGCCTCATTCACCTGTAAGTCTATACTATTTAAGTAGGCAATACATATCAATGATGGAAGAAAGAATGGCTCAATAATAATAAATTAGGCCATCCAAATCAATATCTATGACCTATATAATTAGAGAGGTTATGGCTGATTACTCTCAAATTCTGAACAGTACAGGCTTTCATTGTTTAATTGCACTTTACTTTATTGTACTTTGCTGGTTTCATGTTTTTTTTTTTTACAAATTAAAGGTTTGTGGCAACCCTTAACCAAACAAGTCTACTGGAGCCATTTTTTTTTTCCAACACATTTGCTCACTCTGTATCACATTCTGGTAATTCTAGCAATATTTCAAGTTTCTGTATTATTATTATATCTGTTATGGTGATCTGTGATTAGTGATCTCTGATGTTACCATTGTAATTGTTTTGGGTCATCCCGAACTGAGTCCATATAAGACAGCGAACTTAACTGATAGATGCTGAGTATGTTCTGACTGTTCTACTAACTGGCTATTCCCTTATCTCTTCCCCTCTCCCAAGGCCTCCCTATTCCTTGGGTCACAACTCTACGAAAATTAGGTGACTTAACGATGACCTCTGAGTGTTGAAGTAAAAGGAAGAATCTCACATCTCTCGCTTTTAAATCAAAAGCTAGAGATGGTTAAGCCTAGTGAGGAAGGCATGTTGAAAGCTGCAATAGGCCAAAAACTAGGCCTTTTGTGCCAAACATTTAGTGAAGTTGTGAATTCAAAAGAAAAAGGTTTTGAAGGAAATTAAAAGTGCTACTCCAGTGAACACACACAAATGATAAGAAAGTGAAACAGCCTTATTGCTGAGATGGAGAAAGTTTTAGTGGTCTGGATTGAAGATCAAACCAGCCACAACATTCCCTTAAGCTAAAGCCTAATCCAGAGCAAGGCCCTAACTCTCTGTAATTCTGGGAAGGCTGAGAGAGGCAAGGAGGCTGCAGAAGAAAAGTTTAAAGCCAGCAGAGGTTGGTTCATGAGGTTTAAGGAAATAAGACATCTCTATAACATAAAGGTACAAGGTGGAGCAGAAAATGCTGACCTATTAGCTGCAGCAAGCTTTCCAGAAGATCTAGCTAAGATAATTAATGAAGGTGGTTACACTAAACAACAGATTTTCAGTGCACATGACACTGCCTTCTACTGAAAGAAGATACCATGTAGGACTTTCATAGCTAGAGAGAAGTCAATGCCTGGCTTTAAGCTTCAAAAGACAGGCTGACTCTCTTGGTAGGGGCTAATGCAGCTGGTGACTTTCAACTGAAGCCAATGTTCATTCAGCATTCCCCAAGTTTTAAGGCCTCCCCAAATTATGCTATGTCTACTTTGCCTGTGCTCTGTAAATGAAACAATAAAGCCTGGACGATGGCACTTCTTCCTAGAGTGTGGTTAACTGAATATTTTAAGCCCACTCTTGAGATCTACTGCTCAGAAAAAAAGGATTCCTTTTAAAATATTACTGCTTAATGACAATGCACCCAGCCACCCAGGACCCCTGATGGTGACATGGCATATTTTCAGAGCTTAAGCATCTGAAATACCCCAAAATCTGTTACCAAATAATCATTTAATTAATATACCCCAGAATTTTTACCAGGAATAATTCATAGGCAGATGCTATGACAAAACACTTAGCACTGATTAGTATTTTGATTTAAAAAAACTCTCAACATCTGAGTCCCAGGGAGATGTAGCCCTGCGGTTTTGCCCTAGCAAGGTCAAAACTAATGTTTGAAGGAAGTGTTCCCCGCCTCAAACAGGGGAAATTCAACTGAAAAGAGTCTTTAAGTTTAAAGCTGAATACTGTCATTGAATTACACAAATATTTATTATTTCCATACATGTGAAATAAGCCAGATTCCTATTGACCACCTTCTCGGTCCAGTTTATTTTAATCCACTTCTAGTCAGGCCAAGGATGAATGCCACAAAAAAAAAAAAAAAACCCAAAACTGATGGGTTCTTGGAGTTTAGAAATGGTGGTATTAGTTTCGCAGGCACTCACCCTGAGCCAATGACATGGGCAGATTTATATTAATTCCAGAATTGGCTGGAAAACTTCCGTTAAGCATGGGAAGGGGAGTGCAGTGTGAGTCACAACCACAAAATGCTTTATCTCATGTGAAACCTGGTGTAAGTGAGAACTTTAAATGGTATTGACAGGAGTGTGAATTTTCTTTTTTGAGAGTTCCACCTGCCTAAAAGTGGAAGCTTCCCCTGCTGCTGCCCATGCTGTCCTCATTTGAGGGATAAACAAAAGCCTCCTCTCCAAAAGTCTGTCAATCCAGCACTTTTATGAGGCACTGAATTCATTTGAAGCAAAAAAAAAAAAAAAAAAAAAAAAAAGTGCTAAACGAATACATTGTCAAACTCAAAATGATTTTAGTTTTTTAAAAGGGAGACTTGGCATACCAAATACTCTGCATAATGATCTCAGCAGTGTGCAGTTTTGCGTTCCTACTATGATGGTGAGAAACCCAGTATCATACACACTATTTGAATCAGTATTTCCTGCTGGAACCCAAGGTATAGCCAGCAAGAAATGGCTACAAAATGGGCATATAAATGCCATGGGACACTTTGATAGATAAATGCTATCCGAATAATTATTAATAAAATCCAAGATTATTTACTTTGCTTTTCTAACATTAAGCATACATTGTATGAAAAAATTCTGATATTTTTAAACCAATTAATTTATCTTATTGTTTCTGGATGGGTTCACACGAATTTATTCACAGGAAACTCTTACTGAAGTATCAACTTACTACCTTTGAGTCTTAATTTTTCCTTATTTTTTTTTTATTTTGGTGCCAGTAAATTTTTTTTTTTAAATGCTTTGTTATGATTTTTAAGGTAAAGGAGGAAAACGCATTTTCGGTGCCTTCAACTTAGATATTATTGCAGGTCATTTGTTTATATTTATACTACGGAAATGCATATAAATGTCTCCAGTTATGATGCATCACAGTTTTCTTCTTTCCAATAATCAAGTTGGGAACGTTTTTTTTCAAGTACTCCTTTCAAGTGCCGCTCTTTCGTTTCAATTCATCTACTCACACACGGGACCTGATAAAAGATGGGATCTAGTTAATACTCCTGATCCATTGTGTTCGCATCGGCTTCTTCTGTGGGGCTGTGATCATAAGCAGTGCACAATAGGAGGCATTTTGGTACTTATTGTGCATAATTATTAAGGTGTGACAAATGAATGAAGGAATTGCAGAAGCAATCTGTTCTTCAATCTGGGCTGTCTGAGGATCTTTTCAGAGCGGCGGAGTGTTAATTTCCTGAACATCTCATGATAAGCGAAACAAGCCTTCTCTGACAAGAAGGTTGCCATAAAAACATGCCATTGGTGCATGAATTATTCTCCAGTGTAATAAAAACCCCAGTGAAATAAGAGTTCGTTCTCTTAGGTAAGGAAGCGCTCAAGCTTTTACAAAGTATTGGTGTCCTCCTACCACGGAGGGAAAAAGACAGTTTGTTTATATTTTGAAAGTTAATGAATCCCCTCAACTTAAAATATTTCTTACCTCATGGGAGTAGCGATGAAAAAGGTGATTTTCATGATGATTCCCGGTGATGTGAAAGTCCATTCTCCTGCAAATAGAGCAGTTTATAAAATACCCACAGTTACAGAAGTAGCATTTACCAGATAATAAATATTATTTGCTTGTGCATTGGTTTCAGATAACAGTGAAAAGTAGTAAACACATTAAAATTCCAAGTACATATGCCACGTAATAATTTTTGGACTTAAAATAAAAACAAATCTGTTTTAATATGATGAGCCTGACAATAAACCCTTGGTACTTTTGTTTTTACCAGCATTTAACAGATTATCTTTAAAGCAAATACTCTATTTGGGAAAATGAAATGAACTGACAATTTGTCTTTTTTTTAAGTTTACTTATCTATTTTGAGAGAGACAGAGACAGTGCGAGTGGGGGAGGGGCAGAGAGAGAGGGAGAGAGAGAATCCCAAGCAGGTTCTGCACTCTCTGTCATTGCAGAGCCCTACAAGGGGCTTCAACCCAGGAAACACTGAGATCATGACCTGAGCTGAAACCAAGAGTCAGGAGTCAGACTGAGTCACCCGGGTGCCCCTGACAATTTGTCCTTTTAAACTTTCTTGAGTCAGAGAAAAATAATTATGGCGAATGATACAAAATACCTTTTTTTAAATTCTTGAGTTGGAAATATTGGGTTATGTTCTGCAGTTTTGGCCTGCAAAATAATCTACCAACTCAGAAGTAAAAGCCTGTGCTCCTTTGCCCCTGTGAGGTTCCAAATCTAGTTATCTGTTTTACTTTAGACCTCGGGAGTTTCAGAATCATCCAGGGAGCTAAAAGCAATGGCCTTCAGTCTGAGCCTTTTGAAAGGAAAAAAACAAATCAAGAGCAGAAGCCTTCTGGAATCTATACCTTCTCAATTCTTGTAGATCTGACCCTACTTGTACACTCAGCAGCTTAGACCTTTCAGCTCTAGAAAAATGATTTTTGTTGTCTCTTATGATGGCTTAAAAATAATCTCAAACTTACTTTTCTCTACTATATGGGTAGGAATCCAGATAGGAATCAGAGATATCTATCTTTAACTGGGTATATGTTCCACAGAGAGAGAAACATCAGTCCATTTCAATTAGGTCTACCCTGGGGTAGACATTCGGAAAATTAAACTGAGATATGGAACAAAATGGGAATATTTTAGCAACCCTCTGAAGATTAGCATTTCTCAAATTTAGTTTGTTAAAAATACAAATTGTCAGTTCTCTCTGTCAGAGTCTGACTCAGGTTGAGGTGATGGCCAGGAATCTCTCTGAATGTGGACCAAGTGTCTCTGACGCCTCTGATAATCAAGCTCTGAGAAATACCCCTGTATGTTAAATATTGCCAAAATGTACAAAGAATTCAACCAATTACTGGACATTATACCGAATCTCAAGCTCTGATATGGCATTAGTATAGTTTTCAACTGATCTCTCCTCTGATGGAGGGATTGTGAAGTTCACAGAATCAGCTTTGTGTCTCTGTTAAACGTCTTGAATGTTTGTCTCCTCTGCTTCTGACTTTTGCTTTCAATGTCTTATGTATAGTTGTCTCGCCCATTCCTTCGAAGTGTTTTTCAAAGTTTATTTACATGTTTGTGGGGAGTCGTTACCCCGATTCCAATCCCTATATATGCTGTAGCTAAAAGTAAAACTGCATTTTCCTCAGGCTCCCTCCACTACCACTTTACCATGATTCAAGGTGAGGGTGAGGCTGATTATGCAGGAAAACTCTAATTTAGGAGTATAAGCTAGCTGAAGATCCAGAAAATGGTTACTGGGAGCACTGGCCACGTTTAAAAATTTTTTTAACATTTATTTATTTCTTGAGAGACAGAGAGAGAGAGCATGAGTGGGGAAGGGGCAGAGAGAGACACACACACAGAATCTGAAGCAGGCTCCAGGCTCAGAGCTGTCAGCACAGAGCCTGACGTGGGGCTTGAACCCATGAGCTGTGAGATCATGATCTGAGCTGAAGTCGGATGCTCAACTGACTGAGCCACCCAGGTGCCCCTTATACAACTGTCAGTGGGCAGACCATCCTGCGTTGCCCCCTGCTTGTTGCGTTTGGTCAGTCCTGCGTTGCTAGTTTGGCCAAGGTGGATATCATGAAAACCAGGGTTTTCCAGGGCACAGCTGACCACTCTGTGGGGGTAAAGACACTACAAGTAAAAGAGAAGAGAAGAACAGAAGTGTGACAGAGGGAAGAGAAGTGTGAGCAGTTGGTGTTTCCTGTAGCAGCTGCAACAAATTACTACAAATTTGGTGGCCTAAAGCAACAGAAACTGAGTCCCTCACAATTCTAGAAGCCAGAAATCCAAAATTGGTTGTCACTGTGCTGAAATCACAGCGTGGGCAGTGCTGCACTCCTTGCCATAGAGGTGAATCCATGCCTTGCCTCTTCCAGCTTCTGATGGCTTCCAGCATCCCTTGGCTTGTGGCCGCATCACTGCCATCTTTGAGTTCAGCATCTTCAAATCTCTCTCTCTCCTCCATCCACGCATCTCCTTCTCCTCTGTGTGTCTGTAGAATCTCTCTGCCTCCCTCTTTCAAGGATACATGTGACTCACCAGACAGAATGCTCTCCTTTCTTCGAGACCCTTAACTTAATCACATCTGTCCTTTTTTGACCATATGTAAGGTACCATTCCCAGGTTCCAGGGATTAAAATGTGGACATCTTGGAGGTGGGAGTCATTTTTAAGCTTTAAAGGAAAAAGAGAACTTATAGGCTGAAGCAGGTACAGAAAGTGATCATTGAACAGCCATTGGCTATAGTGGGAATATCTAAGATTGATTTTAAGTGGTATGTCTTGCTGAGATAAAACTCTCTTGATTTTCTTAAATTTTTAATAAATATTGCTTCAAAAACAAAACCTTGTGGGAGAAGCTGAGTTTCACAGATGTAAAAACGTCTGTCAAAAATGACCACGGGAATTTTAATCTCTGGATGTCCTGGGACAGGACTTCCCACAGGATTTGGGATAAAGGCTTGAGCTAATTTTATATAAATATCAAAGGGCAGTGTTGCTTAACTGAAATCTGGATAGCAGTGTATTTATTGTGGTTTACATTGGGTTTTAACTATTACATTAGGGGTTTTTTTTTGTTTTTTGTTTTTTTTTTTTGTTTTTTTTGTTTTTTTTCCTGCTGCGGTTGTGTCCTCTCTTGGCTGTTCACACGTTTCTGGAAACCATCTCAGTTTATATTTCCTTTTATATCATTTTCTTTGCTATTCCATGTGTCCTAAATGCCTTCCTTATAAGCTTGAATGGGAGATTGTGTTGACACACGTTCCTATTTAAAAATAAATAAATAAATAAGATCTCAGACCACCCAGTGCAGTAAGACTTCCCATCTGCCTGTCCTTTGGTTTATATATTACAGTTATTAAATCTTTATCTTCAAATGTATAATGAGAGGGATTTTTAATCTCCATGAGGAAACACTTTGGTCTGGGAGGAAAGGAGAAACTCTCTGCCAGACTGACTTCAGTACAAAGTACTACGTGTACAAGACATTTGTCCGCCCTGGAGTCACCTGTCACATTTCAAAGGCAGGCCTTGTTTGATTAGTGGTAAGATTCATATCAGAGTTTATGAGAAGGTAGAAATAAAGACATTAGTAGCTCATGGGCCTATGTAAACTAGGCCAAGAGAAGAGCCATTAAGTGCCATCGAGCCTTATACAAGGGGGTTAAACGGTGTTCACTATGGTTCATGTTTTCTTCAATTTCCAGTTTCACAGGCTTCCCAAAATGCCAAAATTATGAAAAGTAGTGTAGAATGAGGTACAAGCCCACCTTTGCAGGGCACTGTAACAACTACACTAGAGCCGCTTCACATCCAGAATGAAGTTGAACAGGTAAGAGGATTCTTCTCAAGAGTGAAGGGGGTGCACACAGCGGGGAGCAGCTTCCTTCCGCCTCCTTGTGAACAGGGAAGGAGGCGTCTAAGGCAATCCTTGAGAAAGCTTTCTATATTTTCCCCGGAGCTTGGGGAGTTAGTGTGTGACTCTTGACAAGACCAGTTTAAAGTCAGGGAGTGTGCCTAGAACTGACCCTTCCTGACTATACAAGGAGAAAGCTTATAGGGTGTGAGCTGTGTAATTAACATATGCTTTCATGGTCAACATGCTGTACTTTAAACTATAAGCACCCTAATGCTCTGTTAGATCAACAAATTTATTTATTCTGTCATTCAGCAAATACTCGTGGAATGTCTATTATGTGCAAGAGAATATTGCATCCCTCGAGTGAACAGTGTTTAGTAATTTTATCTCAGATAGTCACTGGGAAGTTCATAGCATTAAAAATATATTCTAAAGAAATACCTAGTGAAACATTTATTGAATGTATCTCTGTGTAATACACTGTATGAGACACAAGCAGGAAATCTATGTAATCTTTTCCAGAATAAGAGGAGCTCATTGTTCAGTGATTAATTATGCTATAGCATCATAGGAAGTCAAATGTGACAAATGAAAGCTATGAATGTTCAGTTCCAGTGAGACAGTGCCACCCTCAGAGGCAGAAGTTCTGGAATGGGTTATAAGTGAGGTCTTAGTAACAACTGTTGAATCGTCTCATATAAATCTGCTTGCCTTTTGAATAAAATAACACCACATTGAGACCCTCATATATCAAATTATATGCCAGACATAAAGAATCCCAAGATGAATATAATCTATTTCCTAACCTCAAAAGGGTTATGACTCAATGGAAGCAATAGATGTTTCTGGAAATTATTCTAATGGAGCGTGTCTGAATGTGCGTATGCATGTGTGTATGCGCACGTTTCCGAAATTGAGGTTCGTAGAAAGTGCCCAACTCTGTTGAGGGAAGTCAGGAGATGCAAAAAGAGAAAATCAATAATGATTTTAGAAAAGCAGACAACCTGCTATGGTACGAACTTCTTTTTACCCAAAACCAAAGGGAATCTAAACCCAAAAGTCGGTCTCAGGAAACCAAGGAGATCGATTTATCTTGAAGGGTTTCTTCTCACTCTGCCTGTCCTCAATGGCCACACAAAGCGGGCTTCGTGGGTCCCAAGCGTGACACAACAAAACAACCCCGAGGCACTGTCTGAAAGAAAACCATCAGCATACACTTGGCTGGCGCAGGGCTAGTGGTCTGTAAGAGTTTCCCTGGACATAGAATCCAAGGATGATCTCACCTGCTAACCCTACTCCTCTTCCTCCCATTGTAATTTCTCCTTAACTTCAAGTTTCTTTTTGATGTTTGAAACTCTTTTCTGAAAAACAATCCCAACCCCTCTCAAACTGTATTTAAAACAAAAACAAAAAACATAGGCTACTCTGACTTAGGGCAATTGTGTCTAAACATAGCTCCTATTAGATAGCTCCAGATTCTATTAACCCTTTAATACTCACAACCCGAATATCACCCCTATAGGCATCTTACCATTATCAGACACTCCTTGGCCAAAATGGTGATGTCTCAGAGCTCTTCACAAATGTCACTGTTCACAATGTCAATAGAATAGGGTTCGTTGCTCAACAAAATCTACAAAGGTTAACCAAAAAAAATGAAGAGAAAATTTAAATTTTTTGAGTACTGGATAACTTTTCTAAAGTATATTCAAGTTAGTTAAATGTAAATACTCAGGAGGTAAAAGTCCTGGAAAATAAATTTTCCATGAAATGCATACTAAATATAGCATGGATTTGCAATTTAACCTTGGCAAAATAAACCATTGAAGATTTCTGTTTTAAACTAAATGCAGAACCATTTAGAACATTGCTGTTTTGACTCGGACATTTTTTTAAGTGTTTGGGGAGTTAAATTTTGTATAATACATACAGAAAAGAATTGAAAAAAAAAAGAAAAACTTTGTTTTTCTTTTTTTATAAGACTTAGCCAGACGTATCAGAGAGATCATATATTAGTTGCAAGAAAAGTTTACTCTAAGCGTTTTAGTTAGAGTTTTACAGTTTCAATACTCTATATGGAAAGGTACACTTTCAGAAAAGATTTAAAGTTCTTTAGTAATGATAATACAATTCAACTACATCATAATGCCAAGAGTCACTATTCTACAGGTTTCCTACACTAAGATACCTAAAATGCATTTTGCAGTGGTCACGCCAAAGAGGTGAAATAAATCCCCCCAAACTCAAAGTTTGGTTTAGATATCAAGATTGACGATGCCACAAATTCACCAGGAGAGTCTGAAAAGTTTCATTACCGCCATAATGAAGCTTTCTTGGGGCAAAACAGAATGAGCTCCCTAGCAGGTCCAAGAATAGCTTGAAAAAGCATAGAACAGAGATTGTCTTCAGGGTTTTATGGTCGATAAGAGAGGTGGGGGTAGGGTGAGCATTCTTTCACATGAAATGTGGCTTTTGTGGTTTGGAATTCCCACAAACACCAAAGAAAGTGGCCTTAAATCAGCTTGCCCAGATATAGAACAGAGGGAGAAAGAGAGCGGTGGGGATTGAAATCTGTCAGCAGTCAAACAAACATTGAAAACTGCACCTGTCTTTATTAGAATTCACCTCTGATATTTGACTGATGGTTGAAGGGTACAATATTTCAGTTAACAGAGTTTGAATTTGTTTAAATAAACCATCACCATGCTCTACAAGGTCTGAGGCTCTTTTAGCATAAGACTTGCAAGGGAAGTGAATGTTGCAGGATTCTGCAGCTTTTGGACGTGAAATAAGTGCCTTGGTCACTATCAGTAATAGAGTCTGGAGCTCTAGGAGTATTTTGGTGGTGTCTTGTATTACAGCTTTAGTATGTGCAGGAGCTTGTGTGATCTTGATCTAAGTTTTGCATATCTATGAAGCAAGATCACCAGATTTCTTTACATCAAAGGAGGCAACTTTGACTAAACAATTGCTATTGTTGCCATTGCCAGACCAAATGGTCAAACCATTGGCAATGACCAAGAGCTTATAAATAGCAGATGGGGCCAATTGTCAGCCAAGGTATCCAATGCTAAGATGGCTGCCTAACATACAGCCAATTATGCTAATCTTTGATCAGGGACATCCTGGTAAAGGAAGGAAAAAAGTACATTCTGTCAGTGAGCTCCATCATATATAACAGTGGTGCTGTTGTCCAAAAACTACATGAACTACCTTTACATATATGTACCCAAGGGATTACCCAGGTGACCATGGCATTCAAAACAGAGGAGTCGTCCTCTAGAACCAAGGAACTTGGCAACACATTGAGGATGGAGGGGGCACTCTTCCTATTGATGAGATATGCTAGCACCCACATTTGACTCTGTTCTCTGGAAGGAGGTCTCCATGGTTGTGCTGAACATGTGGAGTGCTCCTCATATAACCCAAGACATAAGGGCAGTTGGGTATGGAGAGTTGTGGGCTTAGGGCCTGTGAGAACCTCTGTTTGGGGGACAACCAGTATGTAGCCAGCATTAGCCACCCTAATTGTATGAACTGTGGAGTCAAGGGGGCAATTTCTTATACCAGAAGTCCATGGGAAACTTAAAAGTGGGCTAATTTCCAAGTAACAGTATAAGGGGCTTAAGTAAAATTGTAACTTAAGACTATGTTGCCTTCAGAACCCAAAAAGGCCTAAAGGATGTTACGCTTGTTTTAAAATTATGGGTGATGAGTAGACCAATAATTGCTTCTCAATGGTGCCAGAGTGGTCTTAGTTTACCCAATCATTTTCAGGAATTTAACTGAGGTTGTGGGGCCTTATACTATTTGTGATACAATAGCCCACAAAAAGCTCTTTTTTTGTGAGCTCTTTTGTTAAGTATGTGTATGGCCTGAATGAGTATGTCAAGCAAACCTCCTTGGAAGGTGATGTCATCAAAATAATATCATATCTGTGTTCCTGGAGAGAGCTGGATGTGCTTAAGAACTTGCCTGCAAGGATTGTGTGTAATGATGAGGCTGTTGCAGTACTCTGTATGCAGCCAGAAAAAGGTGTATTGGTTTCTTCAGAGGTAAAGGCCAACTGCAGTTGAGGGGCTGTTGCAATAGGTACTGACCAGAAAATATTAGCCAAACCTATGACTAAGTATTTACCAGATGCTGCTTGGATGGAGACATTAATTTTAATAATATTTTATAATATTGAGTATGGGTCTTAGTATGTGGGACCGGGACGTTAAGATTGGGGGAACGCACCATTAGGTGCCATTCATTCTTTCCAAGTTTAAGAATAGGTTAAATTGGGCTGTTAAATGGTGAAGGAGTGGTAATAATCATCTCTTCCCTAACAGGTCTTCCATTATGGTTTTCAGTCTTTGAAGGCCCTGTTTTAATTTCATTGGTCTGTATTAACTATTTTAACTAGGGAGGAAAAGGACCATGGAGTCCAATTTTTTTAAGCCATATATAAATGTCAAAAAATAATTTTAATTTAGTATTCATCGAGAAAGATCCTTTATACCCTCTATGGGCTATTTTGGGGCAATGGTCACTATTGCTATGGGGGAATTTTGGCAATGGTTAAGACATGTCTTTTTGGCCTCTATTTTATATTCAGGAAGTTCTTTAAGGTTATGGAGACCACCACGATTAAATGTAGTGGGATTCCAGGTTGAATTGTAATTTGAACTCCAGTATTGATTATGGTCATGAAGGTTTGCCAGTTGGTGCATTTCAGCAGATTATTTAAGTTATTTCGGGACCTATGTTGTAGAGGCACAAAAGCCAATCAGCCCTCTTTTTTTTTTTTTATTGTATGAAGAGGGTCCCAGTCACATACTTCTGTCCCTAAATACTGATTACTGAAACCTGAAACTAAGGTTGGTTAAATCTGTGTCTCAGTAGGACTGAGCAATTGCAGCACAAAGCAACACAGTCAAAGCACAAGATTGTCAGCAAGCACATCTGGTTATCAAGACAATGTAAGAGAAGAAGGCTCCCTGGTGGTGGTGGCCATTATCTAGCCACTCTGTTTCCTATGCCAAATGTTATCATCACTCATAATAAAGAAATGGGCCTTTGCCCCAACATTTGGTTGGGATGTCAAGACTGAGGATGCCACTCATGTACCAAGAGGGTTTGAAAAGATTTGCTGCTATACAATAGAACTTTCCAGAGAGAGCAGGATTGGACCTAACAAGTCCAAACAGGTCAGGGGAGTGGGAAGAGGAGAGACTAGCTTAGAAATTTTTAAGGGAGTTTGGAGTGGAGCCAGAATGAGAGTCATTCCATGAAGGCTGGAATTTGCAAGGTTTGAACTTTCTACCTATACCAAAGGGGGGAGCACTTAGGCTCGCTTACAGTTTGCCCATATGTGGATCAGCAGAAAAGGAAATGCTGAGCCTTGAAAGTTGTCAGCAGTCAAACATCAAAAACAATGGAGGCTGATATTTTATTGCACATGTATGTATGTGTATGTGTGTGTGTTATACACATATTAGAAGAAAAGATATGATTTGGAATATTACTACATTTTCGCCTCTACTCAGCATGACATGGTGATTCACAGGGAATCAAGGGTGCCATAAAAATAGTACGGATGCTACTGTCAAGACAGTATGAATGTTATAGTCAGACAGTCCTGAATTTACACCACTAATCTGCTACTATTTACTCTATGCTTTGAGTAGGTATACTTAGACTTCAAAAAATAGAAACCTCAAGGAACTGTTGAGGGGAAGAGGTCAATGTGCAAATTCATGTGAGTTGTGTGGCATGGTTCTTGGCATATGGTAGGTATTGTTCATGCTGGTTTTACCTCTTTTCCTTCAGACACTCAGTAACTTCTGTTTATTTCTGAATGGAAACCCTGGAAGCAGTAAGGTTTTCCTGTACAGCCAATTCCCGATTATTCACAAGTGAGTTGTCCTCCTTGGGGAATAACGTGATGCCGCAGGAGTTTCCCAGCATCCATTTCAGCTCGCCAGCATTTTTCATCGTGGGGAAAGGTATTAGCCAAACCAGCTAATTTAACTGCATATTAAATTGGATTATGCAAGGTTGTTCTCTCCATTATGTACCTTTACCCCATAAAAAGTATATTTGAAGCTTTCTATTTAATCTTTGCAAATCAACGATCTTTCTAGCTCTGCATTTCAGGATGCTTACCATGTACACATTTACCACTCTATTTTTTCTTTCAATAAACATGTATTGAACATATTGTGGTGGGTACAATGACACAGTAGACCTCATTATTAGGATATTATGTAAGGATAAGAGGACAGTAAGAAAAATGCAAAGAATTCAGAATACATATATGAAGCAAAGCAGCATATGCTGTTTGTTAGTAGACAGAACATGTGCTGCCATGCCCTGTCCTTTTACCTGATGGCCAAAAACTCATGACCAGGAGCTTCTCAGACTTGCGGTTTCTTCATGCCATGAGGGCCATTTTTAGCACTTGATTGATATTTTGCTGCCCCAACCACATCCCTTTAGCCGTACCATTTCAGTGGACACAAGTTGATTCCAACTCCAGTATCTGCATTTTTCTGTGCCTGATGCCTTTCTCCAAATTCAGAGACCACTCTACCCACATTCCTAACATCATGGAAGGGCTAAGTACTTAATGCCCCTTCAGAGTAGCTCCCAAGCAGGGACTGTTGGGAAATGGTATATAAATAGCCCATCATCCTGTATCCTAGATGGGAAAACCCTGAAGCATGTGATTTACATTGACTTCCAGAGTTTTTCCAGTGGGGGATTAGGCACCATCATCCACAGTGACCACTGGCTTTATACAACTACCCTCTGTTGAGTGTCTCTTCTTTGTCTCATTTCTTATTCACTTAATAGTCTTTTCTGCTCATTGCAAATAAGCTATTGGCACTCACATCTTTGATTTAGGGTCTGCTTTCAGGGGAAGCCAAATTAAGATAGGTTAGGTTTATTTTGTGGAGGAATTAGGAAAGAATCAAAGCATTATGTACAGTAACTTGCATCTATCAAGAGCTATGAAAATTCTTGGATTTTACTCGCTTGTGATCTAATAAGTTAAACTATTTCTGTGTCATGGTTATTGACACAAGACATGAGACTCCTAGGTCAGACACAAAGAACATCATTGCTCGTAGTGCAACGTGCCACGTGGGCTTCGCGTTCATGTCAGTTCTCTTTACCACCCCCTCCCCCAGGCTACAGAAATGTGATGCAGAGGCACCCGTATGAATGCTGGGTATATAACAGATTGTGTCATGATTGAGGTTAGTAAACTTGGGGACTTCATTATTTTATCATGAGTGGCAGGGGCACCTGTTTTTATTCCTTCTCCCTCACTGCAAATGCATTCTTGAAAATGTCCCTAGCAAAGAGAGGTCATAGTCTTATACTCTTGGTATACCCAGTAAGGACCCACTGGACATACAGCCCATGGCAAATCTCCTCTCCCAACAGCATCCTGGTTTATATTCTCTTACTTCTTGTATGGCCATTGACCAGTAAACTGAAGAGAGGCCTGGGATGTCATTTTCACTTCTAACACAGGGCATGTCATTATACTCTGGCCTAGCTCACATCGGAACACCAAGTGCTAGATGCTGTAAGACTTTCCCTAACTTGAGGGCACTAGTGGTCAGTGGAGAGATTGCAATAGAGTAATCCCAAGAAAAGAAGTATAAAAAAAGAATAACAGAATCATGTAAAAACCAGCAATTTAGATTCGGGGAGATTTCTCAATTCTCACAAGAAAATGCCATTTGAGCTATCGTAACAAAGGATGAACTTTACAGTGGAAGAGAAGATGGGTCACAAATAGAGGGGACACTACCGATGAAAGGCATTGAGACGTGGAAGCATCATGGTGTGTCCAGTGATGGGCAGTAGGGCTGTATGAAGCATGAGTGAAGGTAAGAAGTTCTTTTTGTTTATGTTTATTTATTTATTTAGAGAGACGGAGAGGGAAGGTGGGGGAGGGACACAGCAGGAGGGGAAAGAGAATCCCAAGCAGGCTCCATACTGTCAGCGCAGAGCCTGAAGCAGGGCTCAAACTCACGAACCATGAGGTCATGACCTGAGCCAAAGTCAGACGCTTAACAGACTGAAGCATGCAGGGGCCCCCAGGTAAGAAATTGTTAAAGTGAGGTTAGCAAAACAGTGATCACCCGATTATGAGGGGTCTTGAGGCCATTTAATGTGTATTTAACAAATGTTAATTGCCCTTGTACTCTATGCTGCTCCAATAATATAAGCTACTCTCTCAGGGTTTTCATTTGCTATTCTTCCTACTCCACTCCCCTCCTCAAATATCTAACTAAGGTGGCAGGGCCACTGCCTCAGAATAGCTTAACTAAAGTTAGCAGCCCCTTCTCTGCTATTCAGAAGATTCTACTGTATCAGGTAAAGCCCTCTGTTGAGATACCCATATACATCATTGCAGTCAAACATTTGACTGCTTTAAGCATTTTTTTTTCTATTTCAGCTGTAGAGTTCAGCAAACAAGAGAATCCATGGAAATACGGCATTTGTAGAAGCCAAAATATCAGTCTCTGAATTCAAACTCTTAAGTCTTCGGTCCCACAGGTGAAACTTCTTAGCTATGTGGGCTTGGACAAGTTACATAACATCTTAAAGACTCAGTTTCCATTTCTATAAAATGGGATTTATAATGTTATAGTCCTCATGCAAAATATTCAGGTGATTGAATGAAGTAATGAACATTAAGTACATGGAGGGAGCCTGGCACATATTATCATCCAATACAAGTAGTTATAAACCTTAGGTTCATATTATTATCACAGATGCTTGGAAGGTGGCAGTATCCAATAGAACACACATATAAAATCAATTCACTGGGCTTCTTTGGCTATGATTAAGGTATTTACAAAGAGTTTTGCAATTGGGAGATAGTCATAATGTTTACAAGTTGTAACATTCTTATCAAAACTGAAATCTGGGGACACCTGCGTGACTCAGTCAGTTAAGTGTCTGACTTCGGCTCAGGTCATGATCTCATGGTTTGTGAGTTCGAGCCCCGTGTTGGGCTCTGTGCTGACAGCTCAGAGCCTGGAGCCTGCTTTGGATTCTGTGTCTCCCTCTCTCCCTGCCTCTCCCCAACTTGTGCTCTGCCTCTTTCTCTCTCTCAAAAACAAAACAAAACAAAACAAACAAAAAAACAAAAACCCTGAAATCTGGTCACCACATCAAAATCTGACTGTGGCTTCCTAAAGAGTGTCAACAAATTTTCAAAGAAGTTTTCAGAGATGGATCTGTGGCTTATTTTTAAAGAAAATCCGCACACATTTATAAGCAAGAAATAATGCATTATCTTTCTATAAAGTATTTGCACATGCCATGGTGGATTGAAAGAGTTAATGTAGTCGCAAAACAAGGTTAAGTAGCTTACAAAAGTTTAAATTGGAGGAAAAATAGTTACAGAATTTAATAGCTAAAACATATCAGACACAGAACACATGGTTCAATACCTCCTGTTATTCTAGTATACTTTGTTATAATTGGAAATGAAAAAGGATAAGTATGTGTAACCCTGTACCACAGGCGCCTGTAACACTTCTCTCAGCCAAACCCCAACCCAGAAGCCACAAAGTATGCCCTGTTGGATAAATCCAGGGCTTCCCCACTTCCATGCACTCTTACACAAGTCACAAACAATGTGTGTGCCAACAATTACATAACTTGCTTTGTAGCTCTAGTAATCTTGCTCCTTCCTCTTTGGGACCACTCAGTCATCGCTCGTTTGTCTTGCTTCATGCTGGCCTGTTCACTTCATGCAGTTCCTGTTAAGCCCCGGTGCACACACTCTTCACCACACAGCTGACGCGATACAAATTGGGTTGAAAAGTAGGCACACTGCAACCAGATTGCCCTTTAGCGTTTACCTCTGATGTGCCTCGGACTCCTGCAGATCATTTCTGAACCCCGTCTTGCGTCTACCTTTCTCTTTGTACTTGGCCTAAGTGTGATTTAATTCTTAGGGATCACCCTTCTAATCCCACCGCCTCCCTCACTTTATAGATGATGAAATGATCTCACTTTAGTTGCTCATATATCGGAATGTTTCACATGAGGTTTTTGCCGAAATATTTATCAATCACTTTAAATGCTAGGCTAATTTCTGGAAGGTTTCCACAAGTGGCTGGTCTCTCCCTCTGTATTATATTAATTCCTAATAGTTTTATTCAGAGGATAAATGTCTATATTGTCCCCTGAGGGGAAATGCCTTCTTATTGAAAAATCAGTGGATCAGAAGAGAGAATATATTGTCTGAATATAGACGCACAGGATTGAAAAAATGTATTCAAATTCTTTATAAAAGGTATTAATTCAAATCATATATCATCTTTATGAATTCACTCTGGAATTTATTTCCCCTTTCTTTGGTTCCCCTGAAATTTACCACATCTTTATTTATATAGTACTTTATAGTATTTAAATGCATTACCCTACATTCTACCAATAACAATGAATAATTTTGGGTGGGGAAATATATGACTTTATCATATACATGAATAAACCATGGATCATTTCTAGCTGTGTGGATTAGACTATTGAAAGAAAAAAATAAATTGTGAAAATACTGGGGACACTGAATGGAATGTTTATATACTTGAAATTCTCAAATTCCATCATTTTGTCTCCCCAAAAGCCAAGAATTTTAAAATACCACATATGATAAAAATATCCAAGGTACTGTCTCAGTATGTCATTCTCCGGGTGTACTAAAAGCAAGTCCTTAGGCATTTTAGGGTCTAAATCCCTTTGATGGCGTCCATTTCGCACTGAATTCTTCTCTGTCTGCATAACATGGTTGCAAGTTTCCAGTGGTTATATCGGTATCTGAATTAGGTTGGATAGATTATCAGAACAAACTTACTTTGACTTTAACTATTTTGTTGTTTAAATAACTCTACAAATAAAACATGTAGTGAATAATTGATTTTTTAAATCAGGCATTCAAACTCTATAGGAAAATATTTAATTTTTGCCGTCGGAAGAGAAAATTTGAAAAAGATTAATATTGTGCCTCGCTTGTTCCCCAAACTAATTTCCTCGTGTTCGCTTGAAAACTTTGGCTTAAGATCACATTGAGGGAAATCAGAAGAGAATCCATCAACTACGTCAGTGGCACACATCCATTTTAAACACTGAAGACCTTTCCATCGAAATGCACTGTTCTGTCATAGTCAGACACACTGTAATCTTCTCTTCTTTATCTACAATATGGCAGCTTCCTCTTATACTTTGAAGGAACTTCAGTCAAAATACTCCATCAACACTCTCTTTGTCCCGCAATACTATTTCTTTCACGTTATTTTAGGGATTTCTGTAAAAGCATCTTTCCTCTTTAAAATGTCAAATTTTACTGCCTGAAATATATGTGTACTGTACCTCTGTAAACCACTGGCGGGGCCCAGTGACTGGATATAAATTGGTTCCTCCTTAGGAAGCATGCCATATTTCCCCAAAGCACCTCCCCTTGGTAGCACATGGCCTCCAATTCCTCGTTCAACAGTGCTGTTCTATTTAGAAGAAACAATCATTTAACAGAAAACTTAGTTAAAATGGTTGATTATCTTGAAGTTGTTCAATCAAGTGTTGCTTATACTACTCTTTGCTCTCTGCGTTGTCAGCAAAATTATTTAATTTACAGTACTGTGTAATGTAGATTGACACATTACTAATATCAAATAAATTGCACAACAATTATTTAGTAATCCAGTATGAGAATTAGCAACAATAAAAATCAGCAAAAGTTTTGCTTCAGTGTTCTTCAATACAGTGGAACTGAGTCTACTTCAAGTGTTTTAAAAGCCTAATTTACATCTTTCCTGGTATACTGTGTCACATCGGAAAAAGTACCCCCCAAGAAGTAGAGAATAATTCTCTAGCCAACTCTACAGCAAAATAGTGACTCTAGGTCTGAGTGGCTTGTGTCTGATCCACAGGCTGAAGAGTCTTGATGATAGATAGATAGATAGATAGATGATAGATAGACAAATAAGTAGACATATATAGAGCTAGAAATGTTTGTATAGGTATAGATATACATGTAGTTGTAGATATAGATGTAGGTGTAGACATAGATATGGACTCGGTATAGAGATATATAGATGCATAGATACAAACATCCTAGCACAAAACCCCATTCTTCATGCTATCCTATATTACCTCATATATTTATGAAAAATGCCTGGTTCCTGTAGGTATATGAGTTTCCATCCTTTATCCAGAGAAATGCATCGTGGTTGAAAGCTCTTGTTTCGCAGCTAAAGGTCTTTACATGCTTGGGGTAAGCTGAAGACTTTTTTCACATACACACATTCAGCTCTAACTGAAGCATGGAGTCAAGGAAACATAGGAAATACTCAACAGTGGATTGAGCCTTTGTCGTTTTCTGAAAATCTTATTTAAAACGGTGTTCTGTTACAATTTATGAACAGAAACCTATAAGTGAATCTTTAGAAACCTTCTTTTTGGCTTTAATGACACTGTTCCTCAATGTATTTAAGCTTGAAGTTTTTTTTCTCTGTGTTATGTAAATGGAGACTGGCGCTTTGGTAGAAAAAGCAAACCATTTCTTGAAAGACCATACCACACATACGTAAACACAATGTACACACCATGTCAAATGAACATCTTAGAAATGCTGTTGTTAACTGACCACAGTGTTACACGGATGTACTTTTTTCACTACTATGTCCCCCTCTCCCCGCCATATACAGTTTTAATATATCAATTCACTTGAACTGATAAAGGTCAAACAAGGGGTAAATTATTCCACCCTTAATTCGTGGATTAATAATTCCAAATCACATTTTCATTGACTTGGAAACCATTGTGTTCCCCAAGCTGGAGTTTTTAGTCACAAAAATATATACTTTTCACAGTACAAGTGGAAATAAAAATTGCAAACGCAATGCATGTGCATGATAGATAGCATGTTTGATGTATATGCTTGAGATATGTATTGACCGGGGTGGCAGTGTGCACTGGCGATTTTAGATTTATCTGCCCTATATACGATATTCCTACACGTTGATATTCATTTGATTGTTGTTTACTTGTTCTGTGCACAAATGGTTTTGGCTCAGAGAAGGCCGTTAGGTCTCTAAACTATTTCCCCATGGGCTGATGTAATTGTTTGCAAACATAGTATGAAATGCAAGAGACCAAAAACAACAACAATAACAGGAAAACATGGAGAGTCATTAGAGATCATTGGGCTTTACTTTGGCATGAGAAAAATAAAATATCTTCCAATAAACGAAACCATTTCTCTTGCATATCAACCTTACATTAGATGTTCTGCACTGAGGCATGCATTTCTCTGGCTTCTGTAACTGTGGTATTTGGAAATTCTGTTGAAAGTCATCTTTTATATCTTAATTTTATGACACCAGTTAATCCTTAAATCACAAAGATTTAGAATGTTAGTGCTTGCGACATACCTAGAAGATGATCTGTCTCATTTTCCATAGACAACTCATGTTGAAGCTGAGGAGAAAAACAGCAATAAAACAATTGAACTGAGGGGCGCCTAGGTGGCTCAGTCGGTTGGGCATACGACTTCGGTTCAGGTCATGATCTCGCAGTCCGTGAGTTTGAGTCCCGCATCGGGCTCTGGGCTGACAGCTCAGAGCCTGGAGCCTGTTTCAGATTCTGTGTCTCCCTCTCTCTCAGACCCTCTCCCGCTCATGCTCTGTCTCTCTCTGTCTCAAAAATAAATAAACGTTAAAAATTTTTTTTTTTTAAAAACAATTGAACTGAAACCTCTAAATAAATAGTATTTTATGAACTTACATTAGGAAGTTTTCTGGGGCACCTGGGTGGCTTAGTGAGTGAAGCACCTGACTCTTGATTTCGGCTCAGGTCGTGATCTCATGGTCCTGCAATTGAGCCCCGTGCTGGTTGTGTGGGAGCCTGCTTAAGGCTCTCTCTCTCCTCTCCTTCTGCCCCTCCCCCTCCATCTCTCAAAAACAAAACAAAACAAAACAAAACAAAACAAAAAAATAATGGAGCTATTCCAGTTGTTTTCAAATTAATTTAGGTATGTTTTAGGAAAAAAATATCAAAGTTTCTTAGATTAAGACAAATTAAAGATACAGACGATTATTTGGGGAAGCCACCAATATCCCAACTTTATTTATTGTATATCCGCTATTTGCCATTCACTAGTCTAGTTAGTAAACAGAGACTAATAAAGCAGGGGGGAAATCTGTTACCTTGGAGCTCATATTTTAGCGAAAGAAGTGAAGTAAAAGAACAAAATTATGTCTCTTTTGTGTAAAAATATATAAACTATAGGCAAATATCAGGTTAAGCTAGTATGTTCTCTATATAGAGTGATAAAGAAAGCATCCCAGTTAGAACCAAAAGCCCTGAGCATTAATCTGGAGTCTGGAATACACAAGACACCTTCATAGGTTATGGGTTTTTTTCTTTTGTTTTTTAGTTTATTTATGTTTTGAGAGAGAGAGAGAGAGGGCCAGCAGGGAAGGGGCAGAGAGAGGGAGAGAGAAAATCCAAGCAGGCTCTGCACTGTCAGTGCAGAGCCAGATACAGGTCTTGAACTCATGAACTGCGAGATCATAACCTGAGGCAAGGGGGAGGCTTAAGCGGTTGACTGAGCCACCCAGGCACCCAGGTTATTTACCTTTTTGATCTTCAGTTTATCCTTCAGTTAAAAAAACTGAAAATTCACCCACTATTTCTCACAATATTTTTCTGAATCTCATAAGTGATCAAAGAATATTGTAGCATTTCGTAAAATGGTATGAAGCATGATATAAATATAAAGCAGTGTCATTATTTGGGTACTTTGGTGTGAGGAAGGAAGTAAACTAAAATGTAGCAGACAAAATCCATGGGTATTGCTAGATCTTAGCAAATGCTAGCAATTGGCTAGCAAATTGACACAACTTTGTATGAATTGCAAGATGAAGATTGTGAAAATTTAGGATGTGTCCATACTAAGTCCTACCCTGTCAGATCCACCTCTAGAATGTAATTTACTGGGGCCTCCCCACTCACCCGGTTTAACGTTTTAAAGGTACCATTTTGCCAGGCTCTGGGCTGATGGCTCGGAGCCTGGAGCCTGTTTCCGATTCTGTGTCTCCCTCTCTCTCTGCCCCTCCCCCGTTCATGCTCTGTCTCTCTCTGTCCCAAAAATAAATAAACGTTTAAAAATAAATAAATAAAGGTACCATTTTGCTACATGGCAAGTGGTAATGCAATATGGATTTGACGAACTGTCTTTGGGATAAAGAGATCACATTCCTCACCTGTGCTAAAAAATCCCTGATGACTTCCCAACAAGCTAAAGGAGAGGGATGGCTCCACTTTTACAATTTACATTCATTTTTACTGTTTAGTAAAATTTTCTCTTGATGTTCATTTTAAATTGACTGCATCTGCTTTAAAAATTTTGGCGTTGGGTCTGGAGTTAGAATGAGGACTGTAGGGAGTATTTTTTCTTGGGTCTACCCTTCTACATTGGTGGTTTTCATATTAACTTGAGTTTAAAGTCAAATGTTGATCTTGGAACATTGGCGTCCCTGGGCCCTGGCACAAATATTCTGACTGAGTGAATTTGGCATGTGTCCCAGAATCTGCATATTAAATAGTACCTACCTACCTCACTATTTTAACTCGGTTGACCTTTATAATACACTTTGAGGAAAAAAAAAATTACTCTAAGGATAATGGACAACCCTGGAAATAATCTCATTTTTAAAGTGTGCAAATAATTTTCTATATAAAATCATGATTTAGGTATTTTTGTAAAATATATTATAAACCCCTAGTTGTGATAGGAAACAAGACCTATGTAAATGCTGCTCAGGTACCATTTTAAGTATGTGGTTTTTCTACCCCAGTTCATTCTTTGTGTTCTGCTTGAGTTTTTTCTCACTATCTAAAGAAAGCAGAAAAGTAAGGAGAAATAGTCATTTTTTTTGGCTTTTACCTAAAAATAGAACATGTTTCCTACAACAACCTAAAGAATGTTTGTCAGAATAGAAATCTTGGAGAGAAACAAAGGGAAAGGAAAAAAGTGAAATAAATATTATTATGAGAAGAAACAAGGAAAACTATACTGAATAAAGCAAGCTCAAGATCTTGGAAGAGTGTATTGTGACTTAGGAACTCCCAGTAAAAGGTCTGTGTGTTTGAATTCTTGTGTATAAGAAGGAAGGAGGGGGGAAAGAAAATGTGTGTGTGTGCGCATGTGTGCACACGCACACACACACTTGCATGCAGAACATACACGTATTTAATACCACAAGATAATAAAATAATCTGATTAGGTTTTGCATTTTGTTTTGTTTTATTTTAAACATGCTATTGTTTCTTTGGAGGATGGATAATTCAAAGGAAGCATGGGAAAGCATATTTCTTTTAAAATTACTAATATAAGGGAGGAGACGAAAAGAATGGTTTTGATTAAGGCTTCCAATTGTCTGAGACATGTCAAGAACTTCCTTTTCTCTTTCTAAATTTTAAAAGGCTCAGAAACATTTGACGGGATTTTATTTTCTTCTGGGTATTTTCTTGGCTATTCTCTGGGGTTCTGAGAGTCATTACTCAACAGGATAGAGTTGAGTAACTCCAAAGTTGAAAATAAATAGTAAAGCCTTAGGAATTAGGATGTATGCAGAATGGTAATAGAAAAAAAGAAGTTACTTTTGCTTTGGAAGACATGAGTAAAAGGTACTACAGCTCTTTGAGCAATATCAAGGGTAATTACACAGAGCACTTGTCCAGGTGTTCTTTATCTCCGTTAAGGGCAGAATGAGAGGAAATGGTTGAAGATGGATTATTTACTTTGAAATAAGAAACAAATTCCCAATACTGCAGACCAACAACCATCGTAATTTTGTTTTTGTTGTGTGTATGACTGTGTTTATGATTTAAAGGCACTTTATAACCGTATTACAGTAAGATTTTCCAGTTGGAACTGCTTGGTCTAAGTTGGCTTATTTATGTTCCTGAATAGAGAAAGAGTAGTGCAAGTGGCCTCTTAGAATGCGTCCTATACCTGTCATTCCTTAAATCAAAAATCCAAATGGATATTTTCTTTTCTTCAGATAGTTTTAAACTAACTGATGAGATGTCATTAGGGAGTTTTCCCTGAATTAAACATAGAGATCTTTCCCATGATCCTCTTTTCCTCTTCATCTCATTCATTCCCAATTATTTTCTTTCTCATGATAGTGGAAGTTTAAAAGGGTGGGACACGCGAAGAATGTTTTAGAAGTAATCCTTCCTGCCTGAGTTAAAAAAGCAGCATTTGGAAAAGTTTATGCTACAATTTTCTGAGATCTTAAATAGAAACCTTATTGAGATTAGTTTCCTGAAGAAAAAAAAATCAATAGCAGAAGAAATACTAAAAAGTTAGCTTATTAATTTAAAATGCACTTTAATTATAATGGGAGATTATAAATTGTTCATTTCAAAAAGAAGCATAACTTGATTGATTTAAGGAATGCCAGACTGTATTCTTTAATTGCTGTGTTCTGTACAACACAATGTAAGGTACAAAGAAAAGGTGCTATTAAAAACTTAAAGGCATCTTCGACATTAGCTAGTTATTAGAATAACTTTTCCCTGTCTGAAATAGTTATTGTATGTAAAAGATAATAATTAACTTTTCATTGATATAATATCTTGCAACTTATCTTTTTAAAATTTAATTTTGTTCAAAAATACTCTTCAGTAGCCTGTTTTTCTCTGTCAGTAGAGATGATAGAGAAGATTACTATTAATAGGATAAAAAGATCACAGAAAAATATTTAAACATCTTACATTCTAGCTTCTCAATCTAATAAAATGAAAATATATTTTAAAATTAAATAAAAATAATGCTCGGTAACAATAGTCTTTTCCCTATTTACTGTTTATTTATTTATTTATTTTTTTATGAACTGAGTCATAATTTTTTGGGGGAAAACAACATGTCTAAACATGTGTATTTCTTTTCTGCCAGATATTTACTTTTCTAGGCTTCTTTGTAGCCAGGAGTGGCTACACTGAGATACAAGAAAATCACTCTGAGATTTTCTCAAGAGTTACCATTGCCTCTTTCTCATGCCTTTTGCCTTAAACATGGATATCATACCTAGAGTTGAAGCAGCCATCTTTTGACCATGAGGCAAAAATGTATAAGGAAAAAAGCTCTGCAAAGCACAGAATGAAGAAAGAGTTTTGATGATAATATAAAGGTTTTGAACTACTTATTTCTTAGACTCCTGGTTAGGAAAATGATGAATGTCTTTATGATTGAAGATACTTTACATACATGTTCAGTTACTTGCGGCTGGATACATTGCTCAGTGGTGATTCCCAAATGAGTTTTCAAAGTACCTACCTGTCAGTAACAGGGAGAGGATGTGTGACCCACATGTCAATCTATCAATAATCTTAAATCAGGAAAGCAAGTGCCATTTATTTTTCCACCTTTCAAAGGTTATCTTACAATTTCTTAATGATATGAAAGTATTTTAAAAGATGAGATCATGTGCTTCTCCTGTTTATTTTTTACCAGGTACACTTTAAACTTCTGAGGTATTTATTTGAATAATTGCAAATGTTCTATATTTATACGTAGCAATCACTTGGTTACATAAAAAATATTGAAAGACAAACAGAACATGTTCAGGAATATATCCTTCATTAGATAATGTTTCTAGATGAAAAATATTTGAAATTATTATGATTGGTGAAAATGTTACTGACTTATTGAAAACAATTAATGTCCTTTCAACAACTATAAATGGTTTTCATACTGAGAGAAAGATTTCCAAGTCAACAACATATAAAAAGTCATTACTACTCAAAAAGTAAATAATATGTTCATATTTCAGTATGTCTTTACAACAGATGCTGAAAAAATGTGGAAATATTTGTATTTGTCCCTTATCCCCCAACAAAAGCAAACATTTCCACATTTATATATAAATATCTGCACACATTTATATTTATTCCCAATGCACACTAGAATACAGTTGATATTATGATATTTAAGTGACTGTAGACACAATTCACCTGATTAATTTTTAGATTTTGGAAAAGAAATTTTTATTATGAAAATGACTTTGGAAATATGGGATTTAGGATTTATCAAAATTTCAATCCATGTATTCTGAATCTAGTCTTTTCAGATAAATATTTGAGATTGTAGTTAATGAGAAAAGTTAGAGTTTTCAGTTGGTCATTACTCTGAAATTTGGCTAGAAATATTTTAAGGAAGTTATATTTTGCTTTTTTTAAGTTTATTAATCTGTTTTGAGAGACAGAGAGACAGAGAGAAGCAAGTGGTAGAGGGGCAGAGAGAGGTAGAGACAGAATCGCAAGCAGGCTCTGTGCTGTCACCACAGAGCCTGATGCAAGGCTGGGACTCACAAACAGTGAGATCATTACCTGATCCAAGATCAAGAGTCAGATACTCAACTGACCAAGCCACCCCGGGGCCCCTATATTTCCCATTTAAATGAAGTAACATCATTATAAAAATTCATAAGTTTTATCCTTGTTAGTTTGTACATCTATTTGAATATGACACAGAAATGTTTATTTTAAGCTTTTATAATGTAAATAAATTCCATTCCTATAAAGTTATAAGAACTCTGAAGTGTAACAATTTTATAAATTTTAATACAAATATTGTGACATTCAAGCCTCAATTATTCATTTTTTGGGCAAGTAGAAGCAAAAGAAATAAGTTAAAGGTAATGATCTCTGGTTTTCACAGACCACTATTTTTTTTAACAGTGGTTGAGTAGTATGATAACTCTTAAAGAAAATGAAAGTAGGGGTGCCTGGGTGGCTCAGTCAGTTAAGCGTCTGACTTCAGCTCAGGTCATGATCTCGCAGTCTGTGAGTTCCAGCCCCACTTCGGGCTCTGTGCTGACAGCTCAGAGCCTGAAGCCTGCTTCAGATTCTGCGTCTCCCTCTCTCTGTCCCCCTCCCCCACTCATGCTCTGTCTTTCTCTCTCTCTGTCTCAAAAATAAGTAAACATTAAGAAATTTAAAAAAAGCAAGAAAATGAAACTATGAATTTGTTTCTTCAAAAAAAGATGAGACAAGTATTTGTATAAATTTAAAAAGTAACTATTATATGCATTATGGAATAGATTTATATTGTCATTGTGAAGAATAAATTACTTCAAAGAAGGATTAAGAGTACTTAAGGGATGCCTGGGTGACTCAGTCTAGTGATTTCAGCTCAAGTCTTGATCTCAGGGTGTGTGATTGTGAACCCCGCTTTGGGCTCTGCACTGGGCATGAAGTCTACTTAAAAAGGAAAGAAAGAAAGAAGAAAGAAAGAAAGAAAGAAAGAAAGAAAGAAAGAAAGAAAGAAAGAAAGAAAGAAAAAAGAAAGAAAGAAGAAAGAATACTAAGGT
The DNA here is from genome assembly GCF_018350175.1 of Felis catus. Taxonomy (NCBI): domain Eukaryota; kingdom Metazoa; phylum Chordata; class Mammalia; order Carnivora; family Felidae; genus Felis; species Felis catus. Next base: position 41,456,731 of record NC_058376.1, read on the forward strand.
AAAGCATAGCCCAAAATAATAAATTTGGAGAAATGGGGAAAGAGCAGATCTGTATATTAATTATAATATATATAATTCTGATTTTTCCCTGCAGCTACAGTCAGACTGCGAAGAAAATCTTTTTAAATAAATTCTATTATGTTTTATAAATTTATTTTATAAATTCTATTTTGTGGCTATAACTTGGTTGTCTTTGATACTATGGTGGTAAATTTTTAGGTGGGAAAATTCTAAATTCTCTGTAGGAAATGTCTCACGTGGAACTATAAAATATTGGCTGATTCTCACTTATTTCTTCTGAACTTTAAGCCCTTACTTTAGTCAAACCACGTTTAATATGATATGGAATAAAATTGACCATCGGTGATTTTGACTTTTAGTTGCAAGAGCTGAATGACCCAAGGATTCCTAACTCTGCTTATCGTCTAATATACTTCAGAGGGGGTGGATTGGACAAAGATCTTACCCAAACCAGGTAATTTGCATGCAGATCTTTCAAGATCAGAAATTCAATCAGATACAAATGGGTTTTCAGTTGAAATCGATAAGAATAGGTATGCAATTAAAACAAGCTCTTAATCCTTTTCATTACAAAATAATAATAAGAAAGAAAGACATAAACATCATCATCAAATGATCAGAGGGGAAAGCAAGGGCTTCCCGATAGGGAGTTACAGGGCAGTGCTTCTTAAAATTCTTTTCTTCTCAAACAAACCCTCATGCGTGGAACAAAGAAGCCAATGCCTTTCCTCTCATCTCTCCCCATGTCCCTACTGTTTTTAATAATGTACGTCTGACATGCTAACAATCGAGCACATGTTTTTTTATTGTTGTCTGATCTCAGCTGTCTGATAATGGCTTAAGAGGAATGATGAGTGGAATCACACATCAAGGGTCTCCTTTGTTGATAGTATAACCGGGGTGTATTTCCAATTTGCAGTTTGGTGCTGCAGCTTAGAAGTGCCACCTTTGTCCCATATCCACTTGGTGCTGTGCCATTAATCTACCAAACTCAGGGGTCAACTGCTCCGACAATGTGTGAATAAGGAATTAAAGATATGGACTTTGCAGAAGTTTGTGGAAAATAAAAAGAAACAGTTTGTTTCCCAGTTTTTTAAATCTTCAGACATAAAATAATAAAATATCACTCTGCAAAAAATCTAAGGGTACCATATGATATGTACATACGTTCTTTACCGTCCATATTTAGTTTAAAAAAGGTTTGATGTTTTCCATAATGAATGAAGAGTCAATCTGTTCTATGTTTTACCACTTGGAATTAATCCAAGACCAATTACTTTCCAGATTATTCTCACAAATTTTCCGCAACCCAAACTCCTCTTTTGGAGGAAAAGCACATATTTTCAATAGTTTAAACTTTTTCTCACATGAGCATGTTACCTGGGTAATAATAAAAAATATGTGCTTAAAATATGAACTGTATAATTTTATAAAACCTTTCAAAAAAGAAAAGTCTATATAAAAATTAGAAAATGTTTGTCAGAATATTAATAACTTCCCCCCTCTGCTAATAGTGACATGTTGTTTTCATAAAGTTTACTCTCTGAAAGGAATCCCACTCTGAGTAACCAAAATAGATTACATTGATAATACAATTTTTTTTGTCTTATATAATTGATAGTGATTGAAATTAAGTCTTTTCTGGTGTTGATGCCATATTCATAGTTAAGAGCCTTGAATTCATCTATAAAAATTGGCCTTTTTAGAATATGTGTATGTTAGCATTCATTATTTTTTCCTATTTTTCCTTTGATTAAGAATAAACAAAAATATATTAAACTACAGACACATGGCTTATATCCTTTCAACATTAATAGTGATCTCTCCAAATATAGTGGCACAAATGAACACTGTAGCTAAACTTACTTTTTATTCAAACACCCCTTCTATTAGAATTGATTTTAATTTTTAGGTACAATGGCATGAAGAACTTTAGAAATACTTTTAGTTGCATACTCAAACTGCCTCAATACTATAATACAGACATATTTGGTGTACGATGTTCTGTGCCCACAGGATTACCGAAACTTAGTATGTGATAAATTTCTTATTTTACTCTTTTTATTTTCATTATGGTTCTGGTTTCCTGAGCAGCTGTATATAAGAAGAAAATAGAAAAAAATTAGTATCCATCAGAATAGTAAATACTATTTAAATTAATATTTGAAGAGAATAGAAAAGTGAATAAAAATCTGTGAAACACATGATTAGCCATAGTAAGTATAGAGAGGTATTAAACTAAAGTCTGTGATGCACTAATTTATGGCGATTCAATGAAAACTCCTCTTAAGTGAAAACTTGCTAACGAAAGAAACATGTTAATGGAATTCTGTTATTTTATTCAAAGCCTAAACACTTAAGAGGCTCTTTGTACCCACTTGTTGTGGGAAAAATCTACAGTTAAAGCCCCTGCAATACACAATCCATTTAACTCCTCCCTTTTTAATGTGCATTTATAAGGTAGGAATTGCTCTGAAAATAATATCTTAAGCCAGATTGTACATTCTCTCTTTCAAATGGCTCTTAGAATCCGTGCAACCCTTCTCTTTATACAAAAAATAATGTTTCAGAGGGGCCTGGGTGGCTCAGTTGGTTAAGCATCCAGCTCTTGATTTCTGCTCCGATCGTGATCTCACCATTTGTGAGTTCATGAGCTCAAGCCTGCTTGGGCTTCTCTCTCCCTCTCTCTCTCTGCCCCTCCCCTGCTTGTGCTCTCTCTCTCTCTTTCTAAATAGATAAACATTTAAAAATATAATGTTTCAAGTATGAAAATAGGCTGTAGAAAACCATGAGTTTTGAGAATAAAGTTTTAACAGGACATATTCATGTGTCCTATGATTTAAGCAAAAGGTTCTTAAGAAAACTTGATATAATTAGGTTTTTTCTGCAACACAACTATGATTGCACTGTATCATGAAACAAGGGTGTATTTTGATCAGGGAAAAAGGTAAAGGCCGTATTATTTCTCTGGATAAGAAGGAAGAACAGCATTATCAAGTACAAGTGTGGAAGTTTACCCCTGCACGAACACTTCTTTTAGCTCCGGAATAGCTAGATCCTGTGTTTCTAAATTTCCATTAATGTCTCAAAATGTACTAGCGTGTGACTTGGATATTACAGGTCTTTCATGCTAAAGATGTCTCCAGATCTTAACAGAGTTAAATTTTACCTTACAATAGCTCGTTGTTAATTAAATGAAATTTTTATTGAAATACATAGCCAAATTCTTTAAACATATTTTTTAAAGTTTTTATTGGTTTTGAGAGAAAGAGAGAGAGAGAACAGAGCCAGAGAGAGAGAGAGAGAAGAGGGGCAGAGAGAGAGGGATAAAGAGAATCCCAAACAAGTTTCTCACAGTCAGTGGGGAGCCCAATGCGGGGCTCGAACTCACAAACTGTAAGATCATCACCTGAGTGAAATCAAGAGCCCGAGATGAGCCACCCAGAAGCCCCCTAGCTGTATCCTTATAAAGGTATTTATAATATTTTGTTCTGTCTGCCATGACTGTGATATCAGCAATAACAATTATTTTCATTTTGAATAAAAGTAAGAACTTGAGAAAAGTTTATATTGAGTATAACTGTCCAAAGACACGTTTATAGGTGAAGTTATATCATTTTTAAATCATTTTGCACATCAAAATGTCAACATTGCCTTGCCAATATTCTGTCCCAGAGTTCAATTATTTTGTTTTCCTAAACATGCATATTTTGGGGAGGATGCTAGTTGCCGGATAATGTTCACAAGCTTCCCTTTACAATAATCTTTGGGGTCACTTGGGTGGCTCATTCGGTTGAGTGTGCAACTCTTGATTTCAGCTCAGGTCATGATCTGAGGGGGTTGGGTGATCAAGCCCCACTTTGGGCTTCATGCTCAGCATGGAATCTGCTTCAGATTCTCTCTCTTTCTCCCTCTGCCCCTCTCCCCCCCTTCACATGCTCTCTCTCACTCTCTCTAAAATTAAAAAAATAATAATTTTAAAAAGTAAAATAATCTTTGTAGGAGAATAGTCATTCACTTTGTCATAGAGACAACGTAGGGTAAGTGTGATATAGCATTAAAGAGTATGGGGTGCCTTGGTGTTTAAGTGTTGGATTCTTGATTTGGGCTCAGTCATGATCTCATAGTTTGTGAGTCTGAGCCCTGTGTTGGGCTCTGTGCTGACAGCATGGGGCCTGCTTGGGATTCTCTGTCTTTCTCTCTCTGCCACTCCTCTGCTCACTCTCTTTCTCTTAAAATAAATAGATAAACATAAAAAGATAGGAACAATAGAGTAGGATTAATACAATATGAAATAGTCTATATCCAAAATGCAGCAAGGTATCAGATTTACTCCTGTTAACATGTAGGTGAAAAAAAAAAAGGTAGCTTATTCGCTCTCATTTTTCATAAAGCCAGACTCCACTAAACAAGAGGGGTGACTTAGCAATTAAAAATATTTGCTAGTTTAAGTCTCTTTGGTTCAAAACCAATCTTAGTTGGGGCGCCTGGGTGGCTTAGTTGGTTGAGCGTCCGACTTCGGTGCAGGTCATGATCTCATGGTTCCTGAGTTTGAGCCCCGCGGAGGGCTCTGTGCTGACACCTCGGGGCCTGGAGCCTGCTTGGGATTCTGTGTCTCCCTCTCTCTCCGCCCCTTCCCCGCTCATGCTCTGTCTCTCTCTGCCTCTCAAAAATGAATAAACGTTAAAAAAATAAAAAAATAAAAACTGAACTTAGTCAAAGTTCCTTTTCTATAGAGTTGATTTTGCTAACTTTCTTCAGATAAACACTCTTTCAGATTTTATTCTCTTTCCTGTCCTACACTCAACATGATGTGGGTGTGCTTGGGAAAGGAGAAGGTGGTAAGCAACAAGACAGCAGTGGCCCTTGAATGTAGCATCCTCTGGGTCCTCCTGGTCTTTTCTTTGAGTGGCTACAGCGGCCCACCTGGTCAAACTTACCCAGAGGGATCTTTCTTTCACATCATATGCAATTATCAACCACAGGTACAAAGGCTCGTGACCAAGCAATCATAGAGGAAATGGTTTTTTCTTTACACTGTGGAAGAAGCCCTTTAATCTGATTCCTCCAGATTTGTTTCTTAATCTGTCAAAGAAAGTTTAAAATTTCTGTTTTCTCAAAGCCTGAATTCGCAAAATCGTATTTTGGATGCCACTGCTGAATACAATTTAATTCTTGTTCTACGTACATTTTGCAGTCACTTTAATCATCCTTCACCAAATCTACCACCTTAAGAATAGTAAGAAACAAGGTGATATCGATCAGAGTACAGAAGGGAAATAACACACTTAATATATTTTCAAAACCTTTTTTTGAAGTGAAGAAAATTTGGGTTAAAAAACTAATTAAAATATACTTGAATGTTAATAATGGTTCCTTTAATTAATGGATTTGTTTATCCAACATTTTACTGAGTCTTCATATATTCTGGATAGTGTTCTATACCCTGAAAATACGTCAGCTGAATAAAACAGACAAAACTCATGCCCTATTTGAGCTATTTTCTTGTGAACAGCACAGCTGTTAATCTTATTCTTTCCCATGGCTTTCAGGATCATCTATATGCTGATAACTACTACCAGTGAGAGTCTAATCCAGAAAACAGAAACCACTGTAAGGATTTTTAGAAAGGACTTTAATAAAGTCAGTTGGTACATAGGTGATAAAAGAGCTGAAAAGAAAAGGAAGGATCAATGGGGTAACCAGCGTGTTACCAACAGCTACACTCTTAGATTAGAGGATCAGAGAATAGAGAAAGAATCACCAGGTATCAGACAGGGGGACTCACCAGATGGAAGCTGGAATCACACCAGCCTGCGGGGTCGAAGCATGAGCTCTAAGGGATATTCAGCCACTGTTAGAGACGTTCTTCAAGGCAAAAGGAGGGGGAAAGAAACACCCTTGCTTCTCAACACTCTCTCACCTTCCTGTTTCTTGTCAGTGTCTGGATCAGCCAAACCCAGTGTTGGACACAGCCAGCAGTGATTAGCCCACTTGGGATGCAGAGTGGAATAAAGGAGAGATGACGGGTGTCCCTGAGAACAAACAGGACGAGGCAGGCACATCTAATGAACTTACATCTTCTGTTGTTATTTTTCTCAGACTTGTGTTCAAATGTCTCTACGAGGTTTCCCTTGGATATGTGAAAGACACATTATAATAAATATGAAAAACATCAAACTTTGATCACCACAACATCAATCATGCAGGGTGTATCATCAGTCATGGGGTGTATCAATCATGCTTTTCTCATTTTCTCCTGACTCTATTCATTTCATATGCAAGTCCTATCTCTGAAACATTCTGGGTCTGTCTACTTCTCTTCATTTCCACAGCTAACACTCTAGTGTAAATCACTATTATATTTACCTTGAATTTCTGCAACATCTCCTAATCGTCCCACTATGATAGATTGTATCTTTCAAAATTGGCCTGCCTCTTGAAGCCAGAAGCCATGTAAGATATTTAACTACCAGAAACTACAAAGCTTTGAGATGCCTACACCACGTGTAGAGATCCTGCAGAATGAGACCACCTGTGAAGAGAAAGAGGCGAAGAAACACTTCTGGTGCCCTATGTATGAGTGAAGGACTTATCTTGCACTTATTGTATCTTATCTTGAAGCCCTAGTTGCCCAAATAATTTTCTCAGAATGCTATGAATTCAGTTACTCTGGAACTCAGCAATTCCACTTCTAGATATCTACCCAAGAGAAATGAAAAAAAAAAATCCACACAAAAACTTGTACATGACTATTTACAGTAGCATTATTTATAATAGGCAAAAATGGAAAATAAATACAAATGTTCATGACTAAGGGATGGATAAACATAATATGATATATCCATACATACACAATGGGATATTATTCAGCAATAAAAATGAACAGAGTACTGAGACATAATATAATACGGATGAAACTTGAACATTTTATGCTAAATGAAAGAATCCAGCCATGAAAGACCACATATTGTATGACCTCATTTCTACGGAATGTCCAGAATAAGCAGAGCTATAAAGACAGAATGTAGACTAATGGCTTCATAAGGCAAGTTGTGATGTGTGTGTGTGTGTGTGTGTGTGTGTGTGTGTGTGTGGTGGAAGAGGATGGGTGGGTGTTAAGTGAGAAGAGGCAAAAAATGCTGATGAGTATAAGGTTTCTTTTGGGCATGATGAAAATGTTCTAAAATTAGATTAGAGTGATGGTTTCAAAAGTCAGTAAATATACTGGAAACCATTGAAGTATACATTTTAAATGGGGGAACTGTCCAGTATGTAAATTATATCTTGGTAAAGCTGTTTTAAAAATTCCAATCAGATCATGTTAATCCATTTTTTTTTAAGTTTATTTATTTATTTTGAGGGAGACAGAGACAGAGTGAGTGGGGGAGGGGCAGAGAGAGAGAGAGAGAGAGAGAGAGGGGGAGAGAGAGGATCCCAAGCAGGGTCCACACAATCAACACAGTCTGATGTGGTGCTCCAACTCATGAATCTGCAAGATCTTGACCTGACCCAAAACCTAGAGTCAGACGTTCAACCAACTCAGCCACCCAGGCACCCCCATGTTAATCCATTATTAAAACCCTAGGAATCCCTCCTTGTGAGGCCACAACCTTGTACACCATCCTGATCTTACCTCTTGCAACTCTCCCAAAGGTCCACTTTCTTTACCCATGTTGGCCTTCTTCAGTGCTTCTCATAGTCTGAGTTTGTCCTCTTATAATATTCACATCACACCTTTACCTACACCTGAGAGACCCTTCCCCCAGGTTTCAAGGTGTTTACATCCTCCTAGCCCTTCAGGTCTCAGGTTAATTTTAACTTCGTTTTTTTTTTAATTTTTTAATGTTTATTCATTTTTAAGAGAGAGACAGAGAGACAGAGCATGAGTTGGGGAGGGCCAGAGAGAGAGGGAGACACAGAATCCGAAGCAGGGTCCAGGCTCTGAGCTGTCAGCACAGAGCCCAACGTGGAGCCCAAACTTACAAACCGTGAGATCATAACCTGAACCGAAGTCTGACGCTTAACCAACTGAGCCATCCCAGGCACCCTGGTTAATTTTAACTTCTTAAGGCAGGTTCATTCATCAAAACAGTCCACCAGCCACTCTCTTAGAAAATACCGTTTTGTCTCCATGGCACTTGAAACACTACAAAACATTATTGACTTGATTTTCTTTATTTCCTTGTGACGTCTTTTTCTCCCACTAGAATCAGAGCTCCATGAGAGTTGAAATCTAATCTCCTGATCATCACTTTGCAGCACCTGGAGGAGTGCACAGAGTAAATGCTTGCTAAATATTTGTTCATTGAGGAATTCTTTACACTTAATTATCTTCTTATATTTATCATCATGGAGCAAATAACAGCTTTTCAAAACAGTTATATGTCTCATTGTTTGTAACCTTCATTCTCACCTTTCTCTGCTCACTGTTGAGAAAAGTTCGCTACTCTGGGGCTAGACCAGCGCTCTCCAGAGAGAATGCTTCTCCTGTTCTCACCTGCTTTTATCATGGATCTTCCCACTGCTGCAGTAACAATGGAAATACCTTACAAACTATTTTTACAAGTATTTATAGTTTATATTTTTGTTATTATATGTATATATATTGGTATAGAGTGGACACATAGCAGGAAATCAGGAAACCTCACTTTTTTACCTACGTTCTGTCCCCAAACCATCTGAGTCTATAAAATATCGAACTTTTTCTGGACAACTTCTGAAATTCCTTCTTGTTCCAACAAGAAAAAAATGCTACAGGAGCATTACAGACACAATATAGATATCCTAATGTCATTAAGAAGTCCTAGTTTTATTCCTTTGTGGTAGTGCGTCATTCAATCTAATTGCTTCTTTAATTTGCTTGGGATGATTTTCTATTTCTCATGCTCATTCTTACAAGAAATTCATACGTTTAGCCGATTTGCAACCTCGTGACACTTCCTTGCTAGGCCAAATTAGCCAATGGTTAGAACTGACTATAATATAGACAGACTTTGGCTTTCCAACCTAAGACTAGCTGTATAGACATGAATAAATTGCCTCACTTTTCTGGGACTCTTTGTCTTCATTGCTTATTGTAGATAAATAGTATATCCTGTTTTGGGGATTAAATGACATAACTTACACGAAGCTGTATCACAGCAGACTCAGTGGCACGTAGTAGGTGGTTAACAGAGCTATAATAAATATGCTACATTATTTTGTATAAGCTTGCCTATTCTGTATCAATCAAAACCACTAATATCTCGGTTGCTTAAACTAAAAAGTTTATTTCCTGCTCATGGTCCGTGTCCATCATGGGAGCCAGGCAGATAAGGGATCTACAAACTGGAATGGATAAGTCATCAAGAGAGGAAAAAGAGAAGAGAAGGAACTATGAACCAGTTTTTAAGTGTTTACTCCCTGGGAATACATCACCATATTTACATATGTGAGTTAAAGTTCATCATGTAGCTTCAACTATCATGAAGCGGTTGGGTAAGTTTCAATCCTACATGTGCTTGAAAGATGAAAATAAGAAATATTAGTGAACTGTTGTAATATTTATCTCAGTAATCAGTGTAAATTTCTCATTTTTATTGTTGACATGACTATTATTTAAAAATGTCTTGGGGCACCTGAGTGGCTCAGTCAGGTGAGGGTCTGACAGGTGATTTTGGCTCAGTTCATGATCTTGTGGTTCATGAGATTGAGCCCTGCATCGGGCTCTGCACTGCCCTCTACCTCTCCCACCCTCTCTCAAAATAAATGAAAAAAAAAACAAGCTTAAAAAAAAAATAAAAAGTTCCTATATAACTGCATTTGTTGGGAAAGTATACCTATTTCAGTTAAATTTAGAAAATAGGTTTTGAATCATTCCCATGTACAAGCTTATATTGTAATGATGGAGACTGATATACATAGATAGATGATAGATGATAGATAGATAGATAGATAGATAGATAGATAATACATAGATGATAAATAGATAGATTTAATATTGGTGGTACAACATAAATTGGGATGCTTTTAGAAATAAAATAAACTTGGGTCACAGAAAATGCACTAATAAATTCTAACTGAAAAGCAAACAAACCAAAAAAGTCTACACAAATGACAGCCTAAGTAAATTATAACAGAAGACTACCATCCATTAGAAAAAGGCAGAGAAAATGGGGAATGCTCACCAGGGTAACGAGATAAAAAGAACAAAGATAGAGAAGTGTGAAAGTGCCTCATGACCATAGACCAGCACATGTCAGAGTGCAGAAGCTTTGGAAAATGGAGCTGGGCCTTGTTGAGAACTATGGATACCATGTTAAGTTTCTGGATGCAGGAACACAGACATGAATTTTCTCCAAAAATATAAGAAACATATTAGAAATGGAAAATATTTCAAAAAATGTAAAAAAGTCAGTATAGTAGAGCCCATACTAGTGGTGACCAGTTGAGTGTAATTGTTGAGAAGAAGTAAACAAATCAGATATGGCAGTAGGAGTCTTCATACAGAAGAGGTAACTGGTGGTACCATTAATTGAGAGTCACTTGAAAGAAGGAAATTGTAATGAAGAAATGGGTTCACCTTGAAAAATATGAATTAGAGGTGCTTGTAGGAATTTTACATGGAGGTTTTTCTACATTATCTAGTGGTCCTCACATAAAAAGACCACACACACACACACACACACACACACACACACAAACACTACAGAAGAATGAAAAAAAAAAAAACAGAAAAGGCAAGCCAAGAGAGATTGTATATGTTTGGAAAATGGATGAAAATTAGGTCAAAACCTGCAGCTATGTCATGTGCAAGATAAGTTTATGAAACTCTAGGCAAATGACAGAAAATTATTGGTCATGTTTTAGTTTAGTCTTAGTTGAATAGTGACAGTAGAAGCCACTTACAGTGAAAACATGAGATAAATTAAGGATGATGAAAGTGGATTATGAATTCAAGAAGTCTGGCAGAACGAGAAGTTATCACATTTCTCCACTACTCTAGGCCCTCCAGTTACTTCCATTTCACTCCAAATGAAATACCAAGTTCGTAACATAGACTAGATGCCTCTACCTCATTTGCTCTTCTGCCAATTTTCTGAACTCATCTTCCCCACTTTCTTCATGATCTTTCTTATAAACATCACCTTCACAAGTAGACTTTCCGTGGCCACCTGATTTAAAAGAGCCTACTCTCTCTTCCATGACTTACTATCCCACCCTGCTCTTTCTTTTGGGTACATATTACAACCTGACATATAAAAAAAAGCCCTCCCTCCCACCACCCCCAGAATATAAGCTACAGTACAGCAGGAACTTCCTCTGTTTTGTCCAGTGCTATATTCTTAGTACCTAGCATAGCACTTGGCACAAATTAGGTGTTCAGTACATATTGGTTAAGTGCATGAATAAAAGTGTGACGGTGTAGGGCTCTACCTAGAAGGAGGAATTGGGTTAAGTGAAGAATTTCTTCAGCAGGAGGCAATATTGAGACTATTTGTGTAGGGGACAATTTGTATCAATCCGGAGGAAGAAATGGATGACACCTTGAAAGGGCATAGGGTAGAAACAAGCAATGGAGTGATAATCTATAAGGGGGTGTGCAGAAGAGGATTGTATCAAGGCAACAGGTCAGGGATACATCTCAGAAAGGAAGGGGAGAATTCCTACTGAAATTTAAGGGAAAGGAAAGGATGGATAGTAATGAAAATAAAATCTGAGAAAGGAAATTGGAATCGCTGTTTCTTAAACTGTGAAGAATTCAAGAATTCTTAGACAGGCTAGAGGGAAGGGAGAAGCTTGAGGAGAGCCAGGGGAAGAGAAGTTTGGCCATGCTGCTTTGAGTGAAAATAGAAGACATGTAGATTTCCTGGAGGTCAGTCCAGGGTAGAATTCTTCCCTTTGCTTCTACTTTAAAATTTTTATTCTACTAAGTTCTTCCGATATAGTCTATTATTTTTTGAGATAGGCTAGTATAGGATGTCAGTATATTTTACTCATTGAAATAAATATATGCATATGATATATATAACTTGATTTTTGCATATATCTTATATGTATACATGTATGTATGTATACATATATGTATATAGCTATACATTGTATATATATATTTTTTTATTTTTTTCAACGTTTTTATTTATTTTTGGGACAGAGAGAGACAGAGCATGAACGGGGGAGGGGCAGAGACAGAGGGAGACACAGAATCGGAAACAGGCTCCAGGCTCCGAGCCATCAGCCCAGAGCCTGACGCGGGGCTCGAACTCCCGGACCGCGAGATCGTGACCTGGCTGAAGTCGGACGCTTAACCGACTGCGCCACCCAGGCGCCCCTGTATATATTTTTGGATATGTATATATGTGTAAATCAAATGCATGCATGCATATTGGTAAATATATGTGTGTATGTGTGTGTATATGTGTGTGTATGTCTTTAGTATAGTAGGTCAAGTTAACTGGTTTTGGTTTTTTTAGATTCATCTAGTCGACTTGCAAGAATTTAGTATCTTTCTATCTTGAAACTGAATTTTCCAGTTGATTCCTGGCAGCAGCCATCATCATCTGTTTGGAACGATAGCTGTTGTTTAAGCTTTTATGGAAGAGACCACAGAATATTTATCCCCCTCTGATGATCCTGCTGCTTTACTAGATGTTGTCAGTTTTTTAACTGTTCTGGCATTAGAAAGCAATTGTCAACAATGCTTTTTTTTCTATCTACAAAGTAGTATATGCACATTAAAGAAAAGGGAGAATACAACGAAGAATATCAAAATTATCCCTGATTTGACTACCCAGTATTATTGTTTGATAATTTGTAATGGTGTTTTCTTTCTAAACTATTTCTCTGTATATATGTACAATTTTTAAATGTTCCAACTAATAATGTACACCTTTCTACAGTCTGATTATTTTTCATATTTTCTGTCATTAGCATTTTGTCAGGTAATTCAACATTCTTGGAAAGAGTAGTTTTTTATAGCTGCATAATATTCTATCATATGGCATTTATTTAACTGTTCTATTTGTTTTTTTTTCTTTTTTTAATGTATATTTTATTTCTGAGGGAGAGAGAGAGAGAGATAGAGCATGAGCAGGGGAGAGGTAGAGAGGGAGGGAGACACAGAATCCAAAGCAGGCTGCAGGCTCTGACCTGTCAGCACAGAGCCCGACACAGGGCTCAAACCCACAAATCGTAAGGTCATGATCTCAGCCGAAGTTGGATCCTTAACTGACTGAGCCACCCAGGCTCAGCACCCTTTGTTTTTTTTCTTTTTGTTATAGTATTATTACAATTTTTTTCCACATAATTTCTTTATTTAAGGGCATGAGTTTTAAAAATTTTTTGAAACATTATCATTGTTTCTGTGAAAGATTATCATTATAACTGCTACTCGAGTTTTGTTTTTAAACCAATATATCAAGCAGAACATGGGATAATAATACAGACTTTCACATTTATATACTGATGCTGATAGTGTCTAAGATGTTACATTTGGGGATGTTACATTATCTTACCCAAGTATTTGTAGTTGTGAGTTTTCATGAACTTGTGTCCTGTTTTGTATTATGCATCTGTTAAACTTAGTAAAGCTAAAATAAATAAATGTTGTGCCATATGTGTTCTGGTTACACTAAGTTAGAAATAGCACTAAATTCTGTATTTGGATCATATATTTTATAATCATCATGGAGAACTATATCATAAATTTTGTTGCAAATAGTGGATAATATTGTCATCAAGATCAATATTTGGACACTAGTTTTATTTAAATGTAAGTGGATTTTTTTACATCAAAATATTCCTTGATAGTATTAAAGCAGACATTATAAGTCTTTCAGAATATACCTTATAAATGAAATACATTTATGTGAAAGATTTCTTTTCCCTGGGTAGAACTATCCTGCCCTGTTGCATTTCAATAGCTATTTCTTTTTGTTGTTCTTGTTCCAGAAACATAAGTGCTCCTGAGTGAATGGATAATGCTGGTTGAGAAAAAAAGCATAAAGGAGGATAAATCTCAAATAGAATCCTAAATGTTTCTATTTGGAATTCATCAATGGCATCTGCTGATGTTCAAGGCAGACAAAGTTGCTTAAAATGCAAACTTTTTGCTGTTCCCACCACAATCGATATCACACATCTTTCATACTTAAAAGGCTGACTTTACTGTAAATCTTCTAACATTCCTTAGGTGATAAATGGCAGGCTTTTAGGGACAGACCATTTCAACTAACATGGCAACTGTATTTCTATGATGAAGATCTATTTAAAATAAAATGGACTCTTTTTTGGATATAATAGTAAGAAAAGAAAGGAAGACTGACCACCGTTTTGATCACTTCTGTTGCCAAATTATAGGACATTTGCTAGCATACAGGTAGTGTTTAGTTTCATTTGGTACATGTGCATTTCTTATTGGAACTTAAAAAGCTCTTTGTAGAGCATTGTAGTGTGAAGGCAAAAAAGCCTTTAAAAAATATGATCCTTCCACGTGGATCACTTACCTTCTAGCTAACGGCCCATGAAGTTTACAAAGTTTTCTAAATCCTATAATTTTCTTCTAGGGAATCTATCTCTCTATCAAGCCCAAACCTCCCATAGGCACAAAGCATTTCAGTGATATAATACTAACCTGATTTTTGCAGAGATCTGAGGGGTAGAAGGTGAAGAGAGAAGAAGTAGAAAGTCACTTGAGTAGTGTTTCAAGAAGAATGTAATCTAAAGTACCGTGATGTGCACTGTGTGCAGCTTAGAACTAAATTAAAATTGCGTATTTGTTAACTTTGTAAAAACCAGAAAATTGAGTTGGACTTATAGGATATTTGCTTGTTTGTTTGTTTTAACCTTCTAAGAAGTCATTTTTATTTACAGGAAATATTTAACTATGGTAGATGCTGTGCCTTCTATGACCTTAAAGACCTGGTTTTCTGTAAAAGAGTAAAGTTATTTTTTGGCTTTGACCTGAGGAAAAGAAAGATAATAGAGGAGATGTCATGGTAGCCAACCCCTTGACTGGTATCAAATGATTTTAAAAGAAGAAGAAGCAAAATGATACCAAAATGAGTGCTAAGACAATACACTGGGGGGACAAACAGTCTTTTCAAAATAATGTTAGGGCAACTGAACATCCATAGGCAAAAAACTGAAGTTAGATCCCTTTCTTACACCATACACAAAAAAATTAATTATAAAATAATCATAAACCTAAATATAAGGGCTAAAACCACAAGACTTCAGTAAAACACAAGAGTAAGCCTTTACGTCCTTGAATTAGGCAATAGTTTCTAGAACTTCTTATATACGAGAATCATGTCAATAGACAAGCAACAAAAATTTTAAGAAACATCAAGAAACTAAAAAGCTCTCAGAATGGAAGAAAATATTGCTATTGCTAAGGGACTGGTATTCCAAGTATATAAAGAACAATTACAACTTAACAATAAAAAGAAAAATAATTAAAATATTGACAAGAGATTTGAATAGATATTTCATCAAAGAAGATATACAAAAGGCTGATGAGCACATAAAATGATGCTCAACATCATTAACCATTAGATAAATGTAAATTAAAACCGCAGTGAGAAACCACTTCACACCCACTAGGATGGCTATAATTAAAAAAGACAGATAATAACAAGTCCTAGGGAGGATGGAGAAAAATTGGACCTCTTGTTAATTGCTGATGAGAATGTAAAAAGGTGTAGCCTCTTCGGCAAACAGTTTTCAGTTCCTCAGAAAGTTAAGCTTAGAGTTACTGCATGACTCAGCAATTTGTGTCCTAGGTATGTGCCCAAGGAAAATAAGAACAAATGGTCACCAAAAACTTATGCATGCTTCTAGCAGCATCATTCATGATAGCCAAAAGGTGGAATAAAACCTAATGCTTACCAACAGAAGACTGGACAAATAAAATGTGATATATCCATGCAATGGAGTATCATTTTATGAATTAAAAAAAGGAATGAAGTACTAATTCACACTACAACATAGATGAACATTGAAATTATTATGCTAAGTGAAAGAAGCCACTCATCAAAGACCATCCATTGTATAATTTTATTTTATGCCATTTCCAGAATAGGCACATCTATCGAGGCAGAAAAGTAGATTAGTGGTTGCCTAGAGCTGGGCATTGGGAGAGGGGAGGGGAGGGGAGGGAGGAGTAGTGTTAATTAAGGAGTGATTGCTAATAGGTATGGGTTTTCTTTTGTGGTGATCAAAATGTCCTAAATTTAGATTGTGGTAATGGTTACACAATTCTATGAGTGTACAAAAATTGAATTGCATGCTTTAAATTGGTAAATTTTATAATATGGGAATTATATGTCTCAATACAGGTATTTTTTAAAATAAGTGTCAGAATCTCAAAATAAGGTTTTTAAGAGAAAATTCATATAAAATTTTTGATTAAAGGACAGGGCAGGAACTGATGCAACCCTTTTAAGAGATTTCTAGATTGAAGACACACGCAAAAAAATCTACTTTGGATCCCATGGGACCTAATGAGTCACAGATGGAGTTAAGTTCCCACTTTGTTCACTTGACTATAAGCAAACACCCTGATGAATTGGAAATAGAAACCCCTATCTTGTCATACACTAGGATTAGATTCTTTGAGGTTGTCAGGAGTCATAGCTCTTGCTATAGACATTTTTCTTGGGACAGTAGAACAATCCTCAGGGATCTCAGTGTCTCCTGAACAAACACTTTTTTGAAGAGTGGGATACAACCATCAGTGATTTCATGTGTTTGCTGGTTTTGACAAGGAGAAGGAAAATTAAAATATCTGTAGCTGGGAGCTTGCTTTATATGTTTAAAATTATCATAGTAGCATCAGTGTTGATGTGATTCTGCAAATGGCAGAATATCCACCTGAGGAATTTATTTATTTTGCAAAGTGTAGGATGTTTGTAGAAACTTTACTTGAAATCTTTCCTAAATATACATGAATGTCTTTGCATATATACATATAGGTGTGTGTGGGTAATATTCTCTCAAAAATGATATTATCCTCTTAGAAATGAAACTTTGAGAAACACTCAAGTATACAATCCAATATAATGTTTTAGTTGGACAGATTTGAAACAAAATGGTTAAACTTTCTTCAACCCCAACATAGTGTACAGTGACAGACTAAAAATAATTATAGCTATTGTCATTCTTGTGTATTTTACTTCAACAAAAACTGGAAGTAGACACATGCAAAGGAATTCTTATATTTCAGTGTTAGTTTATCATTTATATTAAAATTAATTAAACTATGCTTTTGCTATGAATTGTAATGTACCCTTTGCCTATCCCTACCTCTGTCATTTACTTTTAAGCAAACATGGACAAATATATTTTTAAGCCTATTAAATTGGCATATTAATTAAGCACAACAATATGTTTGTACAATATGTATGTCTGTAAAAACAGAATTTTATCATGGTTAGAAAAACAAAAGAGCAAGTTTATATTAAATTATCTATGTCTCGGGGCGCCTGGGTGGCGCAGTCGGTTAAGCCTCCAACTTCAGCCAGGTCACGATCTCGTGGTCCGTGAGTTCGAGCCCCGCGTCAGGCTCTGGGCTGATGGCTCAGGGCCTGGAGCTTGTTTCCGATTCTGTGTCTCCCTCTCTCTCTGCCCCTCCCCCGTTCATGCTCTGTCTCTCTCTGTCCCAAAAATAAATAAATGTTGAAAAAAAATAAAAAATAAATAAATTATCTATGTCTTGTGGTGATCTTAACTATAAGATAGATTAAATTGTCTGTATCTCTGTGATTCTATGATTCCAAATAGTTATAGAATCTTAGAAATGGATATAAAAGAATGATAAAAATATTGCTAAGTATCACCAGGAAAAACTTTCTGAGATTTCTATGTCCAATAACAGCCATTAGGCATTTCCCAGATAAGCATGTAAGTTGGATAGTGACAACTCTCCCAAGGATGAAAAGAAAGAATTCAGGGAAAATCAATATAGGTTTGAAGGGTAATAATGTATAAACTAATATATACATATAAAATATATAATTTGTATATATAAACGTAATCTAAGAAAATAAAAAAAACTTAAATTAAATGACAAATTACTTGAAGAGATATAACAACAAAATGAATTAGGAAATCTGAATTGACAATTAATAAAATAATCAACAAAAGGTATATAAGACAACTACAACGAACATTTAAAAACATTGTTGAGGGGTGATTGGGTGGCTCAGTGGCTTGATTTCAGCTCAGGTCATGATCCCAAGGTCATGGGATTGAGCCTCACATTGGACTATGCAATGAGCATGAAGCCTGCTTAAGATTATCTCTCTCTTTCTCTCTGCCCCTCTTCCCCATTTATTCTCTCTCTTACTCTCTAAAAAAATTTTTCAAAGTAAGAAAAAAATAAAAAATAAAAACATTGTTGAGATAAATTAAGTAAAACCTAAGTAAATTACAGAAATAGAATTTATTCTTTGAAGCTTTTCTGAGAAGATATCTCTAGGCCCAGATGAATTTATTGGCAATTTCTATTAAACATTCAAAAAATTGCACATAAACACTGTCAAAAAGAGAAGGAGGAAAGAATTTCTGACTCATTTTATCAGGCTAGCATTGTCCTAATGCCAAAGCTTAAAAATTACAGATTCATATCTTTTGTGAACATATATGGAAAAATAATTAACAAAATATTAACAATTGAATACAATATATATTAAAAGATAATGGACTACAACTATGTAGGGTATATCCTAGGAATACAAATTTAACATTCAAAAACAGTCACTGTAATTCATCATATCAGAATGAAGGATGAAGACCATATGATTCTTTGAAAGGAAGCAGAAAAAGGACTCTACAACATTCAGCATTCATTCATGAAAAAGCTCTTCCCAAAAAGTCTTCAGCCAACACCGTAATTAATGTGATTATAATGGCTAATGTATGTGTCAACTTGGCTGAGCCACAGGATACCCAGACATTTGGTCAAATATTATTCTGGGTGTTTAGGTGGATGTTTTTGGATGAGATGAACATTTAAATTCGAGGATTTTGAGTAAAACACTGCTCTCCATGACACGATGGGCCTCATCCAAACAGTTGAAGGCCTGAATAGAACAAAAAAGACCAGCCTCCTCTAATTAAGAGACAATTCTCCAGTAGACTGCCTTCAGACCTTATCTGCAACATTGGCTCTTCTTGTTCCACATATATATATATATATATATATATATATATATATATATATATAGTTCTGGTGTGTGTGTGTGTGTGTGTGTGTGTGTGTATACACATACACACTCTATTAGTTATGTTTCTCTGAACTATTCTGACCAATATAGTGATATACTAAATGCTTCCCCTACAAGATAAGGAAGACAAGAATGGATGCTCTCATCACTTTTTTTTTCAACATTGTACTGAAGGTCCCAGTCATTGCAATAAAATAAAAATAAATACATAAAGATTAAAGAGAAAAAGGTAAACTGTCTCTGTTCAGACATGCTCAGATTGTTTCATAGAAAATCTTAAGGAATATACAGTACCGCTAGAACTAATAAGTGGATTTATTAACATTGAAAGATAAAGGTCAACACAATTGATTAATTATATATTTACACACTGGCAGCAAAAAAATAGGAAAATGGAATCTGAAATAGCATCAAAACACATAAAACACAGGAACAAATATAACAGAAGATGTGCAAAGTATCTGCACCGAAAATTATAAAACATTGCTAGTAGAGATTACAGAAGATATCAGTAAATGAAAATATATAATGTTCATTTTATATAAAAGACTCAATATTTTCAAAATAGCAATTCTTCACTAATTGCAATCTCAAACATATTCTTAGAACATTTTTTCACAGAAATTGTAAATCTAATGCAAAATTATATATGTAAGTGCAAATGACCTAGAAAAGCCAAAGCGATGTTTAGAAGGGAGAACTAAATTATAGGTCAATCTAATCTTAAGACTTTATCTATATCTCTACTAATCAAGATAGTGTGGTATTGGTGAAATGATAGACATATAGATAGATCAATGAAACAGAATACAGAATCTAGAAATAGATCTACACATATAAGCTATATTGTTTTTGACAAACATGTCAAAACAATTCAATGAGTAAAGAAAGTCTTTGAACAAATAGTGCTAATATGATTGGCTATACATACAGGAAAAAAGTGAACATTTAACTGTGCCTCACACCGCATACCTAAATTAGCTCCAAATCAGTCAAATACTTAAATAGAAAAGCTAGAATTACAAAACATCTAGAAAAAAACATAGAAGTAAAGTTTGCCACTTTGAAGGAGACAAAAATCTGCTTAGATAGGACACAAAAATATAATATCTAAAGGAAAAAATATTATAAACTGGACTTTATAGAAACTAAAAACTTTTATATTTTAAAGCACAATACTAAGACAACAAAAAGGTAAACCAAAGGATGAGACAATATTCATAATACATTTATCTTATGAAGAATTTCTATTCAGAAAATATACTTAATCTTTATAACACAATAATACGCAGACAATTAATTAAAAAATAGGTTAAAGAGTTGAATGTATGTTACAAAAGAAGATATACAAAATGGTCAACAATCACATGAAAAGATGCATAATATCAAGAAGATGCCTTAATCATCAGGTTAAGTGCAAACAAAAACCACAGGGAGAAATCACTACTCACCATTAGAATGGCTAAATTAAAATGTAAAGTATGAACAAGGGTTTTGAACAACTGGAGCTCACATACACTGTTGTTGCGAAATCAGAAAGTTAATTTGTTTAAAATACAACCAACCTTATGATCTAGTCATTTCATTTCTAGGTATTTACCCATTAGAAATAAAAATAAATATCCACAAAAAATGTTGATATGTGAATTTCTATAGCAAATTTATTCACAATAGCTAAAAAGTGGGGAGAAAAAAACAAATGTCTATTCAGAGGTAAATGAGTTAAAAAAAGTTACATCTGTGTAATGGAATAATTCTCAGCAACAGAAAGAAACAGACTACTGATGTATACAACGTAGATGATCTGAAACTTATTTCGTTACATGAAGAAAGTCAGACACAAAACAGTACATACTGTAAGACTTCATTCAATTAAAATTTTGGAAAATACAAACTAATGGATTATAATTAAGAGTAGATCAATGGTTTGTCTGGGGCTGAGAAACAGCATGGAATGTGAACAGACAGAACAGTTTTGGGGATTATAGAAATATTCTACATCGTGTTTGTAGGGATGTTTCACAGGTATATATACTGGCCAAGATTCAAATGCATTTACATAATGAAAATATAAATGCATAATGATTATACATAATGAAAATTATAACTAAATAAAAGCAATTTTTTAAATGGAAAAATATAAATCATCAAAGTATATGTTCACAGGACTCCATGTTGATGTAACTATGAAAATGATTTTATAATGTTGGTAATAACATGTTCAAAAATCACTGTAAGATTAATAGCCTGATGGATTTTGATTTATTTAAAAGATCAAAACGATATAAATGTATACATACAAAAGAACAAACAAAACGGGTAGATGTAAGTTAAGGCATCTTTTAGGGTCTTTTCCCCTTACATTCTGTAAAAACCAAACATTGTATATAGAAGAGAAATATTCCTTTGTTCAAATACTACTTTTAAGTCATGTTGATATGAGAGAGGTAGTAGGGTGGGCGAAGATCCAAGGAATTTCTATGTCCCTTTCAATATGTCCCTTACCCTTGTCATGTTTTTTCTGAAGAGACTCATCTAATGAGCTGCTTGCCTGGCTTCTTGGGATCAGATGGGAGAAGATAACCAATAACTTAGGCATTTCTTGTTAATCTAGTAGTATTTGAAGCTGTAGTTTTAAAGAAAAACAAAATGATAAAATACACATTAATATCAATATACTCTGGCAATCCAGGCAAATATATTACTATTGAGATTACTTATTTCAGCATGTCAGTTAGTATTGCCAATAGTACAATGTCTAGGTGAAATAGACATTGTAAAATAAAATGGTGTAGTACATTAAAAGGTAATTTTACTTTGATTTTCTTTATAATGTTAAAGCTATAGAAGACCTTACAAATCATCGGCCAAAAAAAAAATGTATTTTGCAGATTAAGCAGTAAAAAAACAGAGACCCTTGTTTAGGATTATGCACCCGGTTTGGCCAGAAGTGAGACAAATACTTCTCAGAATCAGGCTCTTTCTATTAAATTTTTTTTTTAACGTTTATTTATTTTTGAGACAGAGAGAGACAGAGCATGAACGGGGAGGGTCAGAGAGAGAGGGAGACACAGAATCCGAAGCAGGCTCCAGGCTCTGAGCCATCAGCCCAGGGCCCGACGTGGGGCTCGAACTCACAGACTGCGAAATCGTGACCTGAGTTGAAGTCGGACGCTTAACCGACTGAGCCACCCAGGCGCCCCAGGCTCTTTCTATTAAATCATAGGTTTTATTCATCTCTGGAAAGTTACAGTATTTTAATTTAATTTAAGAGAGAAAGTAGGGGGAGGGGCAGAAAGAGAAGGAGAGAGAGAGAGAATCCCAATCAGGTTCTGAACTGTCAGTGCAGAGCCCTATGCAGGGTTTGAACCCATGAACCCTGAGATCATGCCCTGAGCCAAAACCAAGAGTCAGAAGTTTACCTGACTGATCCACCCAGGTGGCCTTTGCAATATTAACTTTAAGTAAACTTTTATGTTTTCCTTCACTCAAAAATTTGGGAGAGTGTAAATATTTTGACCATTATTCACGTATTAATTCCTGGATTAAAGACAATAAACCAAATTAGTTATTGATATCAAAATATTTTCAAAAAAATACTTTCATGTGATTACTAGGGGTTTATATTCACATTCAAAAAGAAATCCTGTTTCTAAAGTCTTCATTCAAATTAAATAACTTGGTACCATTGTAAAATCCTATCTAAAGTATATAACCTGATTCTCACAACCACAATAATATACTCAAATAAATTGGGTCTGTAAAATGTAATGGAGGGAGAAAAAATCCTTTTCAGCTTTAGCCTGTAGTATTCTCAATCTTTTCTTTCTAGTGGTATAACAGTCATAATATGACAAAAATAATTATTTCTCCTTGATACCACTATTAAAAAATAATCTAAAGGGTTTTGTGTATGTTCACATGCGCTTTAAGTAATCTTGGAGTCCACATTTTAATCACTACATTCAAGCGGTTGTCATCTTTCCCTTAGATAAACATGTTGCTCTTAAATCTCCTTGGAGTTCATGTCACTGTACGAAATTAACCTGTTTACCCTGGTTAGAGGGAACTTGTAGGTTCTGATTAACGACAAGAATTTTCTCTTTCTCTTACTAAATACAGTGTCAATGTTTTCACAATATTTTAGATATCTTTTGTAAACAGTGAAACTCTGCAGACAAGTGATAGCTGATGAACTCCATTCATGACATTGCAGTGAATTTTTGATTATAGCCAAGAGTCTGAAATTAAATGTTGCTATTGGTAGGAGACAAATCATTTTAGCTAGTGGTTATAGTTACTACATATATGAATTTATATAGTAGGTGGTCCTGGATATTTCATTCCATGATACATGTTCTAACATTTTTTTTGTTATAAATTTTTTTCTCTAGTTGAAGCGAGACTTAGCTCAAATATTGAAATTGCCACTTATGGGTCCTTTCATGGAAATTGTTAAGTAGTGTATTTCAATTACACAGTTTTCCTGGGGACATTTTTGCTTGTGAAAATGCTAGCTCTCTATTTTCTGGTAGAAATATCTTTGGAGGAGTGTAGCTGACATGCTGGCTCTCTTCCCCAAACCATGGATACACTGTCAATTTTCTAAATTAATATATTTCATATTATATATTTTGATCCAATTTAGCTGTTTTAAAAAGCTCAGTAAGAAATGTAAATTAATAATATAATTTCAAATGGCAAATATGCATATTTAACTAATCATCATATTTTCTTAATATTTATCTTCAGTTTGTGCTTTTTAAATTTACATTTTAAAGGACTTAATTTCTGGAATTCTAAAACCCATGAAGAAAAATGTAGTTCTTCTTAATCACATTACTGTTATTAGGAAAATAGCTTTAGTTAAAGCCACTAAAATAGGTGGTTATAACCATCAAAGGGGGGATGTGCCTGTGTCTGTATTCTTTCACCTTTATAATATTTCATTGCGTTTTACTTTCACTTTACTTCACTTGCCATTTTCATTTGCATGGAAGAAAAATACAGGATCACTAAGCACTAGAAAAAAAATGACTCCATATAAATTACAAATAAACTATGTCTATTGATCTTTAATTGTGGCCTATTATCGAATTAGCTTTAGAGTTCATGCCTTCTGTATGTCCTGAGCTTGAACACTTACTCTCATCTTCACTTCTTGTTCTAGTTGCTGCCCATCATCGCTTAATTACCCAGTCCGGCCTTCCCCTGGAAACCATTCATTAGCAAGCAGTGAGACAAAGTTCTACAACATTATTAGCCTTCTTTCCCAAGTATGCAAGCTGATTTGCCAATTGATCAGTAAAAAAGTGCAGATGAAAAATTTGTTCTTAGGAAAACCTTCTGAAAAAGTCTCAAGATGAGATCATGTAGGCATTTCCAAATATGTATTAAGTGCTCACACACACAGCATAAGAAAGTGGTGTCTTGATCAAGTAGATTGAATCATGGTTTCTGTCACTTAAAATTACATTTATCCTATTTCTCCAAGAACTTGCAGCTTTCTAGAGTATTATTGAGCAAAAATAGGTACTAGAACCTATTTCGGATGTTAAAATAATTTAGGGGATATTATGAATTTTCTATACCTTTTTCTTTTCCCTTCATAATTTTTCTATTTATTCTATTGCAATATAACCTGCAATATAACCTGCAATATATATGTTTCAAGATTTCCACGGCCTAAGATTGCTTTGAAGAATTTCTCAGTGTAGGAAGTCGTACTGAAACATTATTCACTGTCTTAATTCTAGGGCTTCAATGCTCCATAAAGCAAAGAAGCATCCAAGGAAATACTCATTTTTTCCAAGTTGGAAAACCCCTCTATAATAACCTCTCTCAGAAACTGTGTTAAACAGGCTCACTTCTGTTTTTCACCCTACTAGGAAGATTTTCTTCACCCAAAGCTAACCCTGTTTATTCTTAAATTCTTGGATAACTAAATGTACAAACAAAAAGGAAGAGTCTAGTGTTTTTATTTTTTAATCTCATGAATAATGCATTAACATTTTCCTCTAGGTTCTTTGCCTTACAGTCTTAAGACTGATAAAAAATGTAAGTGGCTACCTAAGGATATTCAGTTAGTTGTACATTGATGAGGAAAATAAACTAAACAAATAAAATACTGTATACTAGATATGAGCTGAACGATGTATAGAACAACATAGAGGGATTTGAGGGGCACTAGCTTTTTCTCTAATATGCTTGTCCTGAAGACAAATAAAAATTTTAAATCTCATAGCTGCCTATCAGGCCCTCTTTTGAAACCAGTATTCTATTCCACACTGAGTTACTTAGCAAATAAAAAAAAAATGCTTCTTTGCTAAATAGTGATGCCTGTAAAATGAAGATCACTTCATGTGGTACAATTCATTTAAAATATAAATTAAACTTTATGGACACTAAATGGCTTTTTTGAGGAAGTCTAAAGCTTGAACTTTGACTGGATAATAATCGTTGATTTCTTCAGCAGTCTTTTCAAATATTCATACCTAATAGTTATTTTCTTATTGTTTATGCAAACATGAGGCCTAGAGATCTCTGACTGTGTGGCTTGACTTGTTGGGAATTTAAAGCTATAAGAATGCCCTTCTTCCTATTTTGGGGGAAACCCACAAAGTAAAACATTGTATTTTGAGAATTTGAAATTTTAAAAACTAAAAATAGAGAGAATAATTTTATAGATTGAAATATCTGCACTGTTTTGCTAAAAGACAGTTTATCTTGCTTTTATCATACTTTGAATTCTTTGCATAAAATCAATTTATTACAAATGATAATAAAGTTAACATAAATATTGTTATATAAATAGAAACAATATACAGAAAAAGGTTTTTGCTGTTCATTTATTGGCTGCCTCAAGAAAGTTGTTCTGGATCTCTCTCTCTGGGTTCAATGGTTCAATTAAATACCCCTTAATATTGTCTAGTCAATCCAGTTGTTTATGTTTTTAATGGGGTGGGATTATATGATTGCCAGTCTAATTATCTATTAAAAATGCAAATGTATTAATTTATTCAAATAGAATAGAATAAGTTTTACTAATTCACTGCTATGTGAGTAACTTCTGCCTTCATTTCTGGGGCTATGTTAAACAATTTGAAAAGGAAAATTAACAAATCAAGTTACTAGGTAGAATGTTGAAGTCTGACATAAAATGAATCCAAACAAAAAGGACAAAGCAGAACAATAAAAAAACAAAACTTTAAGTATATTGCATGAATGTGAATTATATTTTCATTCATTCAAAAAATATTGATTGCAGACCTACAATGTGCCAGTACTGTTCTAGATGCTTGGAAGACAGCAGTGAACAAAACAGACCAAAATCTTTGCTCTCCTGGAATTTATATTTTATTTGTTAATTGCACAGTGTTTTGGATGAACTCATCTTTTGGCAGGCTCAAATGTTGGTTACAGGTGGTCTGTAGGCTACTTAGCATTCGTAGACATCATTTTATTTCGAACAATGTAGTATTCTGGACTTCATCAGGCTTGTCATAATATAGTACGGTGTTTCTTAGGTTTGGCATATCAGTCCATCAATGAAGGGTCTCCACCACCCCATCCAATATAGTTCTAAGTTAGAAGACTGTAAAACAAGGACATTGTTATATATTGTGGAGATTGTACCAACTTTCACTCTGAAGCGTATTAAAAATAGATAATTCATGTTTTTTACAGTAAAGATAGAAAAGTTCATATTTCTAAGTTAGGTATGTTTTCCTCCAGTGAAAAAGCTCATCCCCCCAAGAATTTTCTGTACCTGTACCCGTGCGACTGGGTGGCTCAGTCAGTTAAGCCTCTGACTCTTGGTTTTAGTTCAGGTCATGGTCTCACAGTCCGTGAGTTTGAGCCCCGAGTAGGTCTCCATGCTAGCAGTGTGGAGCCTGCTTGGGATTCTCTCTCTCCCTCTTTCTCTTCCCCTCTCCAAATCACGCCTGTGCAGGGGCATGCACTCTTTCCTTCTCTCTCTCTCTCTCTCTCTCAAAATAAATAAACTTCAAAAAATTACAAATAAATAATTTTCTACATTCCTTCAAAGAGTGTATCATGTCTCTCTTGAGAATCATGATGGGGTGAGCCACTTTTACTGTTGGGAGTTAGACATATTCCACAGGAACATCAGGTATATTGTTGCCCAAAAAGGATTTGGACATGTGGTCTATACATTTTTATTTTGATCTGTTCTTGAAGATGCAAACCTTTATATTTAAAGTGCTAAAACAAAATTATTCAGCGTTTGCTATAGTCGTTGCTCTCTGCAATACCTTTTCCATAAATACTACAGATGAGCCCATCTTCTGTCCGCCATATGCGCCATACAGATGACTATCCATTTTGGAGATCCTGTTTCATTGTCATTTTTATCATACTCCCTTAGTTTTTTCAGTACATTTTACTAATTCATATAATTTGTATATGTTGTATATCTTACATGCATTCTCATTATCCATTTTTTTTTATTTAAATTTTTTTTTCAACGTTTATTTATTTTTGGGACAGAGAGGCACAGAGCATGAACAGGGAAGGGGCAGAGAGAGAGGGAGACACAGAATCGGAAACAGGCTCCAGGCTCTGAGCCATCAGCCCAGAGCCCGACGCGGGGCTCGAACTCACAGACCGCGAGATCGTGACCTGGCTGAAGTCGGACGCTTAACCGACTGCGCCACCCAGGCGCCCCTCATTATCCATTTTAATGGAGAAATTTAATGAGGAAACTGCATAGAAGAGAGAATGGTAAAGAATAATAGATGGCTCAGTCGATTAAGCATTCGACTCTGGCTCAGGTCATGATATCACGGTTCACAAGTATGAACCCCGCATGGGGCTCTGTAGTGACAGCTCAGAGCCTGGAGCCCGGTTTGGATTCTGGGGCTCCCTCACTCTCTGCTCCTTCTCCACTCACGCTCTGTCTCTCTTTCTCAAAATTAAATAAACATTAAAAAAAGAAGAAGAAATTGTGTCACTCGTCTCAGCATCTTTTAGTGTAGAAATGAGTAGATTTATCTGGAGCAGAAATTAAATGTGAGACTTTGTTTTCTTGATTCTTTAGGGTTATGATGAATTCATCATGGGGTCCAGATACAGTAAGTAAAAGCATGTTATATGATCATATAAAATTCACACGTAAGATTCCATAACCCTCCGTAATTACTACCAATCAGGAAACTAATCAAACTAAACCTAAAAATAAAGTTGTGCTAATTCCTGTGAAGACCTCTGCTTTTTTGTCAAGGAGCTGATCTGAACACCTGAATCCTCAGCTGCGGTGGCCACTGCTTCTGCAGAGCCCTCTAGTGGAGTGCATGACCTATAGCAATTTCCTAAGCCAGAGGCTTGACTAAAAAATCTTTCATGAAATCGAGCGAAGTGAGTGCTGGCAGATGATTATCACTCCTTCGTGTGTTTCGATGTGACGTACCTCCAACAGGCAGATTTCCTATATGTGAACTTGACTTGTAAATTTATTGTACTCTAAGGTGAATTTAAAAAAGACTCACGTTTTTACTTGGGGCTTTACTTGTATGAGTGCTTCAAAAAATAACTCTTGAATATTTAAGCCCCAACTAAGTAATAGAAATGGCTAAGTGAGTACCCTTGGAATAATGAGAATACAACATGCATATTTTGAATACTTTCATTGCCATAATTAAGAACTGGAGGAGGGTCTCTTATTTTTCTAGAAGAAAACGTATGTCATTAGTATATTTGTAATTAAATGTTTTAGAAGCCATCCCTTTTACTTTGATTCAGTTTTAAAATTAAGTTCTTTGGAGCTTCAAATAAATATGTAAAATATGTATTTTTTAATTTAAAGAAATATGCTTGGATATCTAAAAACCTAGAGTTTAAAACAGAAGTAGCTTCCATTTTAATTTGGGAAATACTGCATGGGTAAAGATGACTGACATTAAGATGTGGATTACCTGTCACATTTTAAATTATTTATCATTATTTAACCACTGTATTGATGTGACATAATAGGGATCACTGACCCATAGCACAGTCGAGGAGACAAATTGGAATAGCAGGTGAGGTTATTTGGGCACTTGTGGAAACCAGAGCATCCGTGAAAAATCGCAAATGTTTGACACTGTTGAATATAAGATCCCTATGACTTAATATGGATTATTTTTCCGGTTCCCAGCTGAATTGACGACTATGGTTAGACAAGCACATAATCAGTTAATTTTTCTGTATTGAGTAATTCTATTTTATGTTCAGGCTTACAAGATACTTGAGAAACAAAATTGAAGCCATGTGTTCTCAAAATACTTCTATATAGAATAGTCAATAACCCTTTATCAAATTTTGCTTTTGGTTAAAAAAATGCTTTGGTTGCACTTACATTTTTACCTGAGCCATAATTATAACTTACACACACACACACACACACACACACACACACATATAGACACACACACACATATGTACACATACATGACATCATTAAAAAATTCTCTTCAATTGATAAACTATATTTCTATTACTTGTTTTACCAAACTACATATCAGTATATCAAGAAAATTAAAATGCTCGTTTGTAATTAAAATTAATCCATTAAAAATGAGGGACATTGCTTTTTCATCTTTAGATAAATGTCCTAATACTTGTAAACACAAATTCATTTCGTATTAAGTCATGGGTTTATTTTTACAATGGTTTTCTTATGCTTGTTAAGCTTTGCAAATCCCTCGGATAGTTTAAATTTGGCATCAATACATATGTTGAGAAATTATTATCAAACTGTAATTATCACATATTCAACATATCTGAAGTAAAATGAAAGAGACTATTATACACTATTGTGTTGAACAGTGTCTTCTCTCTTCTAGATAATGTTTGATATTTACTTTGTCATTTAAGAACTTAAAATATTGGGCAGACAATTCATACCCTTGAAACAGTTCAGTAACAATGAAGATCGGTATATTATAAAATGATTACAAGAGTGATCTAGATAAAAGTGAACTAAAAGAGTTAACAATAATGGTGAATTAGTCTTGACTACTTACCTTCAAGAAGAGAGGGATTTAGGATACTAGAGTATTATCTAACTACTTTGTGGGAGCATTAGGTTTATCTTGAAATTTATTGGGAGATGAAGTTGAACCTATTGGGCCACGTATTCCTGTATTTTTACCATCTGACTTAAAAATTTTTTTTTAACGTTTACTTATTTTTGAGACAGAGAGAGACAGCGCATGAAAGAGAGAGGGTCAGAAAGAGGGAGACACAGAATCTGAAACAGGCTCCAGGCTCTGAGCTGTCAGCACAGAGCCCGACGCGGGGCTCAAACTCATGGACCGCGAGATCATGACCTGAGCCGAAGTCGGATGTTTAACCGACTGAGCCACCCAGGCGCCCCAACCATCTGACTTTTTGATATGTTCATGCTTATATTTAAATATACGTATACACATATTTATACTAATTTTCCAAACAAGATCTACGTATTCTAGAACTCTGCCGTACAAAGTGTTGTCAGACCTGCAGAAGACAGGGTGTAGGAACTTGAGGGAATGCATAATCTCAGATGCAAATCTTTTGATTTCCAAAATCAGAGTCTGCATTTGTGCAAGCTTCCCAGTCTTCTGTATGTTAAAGATCGAGACCTCCTGCTCTAGAAAACTTGGCTGGATAGAGCATCAATACACCATTTCCTTCATGCGTGTGCATGTGTGAATGTGAGTGTATATATGTTTATGAACGTAAAAGTGTGTGTAAATATATATGGTTAAGTCCCAAAATGGGCTTACAAGGACGATGATGTAGGTTCTGCTTCAGCCAAATGCTCCCTTGTCCCTCAACCACCTCAAGCCCCCTGTGCTCTCGCTCAGAGTTTTCTCAGAGCTTTGGGATGTTTTCCTTAGATTTTAAGATGAACTCTTGGCTTGTTTTGACTGGTTTTTGGCAAGGGAAATGGAAGACTAGGAAGTAATGGTAGTACTAAAGTCTGTTTTTTAAAGTAGAGAAATGTTTCAGAGGTAGTTATAAAAGTGAGTGTAAGCGTATGTTTTAAACAGCATTGGTCAATCCTAGCAAGCCACATATGTGATCTTTTTTTCTTTTTTCTTTATTTTTCTTTTGACGCTTTATAACAATTGAATGAAATCCTTCTAATTTACAATTAGCATTTTTCAATGAATTCAGGCATGCTAATTTTTATATTGATTGCATAAACCTGTATGTTTAAATTTGAGATATGTTAATTCGGTGGATATCGGTTAAAATACAGCAAATTGATTTGTGCAGCCCACTGCGACTATTTTCAAGTCCAAAATTTAGTAACTGTCCCAAAAAATCACAACCCTTCGTGAAGTTTTCTTGGATTATTCTGTTCCAATAACCCTCAAACACTTAGGTAATGGAAGTTTTCCCATAAAGTTCCTCATAAGTATTTTTTCTAATGTTTTCTTTGCATCCTGGCAAGGGCTCTCAGACACTTTCCTTATTGTTGCCTTTGACTGCAGGAACATAATGAAGTCAGTAATGTTTTAGTCTTTCTCTAACTGTAAAATGATAAGCTCTAAAGAATTTTGCAGCTCCAAGTGTGAACTTTTTTGGGTAGGGATTCCCAGTCCTTTGGTCTTTCCATTAATGTCATCTCCAACCCATTCTTTCCTTACCTTTCTTTTATAACATTTACTCCTACTCAATTAATTCTGATAATTATACACCCTCCGTCTGCCTTTTGAATATTTTATTTGACGGAATTGATTCTCCCCTGCTGTTTATGACCTTTCTGGACAATTTCATCTATTCCAGTGGATTAAGCTACTACCAATTCACTAATCATTGTTTAACTTACAGTGTCTGACCTCCCCTCCCTTCTGGGCTTCTTATTTTCTATCTAACTCCTGGCTTGAATACCTACCCTTGCATCTTGCCATGTCCTAAACAGAGGCTGTTATTTTCTCACCTTTACTCCATATCCCCAATTTGAGCCACGAAATTCCTCATCAATAATTGTATCACTCGTCAACTAAGCACATAAGAGAGACATCTTACAAGCCTCTTGCATTTTTTAACATTTAAAAAAAATGTTTATTTATTTAATTTGAGAGAAGGAGAAAGAGTGTGAGTGAGGGAAGGGCAGAGAGAAGGAGAAAGATAGTCTCAGGCAGGCTCCGCGTTGTCAGCGCAGAGCCCAAGGGATGTGGGGCTGGAACTCACAAACCGTGAGATCATGACCTGAGCTGAAATCAAGAGTGGGACCCTTGGGGTGCTTGGGTGGCTCAGTCGGTTGAGCGTGGGATTTCGGCCCAGGTCACGATCTCTCAGTTTGTGAGTTCAAGCCCAGCGTCTGGCTCTGTGCTGACAGCTCAGAGCCTGAAGCCTGCTTTGGATTCTGTGTCTCCCTCTCTCTCTTCCCCTCCCCCATTCATGCTCTGTCTCTATCTGTGTCAAACATAAGTAAACATTAAAAAAATGTGGAACCCTTAACCGAGCTGCCCTGAGCCACCCAGGGGCCCCAAGCCCGTCCCATTTTTTAATATTCTCATTACCCTTTGCTTTTTCCTCATTTAGGCATGCCTTCTCCTCTAAGTTTACTTTCTTGAAAGAGTAGTACATTTACTATTTCTACTTCCTCTCTTTCCATGTACTCCTTTAGCTCAATCTACGTGCAGCAGACTCATTACTCCTCTAGAACTGCTATCATCCAAGTCATCAAAACCTTCAGCTGTCAAATCCAACTGTTATTCTTCAGTCAGTATCTTATTGAATATGTTCCTTGCAGGCACCGTTGACCATGAATTCTTTGTGAAACTCTTAAAAAGTTTTAATAATATGCTAATCTCTTCCGGTTCTTTGTTCTGCTCTATTTCTGCCTGTCTTTTAAATATTGGTATATGCTAGGGTTTCATCCTTGGCCAACTGATCCTTCTGTCAACACTTTGCTTATATGGAGGAACCTACTTAATTTTTTTTTAAATAGTTATTATTTGTAAATGAAATTATTCCCAAAGGAACAGCACCAGTGAAGGTCTTTGTCTCCTAATTTTTCATCTATTCCTGGTTTTCCCGCGAGCCACTTGATGTCAAATACACCCAAAATACAAATTGTTGTACCCACGCCAATCTTCTTTGATTTTGTATTGCTGACTGCCTCTTCACTCAAGCCACAGATTGAGAGGCCTCCCAGATGCTTGTATCCACTTCATTTCTCATAATCAATAATTATGAAGTTATGCCAATTTCCCCTACTTATATTTGTGTGCCTGCTCAGGATCGGACCTTCTAGATCTCTCTGCTAGATATAGATAAAAAATGTATGGAATGCTTTTAATATGTCAGGCACTAGGCTTAGACTTTCTCTGTACCACCCTAAAGCTTATCTAATCCTACAACATCCCTATCAAATAGGATCTGTTATTATTAGAGTTTTACTAAGGGTGACAGAGCAAGGGCCCTGTTAGGGTTAGTCTGATTCAAGAGCCCCACTGCTATCTCCACATGATATTGGCTATGCTGTTGCAGAGGGATCTTAATTGGTCTCTTGGCTCCTAATTGGTGTTTTCGCTTCCATTCTACTCTCCGGATTTAAGTATGTCCAAATGATCTTCTTAAAATGCAAAATGAATAGGTCTCTACATCACCTTCAAGTCCAAGCTCCTTCGAAGAGTTCACAAAATTCTTTATAACCTTACGCTTTCCTATTCTTCCTGTCTCCTCCCTTCATATCCCCTCACCCCACCTCAAAATCTATGCTCCAGTATTAGAGGTATGTGTCGTTTCCTCCCCAAAGCATGCTTTTTACGCTTATTCTCTCTTCTCATCTTCTCAGGACTCTTCTCCCCCACACTGTGAAAATATTCTACTTGTATGTAACACTTGCTATCATGTGATTCTAAATTATTTAAAGGGCAGGGACAAGGTCTTTTTCATGTTTTTACCCTCAGTGTCTAACACACAATCAGGTACGTGGTCGGCATTCACATTCTGTTGAACTGAAATACTAGTTTCAGTATTCAGGTGAACTAAATATTGTAGATATCTGTCATCTCCCTCTTCCTCAAATCCGAAATTCAGCTTTTCCTTGGGGAATAGTGTTTGTTTTACCTCAGACATGTATCTTAATTTCATCTTGTATTTTCGTTCTTTTTGTTAGATTGTACTTCGGTTCCATGTTACTTTAGTTTTACCTTTATTATTATGTTTTTAAATGTTTATTTGTTTTTAAGGGAGAGAGAGATTGGGAGAGAGAGATTGAGAGAGAGAGGGGGGGGAGAGAGAGAGAGAGAGAGAGAGAATCCAAAGCAGGCTTTGTGCTGACAGCAGAGAGCCCGATGTGGGGCTTTAACTCTCATGACCTGATCATGACCTGAGCCGAAGTCAGAGGCTCAACCAACTGAGCCACCCAGGTACACCTAGTTTTATTCTAAAATTGCCTCAGATCTCACCATTTGGACTCTGATTTTCCCTCTTTCACGTTCAGCAGTGGTTCTCAAATGTCAGGATCACCACAAGGATCAACTGAAGAGCTTGTCAAGTTGCAGTTCTTGGGTCCCAACCTCAGAGGTTCAGTTCAGTAAGTCTGTGGTGGGCAGAAGGGATATGCACTTTTTATTATTTAAAAAAATTTTTAATGTTTATTTATTTTTGAGAAAGAGAGAGAGAGAGAGAGGGAGTGAGCGAGAGGGAGTGAGCAGAGGAGGGGCAAAGAAAGAGGGAAGCACAGAATCGAAGCTCTGAGCTGTCAGCACAGAGCCCAACAAGGGGCTCAAACTCACGCACACTGGGAGATGGTGACCTGAGCTGAAATCGGATGCTTAACCGACTGAGCCACCCAGGCACCCTGGGTTATGCAGTTTTAAAAAGCATTACAGATACTTCCATAGCAGGTGGTCCATATACCACAGGTGGAGACACTCTGCTCTGTGCTATCAAGAGCATTTCTTCCTGAAACCCAGATAGGATAAGTTATTACTTGCTGAAATACTTTTGGTGGCTCTTCTTTGTCTAGAATACATTGTAAAATCACTGACATGTGGCATAGGAGTTTCTACAGTTTCCAGTCTGCCTTTTGGAGAACATCTCCCAGCACTCTGTCCCCACCCTTTACTTCCTTGTATCCTAACCCTTTTTGTATTGCACATTCTCTATGTTCTATGCATGTTCTGTGTTCTCTATGTGCCAGCTGCATTCTCTTGCCCTTACTTGGAAACTATTATTGTTTGTTTATGTTATACCTGCCTGTCTGCACTGCCTTCTGATCCACTGTTCCAATTACTGAGCTCCTAATCATCCTACAAGATCTACCTCAAGTATTACTTTCTCCATGCGGGCTTCCTTGAAATAGCTGCCTTCTCCTCTAGCCTTTGCTCTTATCTTTGGCCAAATTTAATGTTCCCTCTGTTTGCTGATGCCACTCTTTTATACATCTATCCAGAATGCCACTCAGACTGTGGAAACTCTTTGGTGTCTCTTGACTTAGAGAGTCTATAATTGAGAGATCTTACATTGTTTATATTATATTCCTGCAATTACATTATAATTGCTTTTTACGTATTTTCACACTATCGTAGCTTCCCTCAAACATGAAGGCCTCTTTCCACAGTGACAGTAGTCAATTGTGAAGAGAGAAGCAGTGTGAGGGGAAGCCAATGTATGTGGCTATCAGCACATGGGCGTATTTTTCTAAAATATTTATAAGTCGTCATTCCAAATCACACTTTATTTTCTTTCAAGTTTCAGGAAAATTTTATCTAGCCCTAGAACAATAGAACAGTGCCTTATGGAAAGACTCGAGTTGTGCTGCAACTTTTAAAAAAATGCCAGAGTCACCATTATCTGAGCCCTCTGTTCAGTATCTGTCAGTATTTTCAATTCTGACAGACTTGGCACTTGAAGAGGGTTCCACAGCCTCCGGTGACATAACGTGGGAAGAAGTTAGAGATACAAAGTAACAAGGCATACATAGAAAGCGAGCAGGGCCACTCTCCCAGTCACTTCCTCTACCCACCTCCCAACCCCCCATCCCAGCCAACTAGCTCTCTTCAGAGGCCCTGAATTTCAATTCATGTGAAAATGGGGTTCCCTCATCAAAAACATAGCTTTTGTGGAAGGACTATGTTTTGGTGAGGTCTTTTCAAACCCTTATTTAGATTTAGATTCCCCAGCCTAGGGCTCTAAAATTCATCACTGATCTTAAAATTGTCCACCTATCTTTACTTTCTGGAGTTGTGCAAAGAATGGAAGTCTCGGGTTCTGTTTGGAGTAGCAAAAGACAGATGAGGAGGAGGATATTTGAGTAATCGTTTTCCGGGGGATGTTTTAAAGATAAGTGAAGAGAGCTCTCCAAATATAAGTCACAAAATTATTCAGCTGAAGTCGGTTGCGATTGTATTGCCCAACATGGGCAAGCGTGGTGTGAAGTGAGCAAGTGCAAGGACACTATGATTTAGCCATTGGAGTTGGAATGTAAAAGAACATCCAGCTATTATCAGATTGCAAGTGGCTGAAAAGCTGAATGGGGGACTGTGAAATATGCCATGTTTATCTCACAGATCCCAGAGATCCTAACATAGATGGTGAAGGGAGGGGGGGGTGATGTGTTGCCAAGGACTTCAGATTTGATTTGTATTACTCTTACTTACACCCACGGCACAGAGAGAATAAATGCTGCCCAGCAGCCACTCCTAGGGCTGGGTCTGCTCACTTCCTTAGCATGGTGAAGGTTACGCCCCAGTTTGGAAAACTAAAGTACAACAAATGTACACTGAAATCCCTGTGCCAAATCTATTGAAAGCCCTGATACCATTTGGTGTAGAACTGAAAAGACTTTCTGATCTGAGGTGTGTCTAAGTGTCTTTCTGGACCACAAAGGACTCATAAGAGTTATGATTACATTGAACATAGTAAAGAAATAATCCTAATTTTCCTTTGAATTACACAACCATCTTTAATTTTTTTTTTCTTTTAATGAAAGGCTTCTGCTCTTTTACTACAAACATCTTCTGACATTTCAGTTTCTTTTTCACTCACACTGCCATATGACATTCCTATCAGGGTTTCTGGTTTCTTCAGGGAATTAACCTACAGAGCATGTATAGCAAACAATAAAATAGCTGCTTTTCAATGAGAATAAGGAGCGGGTGTTTTTCCCTCCCTTCCACTGCTTTCTGCCACTGCCCCATCACAACTTCTGGATTTCCTGCCTATTGGCGGCGCCCCCCAGCCCCACCCCTAGCTCCCCAGTTCTGTGCTTCAGAGCAGTTTGCGAGCCTCGGCGGGCTGTTCCTTCCTCTACAGCGCTCACTTCCGACGGCACTAGGACCCAGGGAAGTCCCTGAGCGAGGTTCGAGGAAAGGCAGCCAGACTCCTCCTTATCTCCAGTGTCAAACTTGACATCAGCCTGCGAGCGGAGCATGGTAACTTCTCCAGCAATCAGAGCGCTCCCCCTCACATCAGTGGCATGCTTCATGGAGATATGCTCCTCTCACTGCCCTCTGCACCAGCAACATGGATTGTCACCTCTCCATCCTCCTCCTTCTCAGCTGCTCCGCTCTCCATTGCTTTGGGGAACTGATTCTCCAACCTTCCAATGAAGGTAAGCCAGGTAGAGCAAACTGCCCTGCCCCGCAGAGCTAACGCTCTTCAAAGCACGTTCTCCCTGAAACCTTTTTAGGTCGTTAAGGTGCCTCAGAATAAAGCAGTTTGCTCTGAGAGTAAACTAAAGATGTGCTTTTATTTTCCGGTGTCTTCTAAAAGACTTTAAGAGAGAATTTTGGATTGCCTAAACCTAAAATGTGTTTTTAATCTGATACCAATTCAAGCAATTACCTTGTTGGCTAATTTTAAGCAGAAAGAAAGAAATATCCTCCAGTTTTACAACCCACGATGCTAATTGCCAAATAGCCGTGGCAGTATTTTATTTTCTAATTATGACCATGTAGTACTCTGAGAAGTTTAAAAGAAAACCCAACCCTCCTCGCTAGATTCTTTAGTATGTTCAAAGGTAATGACAGGTTGTTTCTACTTAGGATCATGGCATTTATGAATGGAATAAAGGGAAATCAGAGTTTGTTGAAGCTGATGGTGTGTGTGTGTGTGTGTGTGTGTGTGTGTGTGTGTGTGTGTTTATATTGCAATAGCCTTATTGAAGTGATGTGTATCCCGCCAGGCAATGGTTTGCTCTATGGTACAGGTTCTAATGAGCAGCATATGCCACATTAACATAAGTAATATTTGCAGGAATTACAATAAGCTTAGATTGGATTCTCTTTGTTTAAGGGTTTATATACGAATAAGGGAATGTACTTGATGAATAGTGAAAAGCTCTTGGGTAGGTATAGTAAATAACTGAATAGAAAATTAGAGAAATAATGTCCTTATGCAGCAAATGGCATTTCCTGATGTTGGGTTATTTATTTTCTTCCTAATGGGCATTCATCCCTTTCCAATGGACTAAAGTGCACATGTAACATTGAGGACACCAATGTTTCCTATAAGATTGTGTATTTGATAGATACATTGCTTTTTTCATGTATACCTTTTGTGATCTATTCCTAATGATTTGTGAATACAATCACTGACTCTTAAGACAAAGTTCTCTAAATAATTGATTGCTTTAAAGCAACACTTACAACTTTGCCTCTTAATCATTTTGAACTTATAACAGTAACGTTTAGCAACCTGTTTTGCAGTTTAGTAATACTGAGAAATTGATGTGAAATGCTTCACTATATACTATGCCACTAAAAATATATTGGCAAGCCAATGCTGTTGTATGTTGTATGCATTATTTTAAAAGGACAAGTAAATATTCAAAATGTTTAGAAACTTTTCATTGAATCTAAACACTGCCTCTCATATTTACTGACCTACTTTCATTGCTAATAGAGCAGTTTAATTTTGTCTTTCCTTAGTGACTGTCTTTATCAATTTGGCAGATTTCATTAAATTTTTCTGTGTCTTTTTTTAACTGGGAAAGTGAAAATTCTAAAATATAAGGATCAAGAAAATCATCTGATAACCTAGAAGTGACTTTTTTTTTTTTACAAATCAAATTAAAATCTTTATTGGAAAGTAATGGTCAATAATTTTTCATTGAATGAAAGGCAGGAGTAATCATTTGTATAATGAGTAACATACAGTAAGTTAAAATTAGTGTTTGTTTAATTTCCTTAATTTTTGAAGATATTAAAGAATTGACAATAACTAGAAGTATAGTAATATTATTCCCGTATTGCTATGATAATTGTATTTCTCTAGATGGAATATTTATAAACTATTTAGATAATGGATTTTGCTGAATTAATAATGCACAGGGATAGAGCTGAGAGTCAGTATTTTTGTTGAAAACATAACCTTTCAGTAAATTGCAAGAGGAAAAAAAGACCCTTTATTTAAACTTATTCATGCTTATATAAAATTAATGAATATTAATTTAATGAAACAGGAATAATCAAATGTAAATTGTCTTTAAGCCACACCTTGTATATGTTTCAATATATAATGTATATAATATTATGCTGGCAGGGATGTATGTAGAAAGGGAAATAGATGCAGAAAGCTGACACAATTACATTTAATTTGTTTGGATAAAAGTTTATCCATTGTTCATGGGATTATTCTTTCCAGATCATGTCCTATGGATAGTGTCTCCTTTCCCTCCTGAGGTCATGAAGGGAAGCTCTGGAACAAAATTTAAAATGAATGATTTACCTTGAGAAATATTTGAGTGTAGTTTTAAATATTAATGTAATAGCTTAGGTCTTAATAGTTGAGATGAACAACATGAAAAGTGAAAAACCCAAGTATGTGCCAAGATTTCCATGCAATTCTTCTAACAATGTCATTTGAATAGAAAGTCATGCTTCTGAAAATTCATATATCATAATAATGATAAAATGAATCTCACTAATATAGCTTTCTGATACAAGTTTTGAGAATGGACATATAAAATACTAGGTTGCATTTAAAATACTATGCTAAAAAGTCTACTTACTGTACTTTCACTAGAAATTTACTAGTAAAATTTACTAGAATTTATTTCACAGTCTTCTATGGAGTTAGGCATGATAGAACTAAAAGGGAACAAACAGAAGCCATTGAGTTAATTGCTTGCCCCTGTGTGATTTTTTTTAATTTGAGATTTGATAATTAAATAGCAATATTAAAATGCCATGGGTCTCTGATAAAGCAATTTTTTAAAAACTTAGAAAAAGTTTAATCTGAACTTGCCTTTTATTAATCCAGTTACAAGTAACTTTCTAATATGCTTTCAAGAAAATGACTCCAGGTGATACTTTCTATCACTGGCCTCCTCAATGATAATAGATTATTCATAATTTCAATGATCACTTTAACAGTTGGCCTATACTTAAACAGAAACTTTATTAACGCTGCACAGAACTTTATTAAAATCTTATCAGATCTCTGTTTACATGACACGCCAACAGAAGACTTCCAATGGGAAATCAACTACTCATGGCAAAATTGGATTGCTATGCTACGCATTATTTTAAAAGTTCATGTTTGCTCCCTATTGTAATCCCAAATGGATGATAATAATGGTAAATAAAATAACTTTGGAAAATGGTTAAAATTTGATATAAAGTGAAGTATCGATCTCTTTAGCATTGGATAAAGTACTCTCTTTAAACACTTTTCTACATTTGAAGAGTCTGAGGCAGAATGAACTGCTTATTCATCAGTACATAATGCATTAAGTCATTTTTCTGTCCAAAAGCATTTGTAAATTAGATTAATGTTTATCTATAGAGCTCTTTACACTGGAAGTCAGAGTTTTCAAAGTAAGAGTGGATAAAATTAAATCTGCATATTTATATGCTACTTATTTTGGGAGACTTTTATTGGAGTGTCTGGGACACTATATGTATGAAATGTATTTCACTGAACGTAAATCTCCCAAGTACTAGAGGTGACTATGCGATTGTTCAAAGCTTAAAATTAAAATTTGCATATGTACACTGTATGCCTCCTTTTGAATATTAAGCAAATGTTTGAGACAGCCATTTAAATAATGGATTATTACCTTTTTAAAAATTACTATAAATTGGCATCACTTTTCATATATAAACACTTATCCTTAAACAATAATACATTGTGATTGAAATCTTTATAGAGAACTAAGCTGTCATATCTTTATAGGTTTTTTTTTAAAGAGGGTTTACATTTGCTTTTAATAGCATTTCATCACACTAGACTAAATAATTGAATGCATTATACATTTTTGTAATTTAATAGCTCCCCTAATAGCTAACCCCCCCACCCCCAACAGTTATAACTATGCTATTTGCCTGGAGGTAGGAGAAACCTTAATTTCACTATTTTATAACCCACAACAGTTAACACTTGACCTAGGTCATTAACAGGATTATCAGCAAATTTGTTTAAGCTTTTACTGACAACCCGAATTGCTACGATAATATTTTGATTGTGCCGGAAAGAAACTTCTTGTAACCTCTCAAAATCTATCAT
The DNA here is from genome assembly GCF_018350175.1 of Felis catus. NCBI lineage: Eukaryota > Metazoa > Chordata > Mammalia > Carnivora > Felidae > Felis > Felis catus. The sequence goes on from NC_058376.1 coordinate 41,498,415, forward strand.
GAAATTAATTCATTCTGAATCTTTATCTTTCCAAAGACTAATATTGATAATAATAATCCAAGTGAGAAAAATGTCCACTTCAATATCCCATTCTCCTCACTCTTGTGTTACATATATCACACCATTCTAAAACTTGTCATAAATGAGCAATTAACACTTCTTTTAAATGATACATATTCTGGCAATAACAATAGATGCATAAATACAAACCAGCTATCAAAATTTCAGTTTTATACTTTTTTATTATTGGTACTCTAGTTGATATTGCTTTTCTGCCTGTTTTAAGATTTAAGGTCAATTGGATATATTTATAACTCAGAAACAACTGGAACTATAAAAGGGAAACTACATACATAAAACACTATTGCCACGTGTTACATCATGGTTATATTTATATAAAGTTGTAAGGCTAACAACTGGGAGCAAAAATGAAAAGCACTGAAAATTAATATAAAAATTTTAAACAAAATGTTGTACACAATCAAAACTTAAGGGCATTTTTTTTAAACGTGGTTTAGTGAGGTTGGGAAGGGTCATGTGATCTTTTAAAATTAATTGAATACAATAATGGTTTGTGACTTGCTCATGTAAACAATTTAGTAGTTTCACCTTGACTCCAAAGAAACGGTATCTTTAAAGAAAAGGTTTGGTAAAATTCTTCATCGTGTTTATATATTATCCGCATGTTAATATTCAAATTCCGATTTGTTCTTCACCACCTTCACTTCACTATAACTTTCTTTATAAAGATCGCTAAATGTTAAAATTGTTTCTGAAACTTTGGAATTTTTCTGAAATAAAATACATGCAATTTTTAAATATCAAATAATCAGTTACGTATGCAAAGGATTTTTAAAGGCAAAACACATTTCCACAGTATATTTGATTTACTAACTTCAACGCAAATGGAAAAAGGACTGTTCTTGAGAGTTACTTTTTCCAAGTCATAAAATCTTCAAGAAAATATTAATAAAACTTTCTACAAATCATCAAAACTCGATAAGTTTTTACATTTACTTACTAAGAAATCTGTGATGTGGGTTACCTTTGATTTTAGTCATTTCCAAAGATTTTGTTTGGCATAAATACTAGACGTAAGAGGAAATATATGTATCTTGGAAGAACACTAAGTTTTACAAATCATTTTCTGTCAAGATCCTCCACTTTATTTTCTAATATACACACTTTTCCTTTACAACATTTAATAAACCTCTTCTTTTAATTCCTGCTTGATAAAAGATTTAGAAAAACAGATGCAGGTGTCCCCTTCTGGGTTGTTTGCAGAGATCTGGATTTTATCACCAGGGAGGGTCAATGCAGGGCTTTTACAAAGTGGACAAGTAGCTTTCCACAGATTGTTCAAATAAAGGGATGACTGGTGGTGTGAAACATTCATTATAGTATTCATCCAGGTATACCAAAAACCAGGACTTGAAATTTGCTTCTCAAAAATTTGGAAACCTTTGATAATTCTTTCCTAACAACTTTAGAAGTAAAAGTAATGTTGTGACTTTTAAAAAATTCAAAGGATTCGAAGCCACAAATCAAACTAGGAAGATACTCCTGGTGGGAATCAGGATGTGGGACCATGTGCTCCCCTTAATTTTACTCTTTGGGTCTGTTACAAGCCGCCTAGTATCAGGTAGTTCTTGGAATCTGGCAGGAGGTTTTCTCTTGGAAAAGTCTGAAAGTCAGCAAGTATTAGTTTGCCTCCTATCAGCTTTCTTTGAAGTAAAAAGTGTGGTGGATTACAAAGAAAAAAAAAAGTCTTTGCAGGCGAAAAAGTTGATTAGAAAGATGGGGAGAGGTAGAGACGTGCAAAGGTTCTAAAACCAATGTTGATATATAAATATTTTGCTTAAAAAGAAAATATTTATCACTTAAAACATCTGGCTAATCAATTTTTATTAAAATCCTAAAAACCTGCAGACTGAAAAAGCGTGGGGGGGGGGTGGCAGCGGGAGGTTGCGTTGTTTGTTTCTCCTCTAAAGTTTACACAACTTTTGATTTTCCCCCAGAAGAAACTACTTTATCCAGGAAAGTTTTAAGACTGTATGCCAAAGAATGCTTCCCCCTTTGGATGCCTGGGCAAATGCATGTGGAGGGTGGGTGGAATCAAAACCAGTTCAACAAATAAAGCCTCCAACTTGGAGTGATGTTATTAAACTGGAAGCCCTGAGTGTGCAGCCCCCTCCCTCCCTTCATTTTCTAAACCACGTCCTGCTGTTCCAGTCAAAGCAAAGGGTGAAAATCCACATAATCCAAACCAACATGGTGAAGTCAGAATAATAGGCGAGGAAGGAGGGGGGAAACAAGTGGCAGCACTGTACAAACAAACTGTTGTGCATTATCTTAGCCAGGGACTGGGGTGGCCACAGGAGGGGATGACGGCGTTTCTTTTCCTTCGCATTACACCTCCTACATTTGATAATACAGGACCGATTACATGTCAGAAGTGTGCTCTGAGAAATTTTAGGACGCAGCAGGGCTTCGGGGGTAGTGACAGCAATGTGGCAACCGAGAGAAGAGCAAGCGCTCCTCGCTGCCACCACACCCACCGCCAGGGCTTCGAAACCGCAAACTATTTCGCCCGCGGGACCAGGCTCGGGGGTGCGGAGGGAAAACGAGGGCTCCCGACAATTCATCACTTTTTCTCTCTGCACGGATTTCAAGATCAAATCATAAAAACTCAACTCTGGGTCTGCGTCCCCCAGCCCCAGCCCTCTGCGGGAGGGGGGCGGTGGTTCTTTGTGCGCGAGCGTCTCGGCTCCCGGCGGCCGCAGCCCGTTTCCCGAACGCTGCGAGGCGGCGCGGACCTCCCGCGGGCCCGGCCAGCGGCGGGCGCACGCAGGGCCCCTGCGGCTGCGGACTTCCGCCCGGCGGCAGGACCGCGCGCGCTCGGACAGGCTGCGGGTGGACGCGAGCAGCGCCAGGGCGCCAAGTTACGCGCAACGAGCGCGGGCAGGAGACCCCGGCGGGCGAGAGGTAAACGTGCGCCCTCTGCCTGCTGCCGCGGAGCTGCTGGCGCTCGCAGAGGCGGCGACCTCCTCACCGCCCGGATTCTCCTCACCTGGGGCTCGGGCCCGCCCAGAGAGCGCGGGCGCCCTGGACCCGCCAGGTACGTCCAGACTCGCACCATAGACTTTGACCGGAGATCTTCGTCCCCCCCCCCCCCGCCCATCGCTACCAGCCCAGTCTTTTCAGCTTGGCGTCCGGAAGTGGCGCGGTCTCCTTTCCTTACGAGTTCAGGGACCCACCAGGTGGCAAGTGGAGGAGGGGGATACAGTTCTGCAGGCTTCTAGAACGGACTCCCTGCTGGAAAGCTCTTGGTACCCACCTGCTGCTCTGTTGGGACACGCGGGAGCGCCTGAGACGTCGGGTCGTCCTGCTTGCTGTTGTTTGATCCGACCTCTGGGCTATTTGTTGGTCCTTTAGACGACCTTCTTTCCTTCAATTCTTCGGTTGATAAAACTAAAATGAGGAGTCTCCCCCCCCCCCCATTTTCTTTAAAGCTACTTATGCCACCTGTTAGGCGCTTTGTGAGAGCGCTTAAGTGGGCGTGTTCCATAAACTTCCCGGTGCACAATTAAAAGTTGTCTGTTTTCTCCTACCGCCTCATATTTGATTGGCACCACTTTATTAAAACGAGATTTTCCCTCTTCCGGTTTTAAGAGTAAAACTGGAATGGGCCAGAGAGGGTGTCTGGGATCACTGCTATCAAGGTAGGTTAGTAGTAGGATGATGCTGATGTTTCTGTGGTTGTGTTGGAACTTCAGTATTTTTCATAAAAGAATTGTTGAATCCAGGGGATTCCGAAACTAAATATGTCCTCAGTGCCATGCCCAACATTGTAATAATAATTGTACAGAGTTGTGCTAGTTAGAATTTTCCCCTACATTATCATTCACTGTTTGCTGGACCTCATTTGATCATTAAGACAGCCCTAAAATAGGTATTATGACATCTTCCATTGTTACAATTGAGGAAATTGAGGAATTGAATCATAATAACGTAGTAACTGAGCCAGACCCGCTTTTGTCTTTGTCTTTTGATTTTAACCTCATATGTTTCCTCATGTACACAGATGCCTATGAATTAGGGAGGCATCCTTCCATTCAGGAAAAGCACTGGCTTTTCAACGGTAATCCTAGTGACTAGCTAATTCGTCTTGTGACTTTGCAAGAATAATTAAGAAATACCCAGAGTAAGGGAGTGAAAAATTGTGCTAAGAAGTACTTTCAAAAAAGTACTTCAGAGAGTACTTAGAAACTGCATAGTTTTTACACTCAGAAGTTATGATTCTCTACATGGGTGGGGGACACACTAGGAAAATAATTTAAAGAAAATTTGATGTGGATAGAGGAATAGGAAAAAAAAAAACAATGTCTGTGTTGCCTTTTCTTAACACATTCTTACCTCTGTCTTTCCTTCCGGACTCTCAAACACTCCTTTCCTCATGCTGTAAGGATTTTGTCAGGAAATCCATACACAGATTGTAAGGCAATTGTCGCTATACTGTGAATGTTATTATTTAGAGTTTTATATAGTAAAAACTGTGAATCCGTATTGAAATTGTCATAGACGTCAGTAATGGGGGAAATAGAACGTGGTCTAAAAAGTAGACTTTATTCCCTGAGGAAACTTCTATTTGAAAGATAATTTATAAATTACTTAAGATGAGAAAATAAATTATAATGATTTATCTCCACTTTCATAAAAACACTTGTACTCTATTTAAGTGGAGATCTTGAGAAAAGGTAGCTAAAACAGGGTTTTGAAAGGTAGCAAATTAAGTTGGGGGCAATTATACTTTTCACGTGGGTACTTCAGCACATATGTTTTGCATTAATTGCTGCAATAAATTCTGTTAACCTGGCAAAGAGCAAAAACAGCATATTGATGATATCAGTCTTCCAAATCAGAAAGCTGCTTTTAGTATCTTGCTTTCTTCACCGTACTGTACCAAATAAATAAATACATAATTCTAATGTGTTACCCTTTATGTTTTCAGTGAATGTTTCAACCATTCAAGCTATTGGCACATTTTGCCATAAGCAAAAGTAAGGGCTTAGCAACAAACTTTTTTTGTCTCGCTTTTGGAGAATTAGAGTCCACAGTTACTTGCCCTGTTTTTCAATCATTTTATTTATATTTGAGTTCTGGAACTCTCATTCAAGAAAATGTAAACTTGACTTTATAGTCTCCAAACTGAGTTGCCTCTTATTTTAATTACAGGACAGGGTCTCAAAAGGTGTAGGAACAAAGGGTTAAGCCTGAGTTAATGTCATTGCTGATTAATCAGTATCAAAATGGTTTCACCTTGAATTTCTTTTTTTTTTTTAATGTTTATTTATTTATTTTGAGAGAGTGAGAGAGATCACGTGCACAAGTTGGGGAGGGGCAGAGAGAGAAAGAGAGAGAGAGAATGCCAAGCAGGCTCTGCACAGGCAATGCAGAGTGGGATGCAGGGCTGGAACCCGTGAACTGGGAGGTCATGACCAGAGCTGAAGTCAGACGCTTAACTGACTGAGCCACCCAAGTACCCCTCATCTTGAATTTTCTATATGTTCATTAAGGTGAGGTTAATTTATCTTCTTTGAAATAATAAAGAAAGATAAATAAATAAATTCTATAGGTCCAGTAAAAGTAATACCTGCCCTTCATCCCCACCCCCTCCCTCCTTTGACAAAAATACAAAGCTTTAAAATTAGCCTTTTGCAGTGATAAAGTTGGTTGGTTTCCCATCAGTATGAAATTTAGACATTCTCTACCTTAGGGTGACGAAGGGCAACAGAGAACAGCTCGTTAGTACTTAACATATATTTATTTCCTGATTTTCAAATCTAATTTAGCAATTAATACAAATCTATAGGTTTTAGAAAGACATTTATTTATTGCATGTAATGGTAATCTTCACAGTAAGGAGAAGTTAGACTGGGAAGCCACTTGGCAACACTATGGGTGTGCCTGTCTGTGTCACCAATAGTATAATCCCTATGCAAAACAGAACTATCCCCACACTGTGAGCAAAATTTTATGAATGAATCTATGTCTTTTAGATTCAAGATGATATAAAATTCTGTTTCTCTGAATTACAAATTGGTGATGAGGAAAAATAAAAACAATCATGTCTAAGTTATTTATCACTATCTAACTGTGTAAATTTTCTCCAACTGGACCCCCTAATCTACCTGTAATATTCAAAGATGGCATAAAACTAGAGCTGTGTCCAAATTGTGATTTTTTTTTCCCTTTCATATGCCAAAGCTGTTTATGGTTGGTTTTTCATTTTAACTGAATGTCAAGAACTGGCATAATCACAGAAATTATAAATAAAATTAAATTGGCTTGTTATTCTTTTATTAGTTATATAAACTCCATCAAATAGAGCTATTCCCAAATATTGAAACTGTTGTTACAGAAGCAGAATAGAAGGGAATAGTATTTTTCTCTTGGTTTACTTTTACTGTCTGGGTTACCATACATAAGTTAAGACTTGTGTACATTAGATAACTCAAAAAAGCTAAACTCTGATTTTATCACGGTGTTCTTGACATTTCTGATCTGAATTTATTTTTATAATTTTTTTTACATTTATTTATTTTTGAGAGACAGAGTGAGACAGTGCATGAGTGGGGGAGAGGCAGAAAGAGGAGACACAGAATCTGAAGCCGACTCCGGGCTCTGAGCAAGCTTTCAGCACAGAGCCTGATGTGGGGCTCGAACCCACGAACTGTGAGGTCATGACCTGAGCTGAAGTGGGACACTCAACCGACTGAGCCACCCATGCGCCCAAACTCAAATCTAATTTTAAAGCCATAAATGTAAAAACCATTAAAATGAATCAAGAAAAATGTTAAGAAAAAAAAAAAAAACAACTCATGTTCTATACTATAATTTGTTGTTTGTATTTATTTATTTACAAAACAGTTCACTCCTGAGTATTAGTTTCTCACTGGATTCTGGGAAAGAAGGTCATAGGGAAGGTATATTTTCTGCCCTTGAAAATAACTAAGGTGGGACAGATGACCACAGAATAAATACTCATATAAAAATTGTGTGTTTTGGGCACCTGGGTGGCTCAGTTGGTTGAGCGTCCGACTTCAGCTCAGGTCATGATCTCGCGGTCTGTGAGTTTGAGCCTCGCGTTAGGCTCTGGGCTGACAGCGCAGAGCCTGGAGCCTGCTTCAGATTCTGCGTCTCCCTCTCTGTCTCCCCCTCCCCCACTCATGCTCTGTCTCTCTCTCTCTCTCTCTCTCTCTCTCTCTCTCAAAAATAAATAAACATAAAAAAAATTTAAAAATTTTGTGTTTTAACATAGATATAAAAATAACAAAAAAAATGCAATATGAATCTTCAGAGGAGGGTGCAGTTAGCTTCCCAGAAAAGAGCACCTGAGATATAGAGGAGATTTTTTTTAATATAAAAGTTAATAGTAAGTTAAAAACAAGGAGGAGGAGGATAAATGATTTTTCTCATGTCATGTGGTAGCATGATTATAATCCCAATTTTTTACTGCTTATATCTAGAATACGTTAAAAATAATTTGCCTAGTATATATAAAAGTAAAAACCACTTTTGAAAGTACTGAACATTCAGAAATAGCTGTTCTTAGTAAGCATGCATCTGAGCTCAGTGTAAATTCTGTATGACTACATGCATACTCCTGTGTGTGAGTATATGGAAACAAACATGATTGCATATCAAAAAAGAACCATTCCAAAATAGAAGCTTTTTATACTATTCATATTGACTACACTACCAAGAAAAGTCACATTGAGGATTTTCTGAATTCTTCCTTCTTTTGCAGTGATACTTTAGAAGTTTTCTGTCGCCAGCACTAATACTTTGATTTTTTCCTTTGATGCCATGCTTCTTATATAGAAAGTTTTGAATTAAACTGATAAGCATGTGACGCCTCATTGGACCCTCTGTGGGCCTTTATAAAGACCCATATTTATATGGTGAAGAGTTTGTTTATGTGTGCACGTGTCTCTTTATCTGTAGACATCAGTCATGATGTATTACATAAAGTCCAGATGTGGTTGTCCTCTAGAATACGATGAAGCCAAAGCTATATCCTGATTCTCCTTTTCCAGAAATTCAAACCAATTTATTCTACAATGGATTTCTTTTGAAATTAAAAAAAAAATGTTTCGTGGCATAAAGATGTCCAGAGAATGTTTTTAAATTGAAATTAAATTTCATCACTGCACTTTTTGTTCTCTATGCTAAAATTTTGAATCCTTCTGTCTAAGGATTCTAGGAATACTTTATTTCTAAAATAAATGCTGTAGTGGGGCGCCTGGGTGGCTCAGTAGGTTAAGCATCCGACTCTTGATTTTGGCTCAGGTCATGATCTCATGGTCGTGAGATTAAGCTGCCTGTCGGGCTCCGTTCTGGGCATGGAATGTGCTTGGGATTCTCTCTTTCCCTCACCCTCTGCTCCTCCCTCACTTGCAATCTCTCTGTGTCTTTCTGTCTCTCAAAAAAAAAAAATTAAAAAAATAAAAATGAAAGAAATGCTGTAGTGAAATTGTGATATAGGCAAACGTGCTTATTCTCTTTCATTTTCATTGCCATCAGTCAAATGCTGACTGAACAGAGAGCTTTCCTTTAGTAGTTGAAGGTGCTGATAATCAAGATTTTATGACAAAATAAAAAAATGTATTCCAAGGCATCCTCAGTTGATGGTGTGAAGGCAAAATGTATATGCTAAAGTTTGAGCACCTATTTGCCTTAGTGATTATTTTTATAATATTATAATTGCATACTATATTTTCATTTTTCACATTTTAATCTGTCAGAAAAAGTCTTTCTGAATTAGAAATCAACAAGTTATGCTATCTCCAGAATATTTTAAAAAAGCAAAATATGTTGAAAAAAATACAGTGTTAATGTAATCATTAATGTTTTACTTACAGTAACTTCCACATTTTGGGAAACACATTTTCCTTGTCTAAGTGATTCATAATATTAGTTGACAATGCACAGAAACAAATGAGATCTGCTATTCGAGGCACTGTTATTAAATCTGAGGTAGTTAATTCACTAAAACTTCACTGAGTAGAACATCACCACTCATTTATATGAAAGGATTATTTTGTTGTAAGAATACATTCCCTCGTGCGGCACCTGGGTGGCTCAGTTGGGTTGGGTGTCCAACTTCAGCTCAGGTCATGATCTCACAGCTTCATGGTTTGTGGGTTTGCATCCCGTGTGGGGCTCTATGGTAACAGTGTGGAGCCTACTTGGGATTCTCCCTCCCTCTCTCTCTATCCCTTCCCCACTGGTACATGCTCTCTGTCTCTCTCAAAATAGATAAATAAACTTAAAAAAAAAAGATTACATTCCTTCATGATAGTTTGATAGCTGTTTCCTTCATGATAGTATGACATTAGAGTGGCCTTCAAACTTCTCAGATTAAGAAGGAAAAAAAAAAGGAAAGTTTTAACACACTAGAAAAAGCACAGCATTTCCAATTACTGAAGTGTCCAGGTTTCAAGCAGAATTTTGGTCTATGTTTCTGTTAGTTCCTTGAACAGCTCTAGTCATTAAAACACAGACACCTTACTGGAAGCCTGTGTGTTTGGAATCCAAGGAGGTCTCCCTGGCCCTGGCAAAGATTGAGATGAGGCAGCTCATTACAGTTTCTTGTATAATTAGGACCTGTATAGAAGTAAGTCCAAGATTATTGCTCAGGAGGAAAAGCTATTAAGAAAGAGTAAGTTGATAGTACACCACCTTGTCCAGAAATCTGCTTATATCACATAAATAAGCCATTAAAATACCATGTGACAAAAGAGATTTTTTTTCACAGAACTGCTCGCACAACAATTTTTTGTTTAATTTTTACATAATGATTTTAGCTGGTAACTTGATGGAGAAATGATCATAAATGAGTATTTCTGTGACACAAGATGCCTGTTAAACTTAACAGAATTTACAGGAAGATTTATCTGCACATAATAAATTATAGGTGACTTCATTTGTAATCTAAAAAAACTTACAATTTTTAGTCAATGAAATACAGTAGTAACTCGATCTATTGCAACTGTTTTCATTATATTTAGGTAGAAATAAATATAAACAGGAAGCCTGTGGGAGCTCTTAAGAGTATATAATCACAGTAGATAAAGTCAGTGTTGAAATACATAAGTACATTAATCCAACTTTGACTTCTCTAAGTTTCTTCTCAATGGCATATCCTGGTATGTCCAATAAAATGAAAAGCTGAGGTTTGGTGAGCTTCTGTGAGAACATACATCTTGGTTTCTTCACTCCATGTTATGGTTGACCAGAGTCCTACAGCCGAGATTGACAACACCCAGAATAAAATTTATCACTTTCTCTATCATCTTCTTCTCTTTGTGAACATTTAGGTGCAACCTGTAAGCAGATTAAAGGACCCCTCTGCTATCTGTAAGCTAGAGCAAAGCAACCCCTTCTATCCTAACAGAAAGTGATGAAAATGATAAGTAGTGCGCAAGAAACGTGGCTGGGGACGATGAAAGTGATGGTGTGAACAGAAAAGGAAATGCCATTTTTCTTCAGTAAATGCAAGACATAGTCAAGAGATGGGTTTGTTTTCTGTTGTAGTGGTTTTATAGTTATTTGCAAATGGCTTTAAAGGCACTTTAACTGAAGGTTTTAGAAGAAAACATGTTTATTATTGTCAGAGTCTGAAATTCTTTAGCCATTAAAGTCCTCTGTTCCCTCAGAAATAATTATTTGATAATTTTTATAGCTCAATATTTTCATAAAATGCAACTAACATTTCATAAAATGCAAATAGCGTTACTACAAAGCATAGTGATGTGTTATTAGATAATTGAAAACGTCTTCCACTTCAGTAAGAAATTGTCATTTAATTTTAAATATTATTTTAGCACTGTCTACATATTTGCAGCACTTAATCTACAAGATGTGAATGTTTAATTCTCAGTCTTTCCAAGCGGACACATAGGCACATGAATCAGAACTTTGAAATGCCCTTGAAAAAAGTCTTCTTTAAAGATTCTCTAAGAGTGAAAACTCCAGAAATTTATAGCTAAAAAAATTAATCCGTCCTAACAAGTAATATTTACTGAAAATACTTATTTCAATAATTGAGTCCTTAAAATCATCTTACCGCATTATTATTAAGAAAGGAAGGAGGAATAAGTTCCTGGTACAGAAGATTCTTTATAGCGTTGTTAATTCGAATGAAAAAGGAGCGAACATTTGGTTGTCTCTCTGTTATGATGAAGGATAGGAAAGGGAGAGAGAACAAGACTCCTGTGCATCTTAAATCTACAGTCCAGCTGAGTGGGAAAAGTGACAGTAAAGATCAGTGGCAGATGACAGCAAGGGTTCCTCCTTGATAGAAGTAGTGACACCAATTCGAGCCAACTTTCTCTATTCTTACGTTGTTCTCATTCCTGTACTCCATTCCACCCCTTCTAATTCCCATCAGAGACCATGCTTCCTTTTTTGTTCAGCAAATCTCAAATTAGTGACCACCCGAAAGCCAACTCGATGAGTTTGAGCAAGGACTCCCTTATGGTTTTCATGAATGGAAACGCGTTCACATTTAAAATAAGATTTACAAAAAAATATTGTCTGATTAAGAGCAAGAATAGAGTAAAGCATGTGAAGGAAACCCAGAACCATATCCATCCAGACTTTGGTCAGTTATTTCCAAATACAGTTTTTCCAAAAAGCACCGATTTATATCTCAGCTCAGAGTCAGAAGATTTAAAAAATGTGTCCAGTTCAAATCGCTTTAATTTAAGAAATATGTCCATATACCATATGGACCTTTGCATAGAAAATATTCTGAAATTAATGAAAGGACGTGTTTCTTGTTACCAAACAAAAATATTTGGTGATCGTACCATTTAGAATATAAAAACTGGTAAGGAACAGTTTATATCTTTGAAAAATAATCTGGCATGAGGCAGTTATTAAAGAATTAAGCCACTTCCCCATCTGAGTTTAAGAATAACTTCCTAACTTTTTTTGTTGTTGTTAAAATTCATAATTATGGACTCAGGATTTTTTTCAGCAGTTGAAATAAACCTTCCATGTTGCAAATCATCATCAAAACTCAAAAGACTAGAATATAATCGTACATCACAATTTTCTCTGCTTCTTCCATGTGCTCTGACATTTGTATAGTGGCACCACCTGAAAGGCTATGACCAAATCTACTTTTATTTTAGGAGAGAAAAACGTTAGTAATGGAAGTTCTTGCCCGATTCAGCGTCAGGCTCTATATACTATATTGCAATGTTGGATTTAGTCAATGGATCCAGAGAAATCACTCACAGCACGTTGACTTTCAAATTCCATTAACTTTCTCTTTTTCTTATTTCAATTATGCTGCACTGAGATTGCTGCACAACAGATCACAGGAGACTTGAGCTTATATCCTGGGAAGTCCCAGTTTAGCAATTATTCACTAAGAATACAGAGTGACTGTATTCTTAGATTCTGCTTTTCTGATTTGGCTATAAACAAAAGACACCATATAAACTCAAAAATAAATGCTTTTAAAAAGTGTTTTGAGGTCACTATTCTTTTCTATTAGGTTATATATCCATGATCGGTTATAAATACAATTCAGAAGCCAAAATGGTATGGTTGTTAGTTAAGGTATTAATTTTACACGAACATTGAATCTGTATAGCACGTTATAATCTCATGGTGATTTTAAATACATTTATATTATTTGATCATCACAGAAACATTGTGAGATAACCAGGGCAGATGCAATTATGTTTGATAGACAACAGAATCAGAATCATGAGTAATGATGCTATTGTGTTTTCCTCATTCATGCTAAATGGAGTGCACTAAAAATTCCATTTCTGGGTAAATGCAACAAATTTAATTAATCCATTACACTTATTTTAATCAGCAATGTGATCCAATTCTCTTTGGTTTTGCTATTCTCTTTTGAGTAGACACCAAATGCTGATGTGACTGGTCCAGCCATTCTTCCCTTATTATCATCAGAGAAAACTTAAGGGTATTTAGTTCTTTAGTTAACAGCCTACATTCCAATGAGTATTTTACTAAATGGAGACAACAATCATATTTTCTTTGCCTCAAACACTTCTTCCCTCTGGTTACTAATATTGAAATTAAGTCAGCCATTTATCTTAACATATTGAGTGACACATATTCATCAGTTAGTACATATTCAATTATTACACACACACACACACACAAATACATTGAACCATTTAAACCCCTCAAGGCATTGCAAATATGATCTAATGATTTATGAATGCTGGTATTGTAAACTCTATGCAAATCATATGTAAAACTCAGAGAAATGAACTGATGTCTGATAGAGCTGTCCAACTAGACTTTGTGAGTAGAACATATCTTTATCAGAATGAACGTTGGTAAAATACTTTAATCTGAAGGTGAAAATGTATTCTTATATTTTCAAACATTTTCTAACATTGATTAATCTGAAATATTGCGTATAACACTGATTAATCAGTAAAGCATTTTTAAAAATCATTTTTGACAGATAATTTCAGTATAATTAAGCATACTGTTCATTTCCAAACTGATATCCTGGGAAATAATACCATTATGGAAGTTGCACTATGTAATCCATGCAGCAACTGTCTTCTCTTATCTAAATATAATTACTTCTCATTGGGATTAATTTATTGAGAGAAAAAAATCTTTAAGGATTTCTAGTGTAATTAAGTTTATGCGTTTTTCTTGCACTTGCGCAAAACTTAGAGATTCTAACTTTGAGAATTTTATGTCTTCTAACTTAATAATCAGGACGATTTTTTAATACTCATCTAGATAACCAAATATCCTCCTTTAAAAAAGCAGGGCTTGAAAATTCAGAATTATAATATCTGTCAAATATATTATTTCTTTAACGTTTTATAAGATTAAATGTTTCCTATCTGGAGTGATTAAATGGTAGTATTTTTTGTGTATAAGGAAATACTTTATTGACAACACGTGGACCTGTCGTGCAGTGCCATGTACTACTTTCATGTTTTGATTCATGTGTATATGGAACCTAAAAATGATTTCTGATTGTATTTAGTGATTCAGTGGCTCTAATAATACATGGCTATTTTGTGTAAATTTCCTCCACATCTTCCCTTAGTCACTTGTGGGATTGCTTTCTGATTTAGAAGAAGGATGAGGTGAAAGCATTAGTTTCCATTGTTTAATAGATCAACAAAGTGAGCCTTTCGTTATTAATTAGACTTGAAGTATCTTTTTATATTTTAATTTCTAGTCCATTACAAATTAATGCCCTCTGTGTTAGAAAGAAAAGATTTGCCTTTCTTTTAATAATATATTCAAAATGCAACCGCATTAATGTTATTATTAATCTTATTATTCATCAGACTTTTTAATAACTAGTGCAAAGTTCTGAATAAAATCATTAAAGCCTTTGGGTAACAGTACTTTGTCTAAATAACTAGAGCTTATTCCAGGCAGTGTTATAAAACATAGTATTGTTTTGGCTTCTCCTGAAATTATTAGTTAAGCATTTTGTTTGTTACACAGAGGTAGACAATTTGTATGGTATTAGAAAATACACATGATAGAATCCTCTGCTTCATATTGGACGGAGGCAATATAAAGATGTCGTATCAGACACAAACTGGTATTGATTCATCATGGGAGCATATTTAAGAAATTTGTTCATAGTGAAGTCATATGTAAATTTGTCAAAATTAATGGTCTTTGAAGTTATTTTGATACCATGTTAGCATTAATGTTCCTGCTTTGCATTTTTGCTATTTCTCCTTTAAACCTGTAATTATTTTGTCAAAAATTATTATCAATATTTTGAACATTGATCTACCTTTATAAACAAGACAGTTAAAAAAAGCCAGAGAAATCTGATTCCTTGACTTTCCCTATGATTGCTTTTATTTTGCCATTTTCTTCTTTTTCTCTCATATTCCTATATCAGAAAGAAAGTCATGTGTTTTGAACATGTTAATATTGTTATTATCAATAACAACAGACAACTTTAACTTGACAGAGGCAAATAGAAATAACTTATTTCTCTTAACTATATTTGTATATTTGTGTTTTTTGTGTTTTTTTAGTCAATCTACTGGATTCAAAAACAATTCAAGGGGAGCTGGGCTGGATCTCTTATCCATCACATGGGGTGAGTTTGGTAAACTATTGAAAGGGAATATCATTCTGTGCGTTGTCTCTTAAAGAATAGAAGGAATTATTGGTATGTTCTCTGAAAGGAACTCCTGTACTTCTGGTGACAAGTTAATTTTATCAGTAGATTCAATACATGGACTAAGACAGCCTGATATTCGTGTACAATGGAACTACTGAAAATTTTGAAGTTTTATTTGTTTCTTCTGAATTTACCAATTGCTTGATGGTGCTAATTAAGCCTTCTAATTATGACTGGCATTATGTAGAAGATCTAAAGGTGATCATCTAAAATTTTTTTGTGTGATGTGATCAGAATAGGTGAATTGAGAAGACATTTCAAATTTCAAGTAATGTATAAAGCGTGTATTTGGAGAACTGCAGAGGTGTAGCCTTAAAAGCCACCTTGGTGACTGTTCCAAGGAGGATCTGTTTGTCAACTATATGAACCTTTGATTTGTCTGTTTATTTGTCCTTATTTCTTAATTTCTTCACATTGCCTTAATGTCTTTGCTTAAAATGTCTGCATCATGTTTGCATCAGCTTAAGACTGGGGAATTTTTTTAGAAAAAAAATTTGGCTACTTTTAAATTTTAAACTCTTCACATACCTTTAGTATTTTGCCAGTGAGACAAAGATCGTTCAAGTGTACGGTATGTTTGTGACCCAAATGTTTCTGATAAGACTTTGTGTGAGGATACTGCTTTTCTTTTCTTTTCTTTTCTTTTCTTTTCTTTTCTTTTCTTTTCTTTTCTTTTCTTTTCTTTTCTTTTCTTTTCTTTTCTTTTCTCTTCTCTTCTCTTCTCTTCTCTTCCCTTCCCTTCCCTTCCCTTCCCTTCCCTTCTCTTTCTTTTCTTTTCTTTTCTTTTCTTTTCTTTTCTTTTCTTTTCTTTTCTTTTCTTTTCTTTTCTTTCTTTTTGTTTTTCAGAAAAAAAGATCACACACATTTAGAAAATTCTTGTTCTTAGAAAATTGTGTAATAAGTACCTAAATATGCCTTGTTTCCAAGTATAGACTGTGGAAAATGCAAAATGCTATTTTGAAATACTTGTGAGAGGAACAAATTTGTGTATTTCTTCTCCTACTCTCATCCTCTTTTCAAAGAGATTATAATTACTTCCACTTTGTATTGGTATTCAGTCTTTAGATTTTTGTGCCTAAACATACTGATTTTTACGGTACTACCAGCTTCTTCTTCACCAGCGGATGTTTTACATCAGGGATACTTCATCTATCTGTCATCTTTGAATCTGCTTCTCTTCCTGGTACACCTTGACATTGACACAATGCCAAAACCTATCACATAATCAGGACTTGGTTAGTTGCTTTGGAGGGGAGAGTATGAAGTAAGCCAGGATTTGGTTTTCCCATAGGTGTAAACGGAATCAAATGATTAGGATAAAAGAACATCCTGGGTAGTTCTGAAGAGTGAATCAAAATTCTGGATTGAGCTGGAAAACTCATTTAAAATTAATCATCCTAAAATCAAGCCTAATTTTAATTCTGATTTTATAAATTTGACTTTTTCATTACTTCATCAGAGCATCTACCACAAAAACATGCTACCCAAGGATATATGAAAAGCAAAAATCACAGTGACATTTTACTAATAGCTACTTATATATGCTCTAAAAAAGTCAATAAGAAATTAACTCATATTTCAAAGCAACAATCTCATGTTTTCCTTTAAAGAAGGTGTAAAGAAAACATATTTCTATATATTAAGAATTTAGGGAGAATACTGTATAAATGAATTCATTTTACCATGTGAATCTTACAGATTTTGCGATGAAACAAAATTGGCACTTCTACTTCCAGAGATATGTTGGGGGTGGGGAGGAATGTTCTAGAACTCTACTACATAAGGTGTGGGACATGCACCACCCAGCAATATCAATCCCCCAGAGATTCTTAGATATGCAGACCCTCAGGTCCTGCTCCAGACTTTCTGAATCAGAGTCTGCATCTTAATGTGGTCCCCAGGTAGTTGTTGAGCACAATAAATTTAAGAAGTACTACTTGGGGGGCGCTTGGGTGGTTCAGTCGGTTAAGCGACTGAGTCTTGATTTTGGCTCAGGTCATGATCTCATGGTTTTTTAAGATTAAATAAACTTACAAGAAAAAAAGAAAAAAAGAAAAAAGAAAAAAGGAAAAGAAAAAAGAAAAGAAAGAAAAGAAAAGAGAAGAAAAGAAAAGAGAAAAGAAAAGAAAAAAGAAAAAGGAAAATAAATCACTACTTAGGATAACAGACCTCTTGGCCTTTCCCACGTCTTGCCCAATTTCCTACCTCATTTTTGTCTACAAACACTTATGGTTTTATCAGTTTCTCCTTTGGCTTACAATTGCCTCCGAGAGCCACCCTCAGGAGCTGGGCCTTTCTCCTCTTTGTTTTCCTGGTGCATCTTCTTACAGCCTTGCCTTCCCCTTTTCTGATGCACTGACTAGCCTAAAACAGCTGGCCAAGCTTTCCACATTTATCATTAAAACTTGCAGGGAGGGAAAAAAAATATCTCTGCAACAGGTCATGGTATTTATAATACCCCAAGACCTCAAAGCAAAAAAATAAAAAGAGGGAGAGATGTGACGTGGTGCTGTGTAGTGTGTTTTTCCTTTAAACTGTATCCCTGTATTATGTTAACCATAATGTCCATGAAAAAATAAGTAGCACTAATTTGGAAAATGTTAGATTAATATTCATTTCTTTCTGGGAAACTGATGAATTTCTTGAGTAAAAGTGCTGCATAGTAAATTAAGATTTGGGAGTTAACATCCTTGCTTTTACAGTTGTTTGTGCTTTTAGACTAAATTAATTATTTTTATTGCCTAATCATTGCCATTATCAATATGACAAAAATATATTAATTCTGTATTTGTTTTTAAAGGAAAGTAGATAGTTAAAAGTATTGTGATTTCTTTGCTCCAGATTTTCCATATAAAGTGACATGTAATAACTGGAAAAAAATTGAACTTGTTATTGTTTTGATTGATTAACCCTAATAAAAGCAGTACATATGTTTTTAGGTTAGCTAAAATATGAATGTAAACTTCAGAGAAAAAATTTGTAACGTCATAACATGTTGAATCACTGAAAATCCTGCTTTGTGTGTGTGTAAGAGAGAGAGAGAACACTTAAATTCTACTCTCTTAGTATATTTCAATTATTCAATAAGTGTTCTCAACTATTTTCATCATGTTTTACGTGAGATCCCCAGAACTTATCTTACAGTGAAAGTTTGTACTCTTTTACCTGCTTCTCCCTATATCTCCTACCTCTAGCCCCTGGCACCCACTTTTCTTCTGTTTCTATGTGTATTTTTTTTAATTCCACAAAATAGTGATATCATGCAATATTTGTCTTTCTCTGTCTGGCTTATTTCACTTAGCATAATGCACTCAAGGTCCATCCATGTTTTTGGAAATACCCGAGAAAATCCTACTTTTTTGATTTAGGGCAATGGTTTTCAGTGTAATGGGGGAGGTGGGTTGGAAAGGAGGCAGTGTTTATTTTGCCCCATGGAGATATTTGGAAATATCTGGAGATGTTGTTGTCACAACTGGGAAGGCAGGACACTGCTGGCATCTAGTGTGGAAGGTCAAGGGTGCTTTCTAAACTAAAATGAGCAGGGAGGTCTCTCACAGCAAAGAATGATCTGGTGTTCCCTTGTTGAGAAACCCTTTCTTAAGGGATGAATAATGGTGCTCCATCAGGAGCTGTGGTCACCAAAAAGATGCTAGGACACTGCTGGCAACTTCTCTAAATCTCAGCCCTGTTCTCACCTAAATTCAAAATCTTTTAAAGTACAAATTAAAAAAAAAATGATTATGTTACCAGAGCTATATAAAATTAATATATTTGAGGGAAAGGCCCAAGGGTGGCTTATTCATTGATGTATCTTCTTTCCTATTTCTGTTCTCCCTTTTCCCCAGAGATATATTCATGCATAAAAACTTACAATTAACCTATATAATTTTCTTGGGAGGAGTATTTCCTCTATTTTTAAATGGTGCTTCAAATCTTAGAGGTAAGAAAGTATGGTACTATACCATTAGGCCTAGAAAAAATTCTCTAAATGAGTGTCTGGGAGAAAATTTAATGAGACTTTGGTTTTCTCTATATTAAATTCTTGAAAATAATACTTAAAATTTGTAAACTGAAATTATCAGGGTGTTATTAACATATTTTTTTTAATTTTTCAAAATATAATTTATTGTCAAATTGGCTAACATACAGTGTGTATAGTGTGCTCTTGGTTTTGGGGGTAGATTCCCATGATTCATCGCTTACATACAACACCCATTGCTCAAAATTTATTTTTTAATAAGAGTTTAATTTTTGGCACTAAGTTTGTTCACCTTAGTAAAGCAGATATAACAATTACCTTCTCTTCCTTATAAACTGTGAGTTATAATATATGAATCTTGGGTATAATTATATTCTGAAATTTTATTAAATAATCAGTAGTTTAAATATTCTTTGATTTAGAGGGGTGCCTGGGTGGCTCAGTTGATTAAGCCTTTGACTCTTATATCAGCCCAGGTCATGATCTTGTGGTTCCTGAGATCAATCTCCACATCAGGCTCTGTGCTGGGCTTGGAGCCTGCTTAGGATTCTCTTCCTCTCTCTCTGCCCCTCCCCTGCTCCCTCTCTCTCTCTCTCTCTCTCTCTCTCTCTCTCTCTCTCTCTCTCTCTCTGTCTCTCAAAAATAACCATACTTAAAAAAATATTCTTTGATTAGAGGACAATCAACACATGTAAAACCCATGTATATTTTTGGATTACAACTTTGAAAAAGTATTTTGCTTAAATATGACCGTTATTTAAATTGTTTGATTGATTGATAATGCCAATCTATCGTATAAGCTTTCCTTAGTATATATATCATTATAGAAGAGGGATCAGAGGGAGTTAAAGCTGTATAATTTTCAGTTACAATTATGATGGTATTGATGTGCTTACTAAGTAGTACAAAGGAATTTAGAGCCTCAATTCACTTAATTACAGACTCAAATAAGGGGAAGTATAGAAAAAGCAGAGTCTGAAATGAGTGATCCATGTATATTTGTCGATGATAGAAAGAAGTCTCAAAATTAGCAAATGTGAATTTTTATTTTCTACCTTCCCCCTTTTCTCAACTTCTTTAGATTTTTTTTTTCCTTAAAGATTTCCTTAGCCATTTGTTGGTGCCTTACCTGTGGTAATGGACGTAAATTAAACAACAACAACAAAGCAAAAACAAAATGGTCTTTTGGCAAAGAAACCCTGTTGGTTGCCCACCTGCCATCTGTTTCCCGGCTTTTTCTTGAGAATGGAACACCCATATTGTTTAGTTTTTCACCTTCTGATGTGTTCTTGGAAAATGGCCTCTCTGCCACTTTGTGGAAAGAACATCTGAGAGCTAATCATGATAATTACAGTAATTTTGTCAGTGATTGGTTTAGGCAAGAGTAAGTAAAGCCAATGAGGCTGGAGCAGAATTCTACTGACTTCTGGGGAAGTTTTCCTCCTGATGAAAAGAAATGAGGAGAGGCTAAGTACTTTGTGCCCCTAGGCTTGCCCTGTGAAGGCGCAGTGTCCCTGTGTAGAGCAGTTGTGCTTTCCTTATGACCAGAAAAGTGGAACCCAGTGAACCCTAGAGAAATTGGCCAGGAGCCCTGACACAACCCTGGTTTGTGTGAAAGAATTTTCTTTGTTTAAGTCACTTTTGTTAGTACTTCTCATACTTTCAAAGTAAAGGCATTCTGATAGAATACAATGTTTAATTTCCCGATTAAATATCTTAATATCTAGGGGCACCTGGTGGCTCAGTTGCATGAGCATCTAACTCTTGATTTTGGCTCAGGTCATGATCCCAGGGTCCTAGGATTGAGCTCCACATTGGGCTCTGTGCCGAGTGTGGAGCCTGCTTGAGATTCTTTCTCTCCCTCCCTTTGTCCCTCTCCCCTGCTTGCATGCCTGCTCTCTCTCTCTCTCTCTCTCTCTCTCTCTCTCTCTCTCTCTCTCTCGTAAATAAATAAAAGTTTAAATATCTTAATTTCTAAATGAAGACTAGGCAATGCATAATTATAATTATGTTATTTTGTTAATTGTATCTTGTTATTTGGACTTCCCCAGGTTGTCTTTTTTTAGTGTTTCAGTATGATGTCAAAGAAAATATGCAGAGTGGTCAAATAGAATGAGCACATTGTTTAGAATCAGACACTTGTATTTGAAATCTGGCCTTGCCATTTATTGCTGTGTGATCTAATGTAGGACAATTAACCTCCATTAACATTTGTCCTCACTCTTAAAAAAAGAATAACAATAATTTCTATGTCACAGCACTTTGGAGTAAATGATAGTTGAGCAAATAAGGTATTTCTGTGTATCCATCTATGAAAAAATACATATGATAATGCATGTGAAAGAACTATACAAGTATCACTTCTTATTCCTAAGTAAGTTTTATGATTTCACCTTCTAATCTTAAATCTCAGACTATATGTGATATCTTGGATTTGGATTTGGGAGAAGGAAAATTGATAGTATTTCCTGACATTTCTATTCAGTTAAGAGCCCCAAATATTGCCTTTGATATTACATGATTGTTATACCATTGAAGCTTGTGCAGTCTAAAGTTTGGATACAATCTTGACACTATATTTTGAATTGAAAGAGTCAAAATGTGGGTGAATGGGTCCAATTATTTTAAATTTTTAAGTGATTAGAATTTCCTCAAAATTTTATTATTTCTCCTTCAGGGAGTACTTCTGACTGTTTTACATGTCACTCTCCTGACACCCCTCCCCCTACCTGCCAGATACCCCCAGACTAGCATATCAGACTGTTAAGTTAATCTGGTTTTTTCTATGTTGTTTGTCCACAGCTTGCAATTCTACATTAATGCAAATATTTCATTGATACTTGTTTCAGCCATGAAGGTGAAAACTCTGAAACTGATTTCCATCATGAAATTTCCCCTTTTCTTCACATTTTGAGTTCCTGGGTTAGTTGTCTATAAATTAAAATTGCCTGAACAAATGAATAATGAAAGCTTTCCAAAACAAGGAAGGATAACTAAGTTAACATTGATTATGTATTTGTTAAAAAAAAAAGGTTATTTCCAATCGGTTATTTTAAATGGTATCTATTAATGCTTCCACTTCCTTTTTAATGGCATAAATGTAAGTAAAATTATACCTATATGAACACACCTTATGTACTATAAATATATATAGATATATATATGTTTATATTGCATACAATATTATGCTGTTTTTTGTACTAGCAGGTCTATTTAGTTAACTATATTTAGAAAATACTGTCAGCCTTTGAGTTGGAAGTTAACTGAAAAGAAAACTAGCCAAAGACAGCTCTATATTGAAATTTATCTTGATTGTTGTTTAAGGGTAAAAATCCAGAATCCTGCAGATGAATTCCATTTAACTAAACATAGACATGTTTAGAATTGAATGAATCATACAGAGGAGTGGAAATTATAAAAATACTCTCTGAACGATTCATTGCTTTTCTGTTTTCCAGTTTAGTGTAATTTGCCTTCCGTAGTGGAATTATTGCTGTGTGTGAAGTCTGGATTCTAAGTCTTACCTACTGGATTTCTAGCTTTCACTTTGTGAATGGTATCTAAAATGCAGGAAGACTATTTTGACAACTAGGTGTCAACAATAACCACCTGGGATTCCACCTTTGTGAATCACAGTCTAAATTCTGCTTCATATGCTGAGTAGTCAATCCAGGAAAATCAAATTTTTGACACATGTGATATGTGATTCTGGGTCATTTGAATTTTTGTTGCCTACAATGAACAATACTACATACTTTAAATATGTCACTCTCACCTATTGTGCTGACCCTTCGAGGAAGGATGTCTGATTAAATTAGAAAAACATGGCAAAGTTTTACAGTTTTTTTTTTTCTAACCTTTTCTTGAAACAAAATGCACCAAAGTAGAAGGGAAAATATGGGTAAGTGGTAGAAATCAGCAAAGATAGAACTTATTCTAGCACCATTCAATTTATAATAATTATGTTACCTTCTATTTGTTTTAATGGAATTTTTATCAGTGCTTTAAGAAAATAGAAACCAATTTTCCATCGCTAATATTATGTATTTCTATGTTCATTCAAGTTATTTTCTATGTTCATTCAACTTATTGTGTATTAAATTTGCTGAAATATGTAAATAGTATACAGCAGACTGAATATCAGTATTTTTATTGCTAAGAAATATCCAGTTCCTATACTATTTTAAAGAGTATACTTAAACACTGCTTTCAAGCTTCTAAATTTTCATTTGAATATAAGATATAAAAACAACATATGTACCTCAATGGAAGAGTTTCAGTTCTGTTGTTCCATTAAGCATAAGTCAAGAATTTTGATAGAAATTTATAAAAATTAGTAATTTGCCCAAAGTTATACTTACTTATTTCTATCCTTCTTTTTAAATCCCATGGGTTAATGATGTTGATACTTAGGTTTATTACTGCCTCGTAGTTAATTATTTTTGAAAGATTAAAAAAAAGAAATGTTTGCTCTGGAAAGAAATATAGCATGAAACACTTTTTAAATACGTCTTGTATTGCAAATGATAGCTATTGGACCTGAGCACATTTAAAGGTTATACTATTTACAATACAAGACACTTAACTATTTCTGCAACCTAAGTAGACCATTGATTACCATTTTTTCCTGATAATAATGCCAATGTTAATGAATAAAAACCATACTAGTTTCTTAGAGGTTGCTTAAATCATTTATTCCCTTTCCATGAAACGTATGAAGAGAAATATCAAGGGGGCTAGTGTATTGAGTTTTCTGAGTAGCCTACATTTACAAGTTATTTTCATTCATCTGTTAACAATGTAGTTTGAGAGATGTATGTGTGTGTGTGTGTGTGTGTGTGTGTGTGTGTGTGTGTATATATGTATATATATGTATATATATGTTATATATAAAACTACATAATATAATAATTAAAAATATATAGATTGAAATCCTTAGTGTAAAATTTATATACAGTAGTTGTTAGAAATGGAAAATCCTTGGTACAGAACAAGACCTATTTCATTAGAAATCCTGAGTGTTGGGACCCAGGAATCTGCTTTTCACAGACCCTCTGTGTGATTGTGATGCTACTCAAGTTTGGGAATCACTGTACTAGAAAATCATTATCTGCTATAATGAGGCCAGCATTACTTATGAAGATATTTAGTTGCTGCTTGATGCTTTGCTGTAGTTCATTCCAGCCTCTTAATTAATACAGCACTGTTCAGGATTCAAGATTAATATAGCTCTGGATGTTTTTAATTTAGGATTTGACAAAAACCATATAGCAAGAGAATACAGGTATTTTACCAGCAACTCGGTGAATTTATTCTTTGCAGTTTGTAACAAGGATTCATTTTAGAATCATCATATTTCTCTCATATAATCATGGGATTCATTTTTTGAATTGCATATATATAGTGTTTATACATCTGGCATCCATTGCTCATGATAAAAGAGATGACATTAAAACCTAAAGACTAGAAAAAGTCATGAATTAAGTGATAGGGAAATTGCAATAAGGAATATGAAAATCCCCTCGAAGAGTTACTAGAATTTAAGGTTGTCTAGGGAACGACTGTGGGATGTTCCTAGAAAGTGACAGGGATCAGCTTATAGTGGATTTTATGTGCCACACTAAAGACATTATACAGCATTCAAAGGCAACATTTTAATCACATGATTATGGAGGATGTTTTAATTGAAGAACATAGAAGAGTCAAAAAAAACCCAGAAAAGCACTGTGAAAGTTCCCATGGTAGGTTGATTAGGAACCTAGTATCTGCTTATATGTGTTTGGTTATATAGCTTAGTGATTTGGCATAAGGTTGAATTTTTACTATTGTACTAACACTCCAAGAAAGGATATTATAAGAAATAAATTTTTATTAGTGAATTATTTTTATAATAAAAGCATAAAACAAAGAGAAGCCAAATTTGGAGAATCGAGTTGTAAAACCTTTGGAGGACTCAGTAGAAATGAACATTATCTAGTAAACTAAGGAAGACAAAGCAAAGGAAGAAAAAGGGAGAGCATAAGATACGCTAATGGTAAGAGTAATTAAATTTCTCTTCCCTGTGACGATATCAGTCTATGTATTTTGGGGGCACCTGAGGTTAACGATAAGTTAAACTTTAGAAAAATGTAAATGGTGACTTCCCTTCTCAATGTGAAGTCACAAAACTATAGACTCAGTAACTAGAGAGATTCAGCCAGTGCAGGAAGAGGGAAGAGATGCAATGTGGTGGTTTTAAAGAACTTTAACTCCCAGCCTGCACTTGGATGTTTATTCCATGCCATGAAATCCCAAGAAAGCTGGTAGTCATAAACTTTATGGATTTACTCAAAGTCTTCAGTAGGGATTAAAGCTTCTGAGTGGTATGAATCAGTCTTGTAAACTCTTCTTGCTCAGAATTTCCCTAGATCCATTTGTCATTTGTACCCTTAATGTTGGATGCATGTGATAGGTGGCCATTTTTTATGTAGAATTAATGATATTGCTTTGACTTCAATTTCGCTGTCTTCATGAGTGTTGGAAAGGCAATAAACAACGTCATCATAAGCCACAAGAAAAGAACTCTGTGGAATTTTGTGAAAATGTTTATTAATAGGGCTGCTGCACTTATTATTAAGGGTAGCAAAATTTAATCTTATTTGGAGCAGTAGAATATATTCAAGTTGCTAATCAATTTTAGAGGTAGTAATGGCTTTAGAAACCATCTAGTACAATTCTCCAGTGAATGTTGACAAGCAGCTCCACCTCTGGGAGTGTTAGTGACTTGACCAAGGTCATCTCATTGCTTTCTGGGTCTGAATTCATGCTTTTTTCATTATTCTCCTCTGTCTTACTCTGGATAGTACCAATGAAGATTTCGAATTCCATGGTTTACTACTTAGCAGATTGGAAACCATAAAATTTCAGAACTATTTTGTCTGAGTGTCTTACAGCACCCTAAATAATCACCACATCTTGGGATACGTCACTCAACATAGAGCTACTTTTCTCAGCAGCTGAAAAATGCTGATCTTTCATAAGACCAAGAGGAAAATTGGGTTGCATAGGACTATTATTAGCTCTCTGTTCCTGTATACATGTCCCCCCCTCCCCAAATCATAGCTGGATATATGATCCAGGAACTGAGATGCCAATGAATGACTAAGGATTTTTAACCTATTCTCTGACAACTAGAAATTGATTTTAGTTTTGATTCAAATATGAATCTGAATTTACTTGCATTGAAAGGGTGTTTTTAATTGTTAGCTTATAACCAAAGCAAATCTCCTATAATTTCAGTTTTCATAAGAACCAATGAATGTTTTGAGATATTAAAAAAAGTTAGTACATAATCTTAATGTGACTAGTTTTAAAACAAAGGGTAGATATGTTATCTTCTAGCCAGTAAATCATCTTCAAGCTTTAAAATGTTTCTAAATGGTTAACTTTATTTTTTTTGTATTCTGCATTACTAAAATAGTAATTTTTAGTTGTATACAATTTAGTTGTATACAATTTTTATTGTATACTTTTTATAAAAATATATGGCACTCTCATGTAGCTTTCCAAATGGTTTGATGAGTAAAAATTAGATCAACAAGTTAGTTCTTGAACAAAATTTGGAATCTAAAATATAAAAATTGACCCAGGAGTTTTATAATCCAAGAAATATTTTGTAGTGAAATTTACCATAAATTGGTTATTAAACTACTAAAATAACTACTTTTTCTCTTCCGAAATAAATTACCCCAATTAAAAAAAAATCCCAGTAGTGGTAAACATTTTGGGGGGAAAACTAAAGGTGGTAGCATTGTTTCAGAAAGGAAAATATATGGGATGTTCTCAGTTTCCAGAATTTTTGAATTCTCAATAGTTTATACAGTATAAAAGGAGTTTGTAAAATCTTTAGTATATTGACATTTATTCATCATGTTGTTTAATAACTGCTTGATCGCTACTGTCTGCTAAGCACTATCATATGGAATGGGGATGAAATCATTACCAATAGCTAATATTTCTACAATGTTCTATATTCTGTTAGCCTGCTTTCCATATATCAACTCATTTAATTGTTACAACAATCATATGAAATTTTACTTTCACTTTATAGAAGAATAAAGAAGTCCCAAAGAATTTAAATAACTCAAACAAGATCAGACACCCAATAATTGTGTCAGAAATGGAAATTGGTCAGACTCCTTACACTGCATATATCACCCCACCTCTCTACTGCCTGTTTTAAGAGAAGTAAGGAAGATATTTCTTGGCAAAGCTTAAAGTTTGGTGCAAGACACCAGTCCATGAACTGGCAATTACAATACAAAGAAAATCATCAATGAGATACATAGTAGGTACAATATCACACCGTATGTGTCATCAGTTCTGCTTGGCATGAGTCAAGGAAAATTATTTTGAAGGTGTTTTTAAGCTTTAAAGATCAACAAGAATTTACCAGGTATATGTGACTGGGCAACACACACACGTGAAGCACAGACTATAAAACAGCATTGTATGTTGATCAAAAAAACAGCCCATGTCATCTGGAAGTAAGCTATAGAGAGAGTAAGGTGATAATGTGTAAAGGAAAAATATTATGTATTATGTATTATGTATTATGAAGAGCTCATATAGCATGCCAAAGGGTTTAGATTCTCTTAATAGAAAATTGTTAGGCAGTCTTAGAATGAGGAAGTTTACTCGGGGCACTAGAGGTACAAAGAAGAGTTGGTTTCTAGGGTCATCTGAGAAAGATACCTAGCAGGGCACAGAAAGGAGGTGATGGATACTGGCTCAATGTCTGTTTTATAAGAAAAGATGCCACCTGGACATAGGCAGAAAGAAGATGAAGGATTCAAAGATAATTTCTGATATTATGGGTGATTAATGATGACTTATGTGTATCTTAGTTTCCCTTAGGTGAAAATTTCTTGGATTTTCAAGTGCCTCTGGATCAACTACAGGGACCACCTCTATAGTTACAGACTGCATTGCTCATGATGCCAGTCCAAGGACCACACTTTGAGAATCAGTATCCTAGATCAATGTTAAAGGATTTCCCTGAAAATAGAGTAGTTTGGTTTTATGAAACTTAAAGGATAGAAATTAAATGAATTTAAAAGGAGAGAGGTGATCTGTTCTTTTTAATAGTTTCTTTTTAACATTTTAAAATTTATTTTTGAGAGACAAAGACAGAGCGCAAGCAGGGGAGGGGCAGAGAGAGAGGGCACAGTCTGAAGCAGGCTCCAGGCTCTGAGCTGTCAGCACAGAGCCCAGTGCAGGGCTTGAACCCACAGCCGTGAGATCATGACCTGAGCTGAAATCTGACACTAACCAACTGAGCCACCCAGGTGCCCCAAATGATCAATTAAGATTGAGAATCATTTTTTAAATACCTTGTTATTGGCACATATATACAGGTATAAACATGTATATTTATTTTCATGTGTGTATATGCACGCACATACCTGTCTGTATTTATAGTAGTATCATTACATAACCAAGGGTATCTATATGATATTCTAGCATTTGAAATTCTATATCATTGCCTCAATATTTCCTGAATTACAGAGAAACATAGAAGCTATAAAGACTAATTTTTCAAATAGATGGCCATGGGCAGTTGCAGGAGGTAATATAATATACTTTTAAATTTTTGACAAATCCCCCTATGGGTATTTTGGTAGTAGAAGGTACTTAGAAACAAAAAGTAAAAATTTTATCCCAATATTAATTTTATATTATGTAGTATTTATAATACAAAATAGCTAATTTCTGAAGAAATGTTGTAAAATAGACTCATGATATGTGATAAAGAATAATTAGAAAATAAAAGATGAAATTTTAAATAGAATTTTAAACAATTGACAACCTTAGGAAATGTTCACTGGTTAACTTTTCTCTTAGTATTTAATTTCCCTTTGAAAAACAATTCCTTTAACATCTGATTAGATGTAATATTTGTAGAATGTATGATTCTCAACAGAGACATAGGTAGGTGTTATACAGCAATATTTAAACAGGACAGGAGTAATTCCTTAACCTGTTATAGAAGCAGGCAGTCATTTCATAGGAAATGAGTATAAACAAAAAGAAAATGAAATATCTCGAAGCCCTTATAAGCAGATGAACTAATTCTTTGTTTTTAAGTTTATTCATTTATTTTGAGGGGGGGGGGGAAGGAAGGAGAGAGAGATGTGCATGTGTAAGCTGGCAAGGGGCAGAGAGAGAGGAAGAGAAAGAGAATCCCAAGCAGGCTCTGCACTCTGAGCATGGAGCACAGCACAAGGCTTGATACCAACCGTGAGATCATGATCTGAGCCCAGAAACCAAGAGTCAGACACTTAACAGACTGAGCTACCCAGGCACCCTGCAAATGAACTAATTCTTTTTTTTTAATTAAAAAAATTTAGTGTTTATTTATGAGAGAGAGAGAGAGAGAGAGAGAGAGAGAGAGAGAGAGAGAGAGAGAGATGGAGAAAGAAAGAGGAATATTGTGAGCAAGGGAAGGTCAGAGAGGGGGACGCAGAATCCAAAGCAGGCTCCAGGCTCTGAGCTGTCAGCACAGAGCTCGACGCGGGGCTATAACCCACACACCACAAGATCATGCATGACCTGAGCCAAAGTCAGATGCTTAACCGACTGAGCCACCCAGGCGCCCCTCAAATGAACTACTTCTTGTGACCTTGGGCTAATTTTTTTTTAAGTCTCATGAGTATTTTCATTCATTTTATCCAAATTTTTTTTTGCATAAAATAAAGAGATGTTTTAATTTTTTGATTATTACATTTTGATTAAAAATTTAAATTAATGTTAATTGTATGTGTTGTTTGGAATAAGTACTCAGTAAACATACATAGGTCTGAATTGTCACCTTGGAAGATTAGGATGTACATCTCTCATGAAATACCATGACCAACATGTACCAAAGAAGGATTTTCTTTTAATGTAAGGACAATGATGTCTAAATTTTATATAACTGTATTTACATAACTGTAAATCAGTTGGGGTTTAGTGTAGTGATTCAAACCACTGATCCATCAAACCTTTCAATAACTTCACCTGGTAGAGATTCATTGTATGCCTTTTCAAAAAAGGACATAGACCTAACAGTGCTAAATAAAGATTATATTCAAAAATGTAATTAATTGATTGAATGGTTAACCATCTGTAACATGTTTAAGAATAGGATGGGGAAATCTCTTTGACCTTTGAGCAAATTAGTAGATGTTTTTATATGAAAAAAAATTCTAAATGTTACTTAGAGAGTATTTCATAAAATATAACTAATTAAAAAAAAACTTGGCTTACAAAAGGAGCCATAACATATTTAGCAAAATATTTAAATACTGAATTCCATAGGATATCTACATAGTTTGGAAGAGAAAAATATCATTGTGTTTAATGAGACCAGATCCTCTTTGCTTTTTCTAGTTTGCTTTTCGTCTTTGTTTTGAAATATGTACTGTAGCCTCTCTATGAGGAAGACAAAGTTAAATAAAAAGCTGTCATTTTAATTAATACAACACAAGCTGTACTACTAAGTGGCTTCAGAAGATCTGTTGTCATTTGATTCTAGGTAATTGAGAATCACTCATTGAATATGTATAAGCACCTCTTCCTCTAGACAGTTTAGAGTTAAAAGAGAGTCAGAAACCATCTCTGCTCACAAGGAGTTTTTGGTATAGTCACGTGATTGTCTCATTCTTGTACATCCAGCTTTCAGAGCCAAAGATGAATGTGTTCTATAGTAGTTGGACATTTAGTTCTGGCTGTTGATTATTTCATGATTATGTGTGATGCTGGTTTTAAAAAGTTTATTTTGAAGAAACGATTTTGGATTTATAGAAAAGTGGCAAAGAGAATACAGATGGTTCCCATATAATCAAACCAGTTTCCCCTAATGCTAAGATCTTATATAAGCATGGTATACTTGTTAAAACGAAGTCATTCACATTGGTATATTACTATTAACTAAACTACAGATTTTATTCAGATTTCACTAGTTTTTCCACTAATGTTCTTCTTCTGTTTCAAGAAGTAAGAAATTTTTCCCCATCAATTTCTATTCAGTAATACATTTTATACCACATACAATATAATTGTCATCAACTTAAGATTAATAGACTTTATTTCTTTTTTTTTAATTTTTTAACGTTTATTTATTTTTGAGACAGAGAGAGACAGAGCATGAATGGGGGAGGGTCAGAGAGAGAGGGAGACACAGACTCTGAAACAGGCTCCAGGCTCTGAGCCGTCAGCACAGAGCCCGACGCGGGGCTTGAACTCACGGACCGCGAGATCGTGACCTGAGCCCAAGTCGGCCGCTTAACCGACTGAGCCACCCAGGCGCCCCTAGACTTTATTTCTTAGAGAAGTTTTAGGTTTACATGAAAGTTGTACCTGAGAGTTCAGAGTCTACATATACTCTCCCCCTGCCCAGTTTCCTCTATAACTAATGTCTTCTATTACTGTAGTATGTTGGTTAAAAATGATGAAACAATATTGAAACATTATTTTAACTAAAAACCATAGTTTATATTAGATTGTACTCTTTGTATTCTACAATTCTCTAGGTTTTACCAAATACATAATGTATGTGTCTACCATTTCAGTATCATACAGAACAGTTTCACCGCCCTAAAAATCCCATGCTCCATCTGTTCATCCCTTGCCTCCTCTTGGGGCATTTTTTTTTTTTTTTTGCTATCTCTGTGGTTTCACCTTTTCCAGAAAGTCATATAGCTGGAATCATATTTTATCTATCTTTTCAGACTGGTGTCATTCACTTAGCAATATGCATTTAAGGTTCCTCTGGTTATGATGCTATTTTGCATTTGCGTTTAAAACTTCTAGTTTTAAACATGGCCCTTTTGCATTCTGAATTTACCAAACAAGTCTTTGTTCGTGTTCTATTTCCATTTTATGCTTATTGAGGACTGTATTTTTGACTCTGGTTTTCTTTTATAATTCTTGATCTGAAGTAATAAAAAACCTTTAAATGCAATTTACTTAGGAAATATCTGAACCTATCAAGATATTCATTTCTTTGCATATTATCACTTGTAAGATAACACAATTATTTCTCTTACATTTATTGTTACTTTTACAATACCATTCATCATTTGTTTTTGGTCATATGGGCTCTCAGATATTGTTATTTCCTCATTTTCCAAACACTTTGTGTCTGTAGTGACATGAATTGTAATTATTTATACTTCTCAATTTCTAAGGCTAATTATTAGGCAATTTAATGAGAGGTGAGGAAAAAAAGTCAGAATAGGCACAATCTACCAACTGAAGTATAACCGTTGGTTGGCAGATTTTATAATTTATTTTGTATGATTTAAAACAAGTTAGGGAGTAGCCATCATATCATTTTTGTACTGTCAATAGCAAGTATTTGATAATGCCACAGGATTTGATAGAACATCTAAGAAGACAAACACAAAATTAAATCTACCTTCATATAGACATTTCTTTTCCTTCGCTAAAGAAAAATAAAGATTCTTATAAAGAACTTTTTCTTCCTGATGATTTATTTGAGAAGGAGAGAGAGGAGGAGGGATAGGGAGAGGACTAGAAAATTGGTATTTTTTGCTTACAATCAGTGTTCTTAAATTTTTGCTCTAAATGAATTTGCTTTATTTTCTTTAAATCAAATGTGTTAGAAGTGCTTTATTTTAGTCAATTCTGTGTATACACACATGCAGGGGGAAACACACACACAGAGACCCATGAAACGTCTTTTTCTTACATAGATTCTTCCACTAAACATATAAAAGCTTTGTTTATTTTTTATAATAATACCTATTATATAAACATTCTTAATAAAATCATTCTCTTATGTGGACATAGTCAATTTTCAGGTGGATATGTTCTGTGAGTTAAGCCAATTCTTATCCAGATTATTTAAAATAATGTAGAATGGGGGCAGCGGGTGGTTAAGCATCTGACTCAGGTTTTGGCCCAGGTCATGATCTCACGGTTTCCTGAGTTCGAGCTCCATGTTAATCTCTGCGCTGACAGTGCGAAGTCTGTTTGGGATTCTCTATCTCCCTCTGTCTCTGCCCCTCTCCTGCACATGGCTGTCTCTGTCTCTCTCAAAATAAATAAACTTAAAAAAATAAGGTGATGTAGAATGATCTTTTTTTGTATAAAGGTTCAGAAGATACTGTGACTTTTTCTTTATGAACTAGTCTGAATGTATGATATTCAATACTTTACATCCTCTTCACTGAATAAGTTGATCTAAGTACCTCAAATTTTAAAAGTCTACTCTTCCTCCTGTATTATCTATCTTAGATAATGCATTAAATATCCACTTAGTCACTTGATGTAAAAGACTTTTGAATCAATTCTGATTTGTTGTTTCTTTTTATCCATATTCAATTATTCACTACTTCCTAAGGATTCTTTCTTTAATATGTGTAGAATCAATTTTTTTCTCCATCTTAACTGTTGCTAGGTTTCAGGCCAGCAACCATAACTGAAGAAGGCACCTGTGTGTAAAAAGAACTTTGGCTTAAATAATAAATAAATTAAATTAAAGAAATCACTAAATGAAGAAGAATAATCAAAATAATAAAACAAAAAAGATGCAGTGTCAAAAATGAAACAGATGCTATTTCTGAAAATTGAATACTTCTATTGAGCCTAACCTTATGATTGATCCTCACCCGTGAGGACCTTTTCCTAAGAAGTGTAACATGGGGCAGAAAAGGATGCTGGTATAAACATAAAGATAATGACTACTGACTAATAGTTGAAATTGTGAAATGACTCACATATTAGCAAAGAAGAAATTTAATAAAAATCAGTCAGCTTGGGGCGCCTGGGTGGCTCAACGGGTTGAACGTCTGACTTGGGCTCAGGTGATGATCTCATGGTTCCTGAGTTTGAACGCTGCATCGGGTAGTTATCAGGGCATAGCCTGCTTGGATCCTCTGTCTCCCTCTCTGTCTGCCCCTCCCTGCTCATGCTCTCTCTCTCAAAAATAAATAAACATTAAAAAAAATCAGTCAGCTCATTTGACAATACCATGCGGTGGTTGGTAAAAAAAAAAAAAAAAAAAAAAAAAAAAAAAAAGGAGGAAACCAAAATAGAAAAGTGTGTGTGTGTGTACTCGTTTGGGTGTATGTGTATTAATTATTGGAAAACTAAAATATATGTTAAAATGAAAATATGGTTATATAATAAAGTTGATTAAAATATTACAATAAAGAATAAGTGTATTCAAGTATATTTGGTTTTTTTCTGTGTCTAAAAACGATAGGATTAGTAGCTATGGATTTACTGTTTTACAGGAAAAACTTCTTTCTCTCCCTCCCTTTCTGTCTCTCCCCCCCTCTTTTTTTGCTTCGTTTGAAATTTTTATTGATAAGCAGAGAAGACAGGAAGTGCTAAGTAAATTTTATTTAAGAGCACATGAAAAGGACTTATGAATAAATGAGATGGTATGACCATCAGAAGTTACACAGAATGTTTTCATCTTTCATGGAACAGAAGCCCAAACTGAATTTAAATTTAGTTTTCTCTTTCTTATTTTTAAAGGTTGAAAAAAGGTCAGAAAAAAATTAATGCTTTTTAAGTTGGGGACAACCTGTGTTTTAAAAAAATACATGTAACTTTTAGGACAGTAAAACAAAATGACTCTCTTAGAACATCATTAGGGATTACTTTACTCTGATATTGATTTTTTAACCTAGCGATTTCAGGAAAGTTCTGTTTGTCATTTCACTTATAGAAATAGTCAGTTTGTGGATACATCTGAGTTATTTTCAATTTTCAATTCATGTCACTTGCGCTTCAATCGGGAAAGGAAGAGAAGAAATTACTGTTTTTCACAGACACTACCTAAATTAGGTATTTGCAAATAGAAACTAAAGTTTAGTTGAAGTCACATTATGAAATAATTGTGAAAGTGCACATCAAAAATAGGACCTAAAAGTACTGAGGCCCAAGGGGCCGCAATGACATAATGCAAAATTCGATACCAGCACATAATGGTCAAGGGATCCTAGGCCTTTAAAAGGGATACAGAAATTGCAGTAAAGTCCATAGTACCTCAGGAGTCTGTTGAAATAGACAATAATACCATGTCAAAATAATCGTAAAATCTTCTATAATTCGGTGGACTTTGTGGAGTATTGTTTCTTCCTGAAACCAGGTGTGTCTGACTTGATTTTACAGATATAGACTAAAGCTTGTATTAGGTTTTGCCTTTGAAAATTATTTATTTATTCAGTAAATATTTACCAAAACCACTGTATTTACTGATGCAGTGCTAGACATTTAAAACATTTTTAAAGTTTATTTTTGAGAGAGAGAGAGAGTGACAGAGCATGAGTGGGGGAGGGGCAGAGAGAGGGAGACACAATCCAAAGCAGGCTCCAGGCTCTGACCTGTCAGCACAGAGCTCAACACAGGCCATGAACTGAGCCAAAGTCGGACACTTAACTGAGTCACCCAGGCGCCCCAATGCACTTTAATTATTAGACACTTTAATCAATTTTTAACAAATGTGTCACTCTAATACAATAAAAAATAATAGGTAATACTGTAATGGAAAAGTTTTATGGGAAATCTGTACTATCTGCTTAATATTCTGCAAAGCCTGACTGCTCTCAAAATGAAGAAATACTTTTTAAAACTATCAGTAAATCTTTAACAAACAATTCATTCAGTGATTCACAATTTTACCATTCGATATGACATATTATAAAAATATAAAATAATAATGTAGGATTCTGATGTAATCTGTGATGTTAAAGGCAGGATTTTGTAATACATAATAAGCAGTGATACTATTTTTGAAATCAAAAAAAAGAACCAAGTTAATACACTTTAAATGCAAAAGAGTTTACTGGGATGTCCATACGTGATAGAAAAAGGAAGGGTGATTGCTATTAGTTAATAGGAGATTTTTAGGTGGATTTTTCTGTCCTCCTCTCAGCCCTTATAACAAAGGGATAAAATTTGTAATAGAATTCACAAGGCACCAAAATATATTCCTGTCTACAAGTAGCAGCTTGTTCTTAGGTTTTACTACAACTTACCATAGGCAATAGATCTTTCAAAGGTTCTGTTGCTGTATAACCATTTTCTTGTATCTCTGACTCTCTGCTCAATGACACTGTTGGCACAGAAAAGGATATGATTCTTAGAAGATATTGGTTGCAAAGCAATGTCCTCATGATTAATTAAGCACATGTTATGTCAAATTATGTCTAATTACACAAAGTACAGTGCAGATACAAAAGTCAAAGTAGTAACAAGTAACTAGACTTCCATGGGGTATAGTTGAATTCAAATCCTTTGAATTTTGAACAAGATTGAAATCATCTCTGGTCTTCAAGAAATTTTGATGGTAAAATTTGACATATATTTTTAGTATATATGTCACTTGTTTATATTTTATATGTATAGATAGATAACATGTACGTTAAATACTGAAAAAAGGAAACTTTAAAAAAAGGCTAAAACATATATGAATAGCAGGGGCCTTTGTGTCTCATTTTGGAAATCTCATAGTGTAGACAATAGATGTCTTCCTTCATTTTCTGACCAGTGGTCATTTCCACATTTTGAAAATCCACGTAACTTCCCCAAATGCAAATACACACCTTTAGGAAAACTTCAAAATACTGATAACAGATCAACAAAATTCTATGTGACTGAAATGTTGGCTAGATATCAACTTGAAGTTAATATGTATTAGTTTTTTTATATGATTCATTACTTACCCCATAAAAAAGTGACAGATTGATAATGCATATATCCACTGGACACTCATAAGTTTGACATTTTGAATCTGAGAGTTGATTTATAAATTTGTACAAATTCTACCATCTTAAATAAAAAAGGTCTACCACCTTTTTCCTGTATTATGCTAAGCAGTAAACCCTGTGGCCAAAGACATGCTCAATGCTTTAACTTTGTTTTAAAATTTTTTTGAATGTTTATTTATTTTTGAGAGAGAGAGAGACAGAACACAAGTCGGGAAGGGACAGAGAGAGGAGGAGACACAGAATCCAAAGTAGGCTGCAGGCTCTGAGCCATCAGCACAGAGCCCTATGCGGGCTCGAACTCACAGACCACGAGATCATGACCTGAGCTGAAGTCAGACACTCAACTGACTGAGCCACACAGGCGCCCCTCTTTTAACTTTGTTAATGAAGGAAATTTTATGAACAAATTAAGTACTGTAAGAGGAATGGGGTGATTGATGATTCATAAAATGAGCAGAGAGATAGTCATCATGGCTGGATTGCGTGACACTGAAAACCCTTTGTGTCTAATCGCCTACTCCGAGTCCTTTCTGCTAATGATAAGAATCCCTATTTTATTCAGGCTGACGCTGTGTCCTGCTAACGGAATACATCTTCTGGCTTCTATAAAATCAAAGTGTGTCTGTATGACACAGTGTCAACCCATGTGATGTATGCATTGGGGCAATGACTGGCACTAAACATGCATCTTGTGACATTAGGATGAGAGCCACATACTGGGGGCAGTGTAGTGAGGAGCTAGGAGGAGCTGGATCGCTGGTTTCAGGGCACTGCCCTAGCAGATATAAGCTGCCTACTTCTAAACTCTTCCTTTGAAAAAATTAGACCTTGTTTACTAGTGAAGATTTTCCAGTTTCTATCACTACCGGTAGAATAGAATTCCTAACTAATATAAAAATCATATTTTAGTAAAACCTAATATAAGTTGAGCACTAGTATATATATATATATATATATATATATATATATATATATATATCAATATGTAAATTCTGCATTCTGTATATAAACATGATATTATAAATTATAGAAGTTAAAGAAAACATAGAAATTAAATATTCATGAAATATACAAATCTATTTTACAGTCTGATATACCCTGAAGCCCAAGAAAAAAACCCTTCTTCCAAATTCTCTTTGTAGTGATCCATCCACATTTACTTTTAAAAATAATAAGATGCTGACAGTTATGTTTTTGCTCTTAATATCAAAGCTATCCCATGTTAAAGATGTTAAAAATTTCATCTTATTTAAAGGGAATTTTTCATTTGAAGAAGACTTCTAGCCCACCTTGAGATTGTAAAGTGGATTTGTTTACATTATTTCGTATACATTCCTGGGTATTTTAATTCATATTTTTTGGATCACAAAAGTAACCATCATCATTACGGTGTCCAATTAACTTGTATCCATGTGTTCTCTGTTTATCTGATTACAGTTCTCAATCCTATCTCTAGATCAATGAATAATCAGAGGCAACACAACGTACATAAGTCACCTATACGTTAGAATTAACAAAATACTCTAGTTGTCTACTTCCAGTAAACCTAAAACAGCCTCCTCATGCTGTTTCTTATTATGATTAAAGGCTCTCAGAGACTGCACAGATCCTTCTCCTCCACCCCCAACCTCCTTTCACATATGGAAGTTTTAACTTAGGGTCAGGACCATTCAAGATGTCTAGGTGATTTTACTCATCTGTTTCTATGAATAATTCTCAGGACCTAAAGTGTTCATACTGTTAAACATTTTAGGGAGGACTAATGGAATACATACTATTACATATTAAAAAATGCTAGAATTCACGGTATTATTTTTTCATTTATTGCTCCAACCTCAGAAACTTAATTTTCTAAAAGAATGTGCTTACATTTCCTATCTAGTCAAAAAAAATTTTTTTTTTTGCAGAATGAAAAAATAGTATAGTGCAGAATGAAACCATTTTTATGATTATAGGAATACATTTCTACAAAAGTGGATGTGAAAAATCACAAAGCAATTGCTAGTATATTTCTAGATGAAAGAGGAAATGTAAGCCTATATATGCTGACAGTAGTTTGAAAAGATTCATTAGGAGCTAGTAATAAATTCCAACATTTTTGATTACCAATTTGCTGGGTAAGTTTAGAACAAGTCTCTCAAAATTAAGTTTTTTGTACCTATCTGTAAATTTATCTAATTATGATATTGTCTGTTTTTACAAATATTATGTGTATGTTTATAAATTATCATAGTTGAGTGGAGAAAAATTCTACTATAAATGATTACAATAATGTGTATTTAAATAAGCATAATTGTAATAAGCACCATACTGTATGTTGATTGCTAATTGGCCTATGTCAATAATCAAAGCCATAGATGTTTAGAAACTGAAAAGCGCTATATGAACTGGGGTGGTTAGGGGAAGAGAGCCTCAGCCTAAAGTTCAGCTTTTCCTTGAAGGGTGTGTGTAAGTCCGTGAGATGATGTGTTGCAAATTCACTTCACTGAACTCATGAGTTGCCTGTTCTGCCTTTTCTTTCCGCACCCCCGCACCCCCCATCAGTGTCTCCATTTACTTTGCTGTTGCCTTTTTTTTCCAGACTTCTCCAACATACAGATTTATATATTCAACTTTCTTCTTAACATCATCTCAAATTAAACTTATTAAAAACAGATTTCCTCTTTTCCTATGTATTTGACTCACAAAATGTACTTCTCCTGTAGTCTTCCTCCTGTTAGTTCATGGCCACTTTATTGTTCTGGGTGGTCAGGCGAAAAAATGTGGAGTCAATGCTGACTCTTCTTTTTCTTTTTTTTTTTTTAATTTTTTTTTCAACGTTTATTTATTTTTGCGACAGAGAGAGACAGAGCATGAACGGGGGAGGGGCAGAGAGAGAGGGAGACACAGAATCGGAAACAGGCTCCAGGCTCTGAGCCATCAGCCCAGAGCCCGACGTGGGGCTCGAACTCACGGACCACGAGATCGTGACCTGGCCGAAGTCGGACGCTTAACCGACTGCGCCACCCAGGCGCCCCTGACTCTTCTTTTTCTTACATTTCACTTGTAATGGTGGTAAATCTTATTGGCTTTCCTTTCAAAATATATTAAGAGTATAATAATTTCTTGCCTCCTTTGCTGCTACCACCCTAGCCAGGACACCACCATCTTTTTTTTTTTTTTTTTTTTTTTTTTGCTTGGATGATGTATAAGTTGGACTTCCTGCTTCTGCCTTTGTCCCATTACAGTTGAGGGTCAATTTCTGACAAAGAGTAATCCTACTAAAATGTCAAGTCTACCATGTCACTGGTTTCTCCTAACTCGGCAATGGTTTTCCAACCCACTCAGAAAGCCAAAGCCCTCAAAATTATTTACAAGACCCATTGTATATGTATATATATACATATACATATATTATATATATATATATATATATATATATATATATACATATATATATATACTACATCTTCTGTATCCATTCATCCATCGATGGACATTTGGGTTCTTTCCAAACTTTGGCTATTGTGGATGGAACTGGAGGGTATTATGCTAAGTGAAATTAGTCAGTCAGAGAAAGACAAAAATCCTATGACTTTGCTCATATGAGGACCTTAAGAGACAAAACAGATGAACATAAGGGAAGGGAAACAGAAATAATATAAAAGCAGGGAGGGGAACAAAACAGAAGAGACTCATAAATATGGAGAACAAACTGAGGGTTACTGGAGGGGTTGTGGGAGGGGGGATGGGCTAAATGGGTAAGGGGCACTAAGGAATCTACTCCTGACATCATTGTTGCACTATATGCTAACTAATTTAGATGCAAATTAAAAAAAACAAAAAATAAAATTAAAAAAAATTATTTACAGGGCCCAGATGATTCTCCCTCCAGTGGTATCAATGATCTTATCTTCTCCCCTTCCTCATGCTGCTCCATCCTGGCTGGTCCCTGTGGTGACCTTGAGCAAGTCAGGTCTGCTTTTATCTCTGAAGTATCAGCACTTACTCATCTCTATACCTGCAAACGAAGCCCATCCAGGAGGCTCCCCCTCTCATATTCTTCATTTCTTCTCCCTTCAAATGCCAATCTCTCAGTAAGGCTTCCTTGATCACTCTATTTTAAATTTCATTTCTTCCCTCCCCCAAAACTCCCTGGGGCACTTCCTACTTTTATCATCTCTATAACACATATCATCTTCTAACATTTTTATAGGATATTTTATTATTATTATTATTATTATTTATTATTATTATTATTATTTCTCCTTCCCTTAGACAGGAGGGCAGGCATTTTATGGCCCTTTTGTCTTTCAGTTTATTTCAAGCAGCTGGACAAGCCCTGGTACAAGATGAGCACTCAACAAGTATTTGTTGAATGCCTCAATAAATTAACAAATGTAGAAAATAATATCTTCTGCAGAAAATTATTAGTATCAATAGACTATGTGTGCTTATGTAATGCTAACAGAGATGTGTAAATAGAGTATATAAAATCATAATCTTTTTAATTTTGGAAATACGGATTTGGGCCCTAGTTTCTGAAATTGCTTTGTATAATGGATGGCTATAATGAGAAATATTTTAAATCCCTGACCAAGCAAGGGTTAATTTTATAAATCCTGCCAAAAAAAAAAAATCAATCATTTGTTGGCCATTTTGTAAACACTTGTCTGTAATTGGTTGATTGGTCAAATGACTGAAGAATGTAATACAAAGTTTTCAGAATCAAATAGATGATGCTTTAAAAAGAATGGAGCTTTAAAAAAATCAATATTTTATTTGAGACATTAGGCAGTTATCCATATATTTCATCCAAAGATAAATGACATACTCAGTAGGCCAACTTCTTTAAGCCACACTAAAGTGTCTAGGAGCATTTATAAAATCATTGTTAAAGTGGAACAATCATAAATATAAAATGTGATCAATTTGTTTATCCACAATCCATTGACAAGAGTTGATATATAATCTTTAAATCCTAGATAACTACAGAATAATTGTATTATATTTTCAGCTTCACTTTATTGAACTAAGAGGACCAACCATCACATAAAGTCCTTCATAAATTATAGTCTTCTCAGCTTTTTAGTAATACCTTTACCCAGAAAGCTACATATGATTTTAATCATTACTTTTTGGTGCTTTCATCTGTGTAGTGTAGAAAAGAGAACTGATCAATAGGAAGATAATTGTGTTAAGAGGTTGGGAAGATTTTTGTTTGTAAAGATAAAATTGCATTAAAGAATTCTTGAAGTCCATTCAGAGAAGCATCTATTAAGCACTTACTGTGAGTGTGTCTGATAGTATGGTACATTAAACATGAAAAGATGACTATATGGCATGATCCCCAGGGTGACGAGTTTTGGAGTAGTAGGCACAGAAATATCTATAAAATTAATAAGTAATGAAAAGTGTTCTAAAATATCAATAATGATCCTATATATTCTTCATCTTTAATAGTTTAGAAACTATTAAATTGTAATTGTGGCTTCACCCAATCTGTGTCATTTATTTAAAACAAATTTCTCAAAGTCCAGGAAACATATCAATTAACTTTTTTTAGTTATGTAATAAGATTATCAAGTCACGTTTAGTGAGTGCTAACATTGTGCTGGACACTGACAGCGTATGTTATGTGTATTACTTCATTGAGTCTTTCCAGCAGTGCATAGATTTCGAGCAAGCTATTAATGAGAAGGATGCTAACTACTACAGATGAGAGAGTAAACAAAAATTTTAAATAAGATTTCAGATTAGATGACCTATGATAGCAGTCCTTTTTGATTTTAAGAGTGGCTTTTGCACTGTCAACGGAGATTCTGGAAAGGAAAGGATCAATACGTTTTCACAACGCTAGACCTCATAGATATAATTTGTAAAAGAAAAAAAATACAGCAAAATAGGCACAGTTTTACAGTTATATTTTAACAAGTTTAAATAAAAAAAATCTTATATACCCATTGTTGAGGGTTGGGTTTTCTTGAGAGAGTGAAAAT
This sequence comes from Felis catus, assembly GCF_018350175.1. Classification (NCBI taxonomy): domain Eukaryota; kingdom Metazoa; phylum Chordata; class Mammalia; order Carnivora; family Felidae; genus Felis; species Felis catus. The sequence goes on from NC_058376.1 coordinate 41,541,378, forward strand.
ATGGTGCTAGTGATTTCTTTTCTGGATTACCCTTTTCTCATCTTTGAAAACATTGAACAGATTCATGATTTCTACAGTATGTAGTTGAATGTTGGGAACCAAGTCCTGCTGCAGTGGTAGGAGTAATTACAGCTGTCAGTTCTTTCAACATGAGAAAACAACCTCCTTTCAACTTTACAAGAAACAGATTGTAAGTATCTAAAGGAAAAGAAATAACAATCTTTATGTGATGAACAGTGTGGTGATTGTTAAAGTAGTCAACTTGGTCACTTGGAGGGATATATTTACTGGAGGCCGCTGGGAAGAAGATACAGTTTATATGCAAGTCCCAGAGTATTTTATGAATGAACAAACAAAAACATGAGTACTAAATATCTTATCAGGACAAGACTAATGACTTGGACATTAGGACAAAGACAAGATTGGTAGACTTCTCAGGGTAGAAAAGTTATGTCTAAAGAAACTTGTCTTAACTGCTTTCATGTGACTTTTGTTTTTTATAAAAGCACTTCTTTGTGTCTGGGTGTTCCTCACATCAGGTTTATTTGGATATTAGAAATCAAGGACTTCCTTTAACTAATCAAGAAGAAAGTAGATGAAACTGAAAAAAGTTGAAAACATGTTACAAAATAAGGATCAGGCACTCTTATTTTTAGCTGATCTTCAATAAATGAAGTTTATTTTTTAAGCAATTTGTTTAGCGTGGAGTGATTGTCCTTTTATTCTGTGTGTGTGTGTGTGTGTGTGTGTGTGTGTGTGTGTGTGTGTAGGGGTGATTTTGTGTGCTTGTGGCAAAAGTAGGCCAAAGTGCCAGTCTTAGATGTCTAGGACCCTGGCAGAAGGGATATTCTCGTTTTTGCTTTTTATTCCACTGTGAAGTAAACTTCAAGGTCTGTTTTTCTAGCACGTGCTGTTTTCTTCCTCTTCATGAAAATTTTTGTTCCTTAGGTAAAAATAAGACTGAGCTTAGCAAATTATCAAAACAACATAGCATGCAAAAGCTGAAAGACAATATTATAATGCCAGACAGAGCAGTGACATGTTATCAAAAAAAAACAGGTAGACTATGAAAGTGCTAAATATATATTTTTCTGATTAGTTTTGAAACATCACTTTCCTTTTTTCTTTGTATTCTCTTGTCCACTACACATTTTTTCTTTGTCCTGAACAAATTGTAACTAAGGGCAGCCAGATGGCCTAGGACAGAAAACAGGACACCTCTCATTGCCTGGACAGGTTTCAAAATTGACACAGCATCAGTGCACAAATGAAGCCAGATAATGTGACTGAAACAAGGTGTCTGACTCCTAATGTGTGGAGTGCAAAAGCTGAAGGAATAGAATAAACTTTCATGGACAGTTCTGGTTTACAGATATATAAGATTGAAAATGTGATGAAGTGAAGGTTTCTACTGGGATAGAAGCCAGGATACTGAGGTACTGTGATCCAGTGTCCCAGTCTTGGCCAACAGAATTCCAACTTTTCTGACTGAATCGCCTACATCCACATTTTACTTTTGAAAAATTAAGATTCAAGAAGATTCCTTTGTTAAAGACAATCTCCAGTTATTCCCTACTTCAGCTTTCAAATAATTTTCTAAGTTTGCTAAATTCAAACAAGTTCTATTTGACCTTTATTAACAGGCACACTTTCTCATACTTCAGCTGTTATCCATAACACCTGTAGTACATTCCTATGGTGTTCTTTCACAAAACCAGATCTCTTGCAAAGTTGATGGAAAAGGAAGAGGAACAAGTTGCATAAAATATCACATTTCTTTTAGGTGTTTTTTCCTGATTTCCTTTGGGTTCTGGAATATGTACTTATGTTCATGGTTATCTGAATAACCATGCTGCTCCCAGCAGATGGCTGTTGTAAAAGGATAATGTTGGGGGAATGAAGACCAGGCTAGGGGGACCCAGAAGCAGCAATGAAATCCTCTGGGGGCTGATGATGTACATATATTAATTTCACAATTATCCTACAGGTGACTAATACCAGGAAGTTGTCTCTATGTATCTCTGGAGATACAGTGGTAAACAAAGAAAAGAACTTGTCCTGGAAAGTGGAGAAGATTGACAATAAAGAACCTTAATAATATAAGCGGTGTTTAGATGGTGACATATGCTATGGAGAAAAATAAAAATATAAAAATTAAAGCAGGGCAGAGAAATAGGGAGAGTCCATGGGTAGCATTGAAATTTTAACTAGGGTTGACAGAGAAAAGCCTCAGAAAGTAATATAAAAGCTTAATTGTTGTGAGGCCTTTCTACCTCTCTCAAGTTGAAGGCTCTGCATTTATTTATTTACGTATTTATTTGTTTGCTTAGCTCACACTATGTGTTTCAGTATATACCAAATCGTTATAACATTAATTTATTTAAACCACATGGAAACCCTATGAAACACATTCTATTATTTTGTAGATGAGAAAACTAAAGTACAATGAAGGTAGGAAAATCATTCAAGGTCATACAGCTAGTAAATGGTGGAGAAATGATTTAAACCTAAGCAGCTTGACTCCAGAACATTCTAAACATTTTTCCAAAAAATGGATATGTCATTATAGATTTTATCACTCCATTGAGTGTTACCTTTAATGCTAATGGTAAAGGGTATATAATTTCTAATTATAAGACCTTGTCCCTTAGTTCTCAATTAGGGTACAATTATAGGTAGATGGGGTTTTAATTTTTACTAGCTAGTGAAAGGAGATAAAAAAAATTGCAATTTATTGGTTGGCTATTTTATTTGGTCAAGAATTCCTAAGTTTGTCCATCATAAGATGTATTACTCCAAAGAATGTTAAGGTTAAAATTTTAAACAAGATAAAAAAGTTTACAGAATGCTACTTATCATATGTCCTTCCAGATTCATATCAAAACATTAATGCTTTAAAGATTTTGAGAAGTCCTATTTTAAGTAGATATGATTTGCTTTTTTAATAAACTATTGTTTCTCAAACGTATTTTACAATGGGCCTTTCTTCTTAGCAATAACTTGATATTACAAAGGATGCTAATATCCCAAGGAGCACTGTTTAGTAAATAGTACCAAAAGATGACTGGATAGAGCTATTTTTCAAATTTAAAATCAGTTCTACCTGGAAAGAATGAAAATTTCATCAGCCATTGCACAGGAAAAATATAAATGTACTTGTCCTTAATTTCCTCACATAAATAAAAAAAAATCTCTGAAACATAATATGTAGAGAGAAGAAAGGAAATGGCTATATTTTTCTTTACTATTTGCCCAAATGATACATTATTATAGGGCAAGGACAAGATACTATAAATAACTTTGCCCATATCTTTTTAAGAGTATGTGCATTACTTATTCAGTGACTTCTTATTAGTTCATTTCGTGCTAATGGCTGGCATATCGATTAGATATTTCTAATGAGATTTCACTGATTCATTAAGTCAATATTTATCAAATGTCTACTATGCACTTTGATATACTAAGGTTTAGCTTTAATGTCATTTCTATAGTCCTGATAATTTTGTACCAAGCTAGAATCTCTTTTATCAAGTAGATACTCATGTTATGCATCAGAGTTCTTAGTTGTAAGCACCAGAAACCCATTCGGGTGTATTTAGCCCGAGGAGGAACTTACTGAAAGGAACATCAGCAAGACCTGAAAATCCAGTTCAAAAGCAACAGAATCCAAGTTGAGAGGGTACAGTGAGGACCACAGCCAACGCCAGCAAAATCCATGGTGAGCTTCCTACAGTCGCTACCTTTATTTAGGCCCTGGCTGTATGGCTGCTGGTACCAGCTGACAGCACCGCCAGTGGAACTTAGGTAGCATTGCTGAGGCCATTGCCACAAGAATAAATTTGCCACTGGGTCTTACTCTTGTTTCATAGTCCTAGCCAGGAATATTTGATGAGCCAACCACCAACTGCCTGTTGGAGCCACAGAAGATAATGAAGAGCATTTGATGGTTGTGTGTCCAAATGTAGGAAAATGGCTCAATTTCTGGGAATCCAGAGTGGATAACTATCTTTTTGTCCCTAATACTATTACTTTTATTATTTTATAGCCCTAATTGCTATCTTAGAGTATACCCAAGTATCAGTGTAACAAAACTTTAGTTTCATCTGGTGATTTGTGAGATTTGGTGTTGGAGTGTAAGTGTCATTTGTTAAGAAACCAAACACTGACTAGCCTTTATATAGGTTTTGGATATTTTTCTTTCTTTTCTTCCCCCATCCCCCCGTCTCTCTCTCTCGCTCTCGCTCTGTCTTTGTCAGTCTCTTTCTTCTCCTTCCTCCCTTTTTCTTACACTTCCCTTTGTTTCCTCTTTTTTGCGGGGGAGGGAGGGTGCTTTCTCCAAAATTAGAAAGGTTAAACTACATTTGGATATATATAAACAAATATTGCAATTACACTAACACCTTAATATCTTTATCCTAAAATTATATATACTCCAAGAGTTTGAATAAAAAAATGTTGGTAATCAATTTTCTTTCATCCTATCAGGAGAAGGCAGTTTGTAAATACAACAGATGAGTATGATATATATGATAGAAGTTGATAATATTATGGAGAAATCTGAGTGGATTCAAGGGGAGATAGACAATAAATATAATAAATAAACCAATTGTATAATATGTTAATGTTTGATAAACAATATGGGAAAATAGGAAGTGCAATCACAACAAAAAAAGATTTATAAAAGTTTTGGGAATTGGTTGAACACAGAATTATCATCCTTACAAGGATGTTTGAGACTAAAAGGGGGCACTACTTATAATTAAAATGGGGGACAACTGGTATAAAGTAAGACTGTTCTAAGCAAACCAGGAAATGTGGTATCCTAGGAGTCATGCGTTATAGAAACGGGAAAGGCAGGAGTAAATAAATGAACGTGCCATATACAGGAGATTAGATCAGAAAGAATAAACCACTGAATTAATAAATAATGTATCTATAACATATTTTTAGGTCCAGGGAGCAGTAATGTTAATTTTATGCAGACCCAAATACAACAAACTGGGGAGGTTGGGGTGTGTGTGTGTGTGTTTGTGTGTGTGTGTGTGTGTGTGTGTGTGGTTTGATTTCTGCTCGTTCCATGCAGTGTTGCTTTCTTCAGTATTCTCCTTACTACTCTTGCCCAGAAACCACATGCCCAGCCTCTCCTTTCTGCACTATTGGGAGTTGGCTTTCCCAGCAAGCAGACTATAAGAAATTTAGTGTGCTGGTGCCGTGGGGATCCATACCTGTGGAAAGGAGAGGAGGAAGCAGGGGTGAGCAGAATGAGAAGTGGAGCTGACATACCTGAAGTGGTCCCTTAGAATGATCTTTTATTTATTTACGTTTGAGAGAGAGAGTGTACACACAATTGGGGAGGAGCAGAGAGAGAGAATCCCAAGCAGGTTCCGCACTGTCAGTGTAGAGCCTGATACGAGTCTCAAACTCATGAACCATGAGATCATGACCTGAACTGAAGTCAGATGCTTAACCATTTGAGCCACCCAGGTGCCCCTAGAATTATCTTGAATTGGGCTGAGTTGTCCAGGCCTTTTCATTCCTACATGATCAGTCGCTGGATACAGCACCCAGGGAAGGACATGAGCTCTGGGCTGGGGGCTTTCTGCAACAGAGGCCACCTTTGAAGGGGTCAGAGATGGCAGACTGCCCAGGGACAGCATGCCCAGCGGCCAGAGCACCACGTCCTTCAATGAAGAGGTGCCTGGGTAGCGAGTGTCAGTGTCAGCCCCTGTATCAGCATGATCACTCAACAAAGGTTATTCACACTAAGCTATAAGTAATTAAAGCTTAGGTTTACCAGGGATGTTTAATTTTATGATGAGAACGATAAATGAATGAAATTAGAGTGGTTATAGCTTTGGAATCAGGCCGATGACCTAAACTTGACTTTGCCTCTGTCTTTTATTCACAGTAAGATTCAGTTTCTCCATCTGTGATGTGAGGAAGCTGATGCCCATTTCATGAGATTACTGTACAAATTAAATGTTACCTTTTATATGAAAAGTTAAGCTCAGTGCCTGGTGCATAATGAACTTTCAACAATGATTACTTGCAGTTTTAAAAAATGATAACTTGATTAACTTAAAAAAATTATAATGTTTGTTTATTTTTGAGAGAGAGAGAGAGAGAGAGACAGAGCATGAGTGGGGAAGGGGCGGAGAGAGAGGGAGACACAATCTGAAGCAGGCTCCAGGCTCTGAGCTGTCAGCACAGAACCCAACACGGAGCTAGAATCCATGAATGGCGAGATCATGACCCGAGCCAAAGTCGGACACTTAACCAACTGAGCCACCCAGGCACCCCTTGATTAACTTTTTAAAAACATTTTTTAAATGTTTGTTTATTTATTTTGAGAGAGAGGGAGAGAGAGCTCAGGCAGGGGAGGGGCAGAGAGAAAGAGGGTGGGAAAGAGAATCCCAAACAGACTTTGTGCTGTCAGCTCAGAGCCCTACGTGGGGCTCGATCTCACAAACTGTGAGATCATGGCCTGAGCTGAAACCAAGGGTCTTACACTTAACTAAATGTGCCACCCAGGTGCCCCTAGCTTTTTGTTTCAAGTATAACATTTTTATTTGGGGGGTGGGGCGGGTAGGGAAGATGCAGAGATGGAATAGGAAAGCTTTCCCAGAGCATCTCATTTATATGACTCCTAACTTACTAAGCTAACCTGTTCTATTCTATTCTATTCTATTCTATTCTATTCTATTCTATTCTATTCTATTCTATTCTATTCTATTCTATCCTTGTTTTATAATGTCAAATGTGTGTTATGTTTTTATGACATAAAAATGAAATGTGGAATTTTTGTGAATGTCTTTACTGTCTAATGTATACTTCTATGGAAAAATAGGAATGAAACACTCTAAATACCCCAAATGGATACAAGTTATAGGTATCTGAACTCCCTTCCTGGAAGTTGGGAGACCCTCAGGTTTCTTGGTTTCTAGCATGGACTGCTTGTCTCTGCTACAGCTGAGTGGCACAGAAAATGTACCACTCCTAGACCAATCGGAAGCCATGGAGAGGACAAGAATTCCTTAGAAGATTGATAGATTGGGGAAGAGAGAGACATATACAAAAAATATTCTAAAATCAAAGATCCCTGTTTGAGGTCAATAATTTGAGTCTGGTGGCTTTATCCAGGTTGTTTAGGGGCAGATTACAGAAGGGGATCTTTTAGCATTTGATTGTGTGTAGTTTGGGATGGAAAGTAGTTAAAAACACCAAATCAGGATGGAAAGTGGTATCAAATAATATCAAGGGAAAAGAACCAACTCAGATTAATCTGGTCATAATACATAATTGTGCAGACAGAAGTAGCATTTCAGACAGAAAGGAGCACAGAGAAATAACTGATCTAGAGATACATGGACCTTCCAGACAGCCTAGACAAAATCAAATGACAACCTGCCTCCCCCCCCAAAAAAAAAATTGAGGAGCTTTTGTATAGCGTATGTCATTGCTTGAATCAACTAGGAAAACTTTGTTAGGAGATGTTTTCCAGAACTCATTCCCATACCTGACCCCTCCTGATTCTTGACATCATAACTTCTCCTGCCCATTAGATCTACTCCTACCCATATTTTCTCTTGGGTGTGAATCCCATGAGTTTTTCTTGACTTTCTCTGATGTACCAGAAATTTTCCAACACAAAATTGTATATGCCTTTGTATTTCTTTTCTTTCATGGAGAAAAAATAATAGGGCAATGGAAATAATCTTCAGATTACTTAATGAAACATACAATTTTTTTCCCATTTGCTCTCCTGAGATCATCAAATTAATATACTGTGTGGTGGTATGCAAATGCCTCAGAACACCCAGCAGAACAGCCACAGGGTATACCTCAGGGACTATGAACATATGTAATAGAAGAAACAAACTGATGACAATCAAGGTACATTAAATGAAACTTAATTTACACAATTATGTAGAAACCGTCGGTAGTACTAAAATGAGATGTCTTTGAGTGCAATGTTGCTGATTTGAGGTTTTCATATACTCATACTTTAGGAACTTGGCTTTTAAGGATTGCAGGGGCTCCTTAATGTCTTCTGTCACTTCTATTTCTAATAGCTGAGTGATTAGGAACATAAAACAGATTGATACAGGAGACATTCTGTAAGTGATTCTGACTCAACAATCCGAACAATCCCACTGGGATCCATGGGAAAAGCCAGCCTACTTAGTGTCCTTTCTAGCTACAACGGAAAAACTGGGAAAGCTCGAGAAGAAAACAAAGAACCTTCATTTAAGAATAAGACAATTTGCCAATGCCTTAGCTACTCTGCAAAAACTGATCATCTTCAGCATTAAAATGAAACATCATACTGTGCAACCCACCCAGTATGTATTATCAGCATATAAAACCTTCTCCAAGGAAGTAACAGTTTTAATAGAAATGACTTTTAATCGATGCAGTGTAGTGCAAACACGTTCTGAATTGGTCAAATTCTTTCCATCCCCAGTGCTGCCATCATAGCCCAGACCGCCATCTCTTAACTGTTCTCACACATGTAATAAAAATGTCACTACTCTTCCTGTGGCCTTCCCCTTTAAAACCTTCATACTGCAGTCAAAGCAATGTATTTAAAATGCAAATCTTATGTTAATCCTGTGTTTCATTTTTAATGTGTTTACTTTCAGAAGCAAAAAAGAAGGCCCCATTTCACATCATCCCTTTCTACTCTCCATTGTCTTGAACACTTACATAGACGTCTTCTGAGGGAAGAACAAACATCAGCTTTTGTACAACAAGCAATATCCAGACCCCTTTCCAAGGCTGACCAGGCGTTTGGATAATAAGGCTTTTGCTGCTCTCAAACTTCATCCCCGCCAGATTGCACTGTGGTCACCCTGGCCAATTTGCAGTTTCTCAGAAGCACCAAATGTTTTCACCCTTTAGTGCTCTCATTCCTGTGTTTTCATTTTCCCAGAACACTTGCCCCTGGCTCTTCAAATGCCGTTCACCTTATGTTTTTAGGTGCTGTCATCATTTTCCTTTTACAGATGATGACACAGAGCCAAGGAAAGTAACTTGCCAAAAGGCTAATGAACAGCTAATAAGTGGCAGAATTTAAACCTCCGTGATCAAAATTTGAATCTTCAGTTCTTTGCCGTCATTAAGACCTCCATGTTATCACCCTGTGGTCCTGGTGTTCAGCTTAAATGTCAGGAGCCCCCTAATCCACTATCTAGATGAGGCTTAGGAATCTACCCTTGTTTATCTTCTATTTCTTCCCTATCTTCTACCTCCTACTATTTATTTACTTATTGTTCAGCTTTTTTTTTTAATTGTTCAATGAATTGTTAAGATTTCTGGGGCAGCTGGGTGGCACAGTCGGTTGGGTGTCCTACTTCGGCTCAGGTCATGATCTTGTGGTTCATGAGTTCAAGCCCTACATCAGGCTCGCTGCTGTCAGCACAGCACCTGCTTCAGATTCTCTGCCCCCCTCTCTCTGCCCCTCCCCGGTTTGCGCTCTCTCAAAAATAAATAAAAAACATTAAAAAAAAATGTAAGATTTCTAAGAGCGAGAACAAAATATAATCTCATGTAATCTCCTTTCCACAAATGCACTGCCCCAGTCCATTTTGCTTGAAGTAACTGATGCATATTCGGAGGCCAGGCAGGTATTGGCTGTCTGTAACTCTTAAGATGACACAGAGTCGTTTAGGGTATGATAATGGCTGTTTTCTGATTTTCACTCTGGTACCATCTTAATAGCCATATTACAAGGTTCTCTTTTGTACGGAAAGACTAAAAACACCAACAATAAAAACAGCAGAATTCTCTGTAATGTTCAAGACAAATGCATTAGCTTCTGTCTCTGGGTTTTTTCCTTTTCTTCTCCAGATTCCCCAGTTTCCTCTGATTTGCTCTCCATATTTCTTATGCTTCTTGGAACCGTCTCCTTACAACCAGTTTCCAAACCACTGTTTTAGCAGAAACTTCAGACTCTCAAAATACTTTGGAATAATGTTTAAGGAGGCCTCAGATAGCACTCATGCTTTGAGTGAATTGACCTGGCAACATCGAAGGGGTGTCTTGCGTGGATGATTCTCTGAGAGCATCAGTTAACAAACAGTGCAAAAACACAAGTACAGAAACCCAGAGAGTATGTGTTACTAAAAAGGGGTGGAGTGAGCATTTATCTGATAGGTCATAGCCAGGAAAAACATTCCTGCAAATTGGCCCATTTCTCCTCAAAATGTGTCTGGGGTGAAATGGAGCATCCTTTATTTTACACAAAGAAAATAATTCAGGAGGATGACAGCTTAGTGATATTTGTCTTCATGGCCTAAAATCAAAGGCCTGGAATAAAAAAAATGAAGTAAAATTGGAAAAGTGAAGGACAGATAATTTTAAATATAATATTTTGTGTTCTTTAATGTTTTTCAATAAGATAAGGTATAACTACAAAGTACAACAGGGGTAGGGAAATGGGGAGAAATGGAGAGTAATGCAGTGTGTCCGTAACATTCTCCCTATGTGGGAAAAGTCACATTTCAAAGAATAAATTGAAATTAAAGTGCATCGTCTTCAGTTGTGTGTTACATTTGCTGCATGGTTGAAAGTAACTGTTAGAAATCCACGTATCAGTGGTAAAAGACTCTGGTGTCTCAGTTTTTGTCTTAAATGAAGGTCAGAATCAGAGTGTACTGGGAACTTTCTAATGAACAGCACAATGTCAAGATTCCCTTCCTTAAGAAAGTTTAGTGATTGTCTGAGAACTAACTTTCCTCTGAAGACAACCGTTTGCACGTTGCTAAAAGCCCTTTCTTCTCTTTCAAGCAGGATGGAATTCTCACCCCTAGGTCATTACCATATTTTGACTTCTAACCCCTCATCTTTATACCATTTGTGAACATATTTGAGCATTGCAAAAGGTGGGAGCAATACCTTCTCCACTAATTTCCATCTTTCATTTAATATATATGTATATATTCTTTACTAAATTCTGATGACATTTTATTTGAAGTGTTCAGAATACCAGAAAGTCGCGAGGAAGAGGGTTTGAGGTTGGCGCCGGATAAAAAGACAACCTTGAACTAATTTTAAAGTTTGCAATTAGCAGAGATCACAGTGTGGCAAGTAAAAGTTTTAATGATAGACTGGCCCAGGCCTTGAGGTAAATTATGCATAATTATTCATAACTGCTATTTTTGGCTTGCCTGATTTGTCCTAGACCTCTGGCTGAGGAAACAATTTGAAATAATTAGTGTACTAGTGCATTGACAATGATGAATGAATTGAATACTTCTTGTGCCAAACATGGGTCTTGATAGGAAGCAGATAACTTTGGCAACTGTGGTATTTTGTTATTGGATCTCTCAAAGTGGAAAGTTTGTGGTGTGTGTGTGTGTGTGTGTGTGTGCACATGTGTGCACACACATGTGATTTTTATAGGTTGTTTTTTAAGTCCTACTCTAAAGACCTCAACCATTAGAGAGACAATGATTTAAAAACAAACCAGAAGAACAACATGAAAAAAAGAACATTTGTTATAGAACTTCTCAATTCTTAATTGACTATACCTAATTTTTGCATGCTTAATGTTGAGAATTAGACCATGGTAGATATAAACTAAACGTAATTTCACAGTAATTAACAAACCTCCTTTAAATTTTAATTTCTTGGAAACTTGTTCAGAATTTAGTATATTAGATCAAAACTGTGGTTAAGGAAGAAAAAATGTACTGATAATGAACTAAATGCAATGTTTTTTGAAGTGCAGAGATTTTAAATAATTAATACATAAGGATACTTAGTAATTTCTTCCTACACATCTGTTTTAGAAAGTAAGAACAAAATGGATATTTAGCTACATGCTGAATTCCTATTGCTGGGTAAAGAAACTTCATCTTTACATATTGTAATATGTAAAATAATCTTCAGTGATTGTGACATATTTCAGTGATTATAAATATGTTGAAATAGAAAATGTGGAGTAATTCTGGTATGCCATTAGAAGATAAAACTAGCAGAAAATTTAAAGAAAGGAGTTTCACGGATCTATTTTTTAATTCATCCCTCAGAAAGCTCTTTTTAATTAAGCAAATACTGAGAAACACAATGTATTCACATTTTTCAGTAGAATAAACACCAACAATTGTCTCTGTCTGGAGACAACAATTGCCTCTTGGCTGCTGGTTTGGACAAACAGCCAGACAATCTTTGTTTTAGTGAAAAAGCTTCAGCCCATTTAAGTCATCTGAATGCAAAATTAGACTTCCTTTTTCTAAAAACATACAGTAATTTAAAAGTATAAAAAGATGGAATTTTCAGACAAACTTTGAAAAATATACTAGTTGAATTTTATCACTTTGTTAATTGTATGTGTTATTTTCTCTATTTTAAAATAATTTTTAAAGATATCCAAACTTGTGGTGAAAACACTGTAATTTTTCATACAGATTTCATATATTTTATATCATATATCATTTTTATTTCATCTTAGCTATGCTTCCTAAATGCTACATCTGATTCAATTGTATTTTTCTTTATTACTTTTAACCATGACAAAATTATTTAAATCATTTTGCCTTTTATGTATAGAATGAACTGCAATCTTAAATAGTCTGCACAGGAAATATATCTACTCATTGGATGATTATTATATGTACAACAATTCTTTTATGTAACTTATAACCTAAATGGAGAGAAACAAAGCACATATATTACCATAGTTTTCCTGTATATTATCAGATTTTATCATATATGTCAGAATCCTATGTCCCTGAACTTGAAAAATCTGTTTTTGCAAGATCACATGATTATATAAAAAGAGGTTTCTCTCAAGTCATTCCTCTTGCCATTTTATTCTTTGGTTTAAAACCCAAATGTAACACAACTTCACTTTTACTGGTATGTAAATGCCACTTTATAACCTTAGCTTTGGTTTTTGAGTCACATTTTTTGATAGAAATTGTAGCATTGGGTCTACTTTTCCTGAAAGAATTTGTTAATAAGGATATCCCGTAAGGTTGCTGGTGGTGATGGAAAGAGCCAAATGAGTGATTTTGGAAGTCAATAAATTCTAATATCAACATTAATATTATTAACATGTAAATTAATATTAATTAATAATATATTAAAATTGTTCCTGAAAACAAAATAAAATTATTCCTTATAAAAGGAAGATTTAATCACAGAAATAGAATTACTTAAGTTTAAATGTGGGGATACTTGGGGCGCCTGGGTGGCGCAGTCGGTTAAGCGTCCGACTTCAGCCAGGTCACGATCTCGCGGTCCGTGAGTTCGAGCCCCGCGTCAGGCTCTGGGCTGATGGCTTGGAGCCTGGAGCCTGTTTCCGATTCTGTGTCTCCCTCTCTCTCTGCCCCTCCCCCATTCATGCTCTGTCTCTCTCTGTCCCAAAAATAAATAAACGTTGAAAAAAAAATAAAAATAAATGTGGGGATACTTGGCTTATTCTCTTCTCTTTTCCTCATAAGTAGTTTACTATGTCGATTTCACTGATCCAGACCTTCAAGGACATCGTCCTACTCTAGCTCTCTGTCTGAAGAGACATAGAAAGGCAATACTCTGGCAATAGAGATATCCACTGATCCTTCGAATATACACACTTTGGGGGGAAAGTGCGGCCAAGGGGCTAATGGCCTATGAGCTAGTATCTTCTATAGTTTTCTTCTGTGTTCCCTGTGAAAAAACTCTCTCTACTGAAGATAAAGCAAGAGGGTAGACAGTGAGAGCCCAAGCCCAAATAGAAATACTGAATCCCAAATCTGAATATTGCAAAATAATATGTGAATGCACATTACTGTTGTTATTTTTGTTAATACTACCTGGAGTTAATTTCAGTAGTTTCCTTGTCTAAGGAGTCATTAAAAATAAAAGATGTTTACAGCATGAAAAGCAAATGTTTACTTTTTTATAGCCACATTTCAAGAATTACAGCCTGGTACTTCTGCTCAGCTGGCTAGGGAAGCACAACTTTTAACAGATTTAATCCTACAAAAAGGGGTTCTGTTTAGCATCACCTCATGGGCATGTATTTGCAGATTGGTACAAATTTGCTTGAGTATTACATGCAGATTTTGATGCTCCAAATTTATGAGAGTTGTCTCAAAACTCTATAAAAAAGGAAGCATTTTACCCACTAAATTAAAGTGAAATGTTACATGGGAGGCTTACCTACTTCTTTTAAGTCCCTTGTGACAGGATTTAAAATAAGCACATCATATTTTTCTTTTTTTTTTAATTTTTTTTTCAACGTTTTTATTTATTTTTGGGACAGAGAGAGACAGAGCATGAACGGGGGAGGGGCAGAGAGAGAGGGAGACACAGAATCAGAAACAGGCTCCAGGCTCCGAGCCATCAGCCCAGAGCCTGACGCGGGGCTCGAACTCACGGACCGCGAGATCGTGACCTGGCTGAAGTCGGACGCTTAACCGACTGCGCCACCCAGGCGCCCCAGCACATCATATTTTTCAAAAGCCTTTTCTCATTGAAAGCCAGGCAGATTCAATTTCGTGGCTACAGCCCAATATTGAAATCTATGGGAACAGCAATTTTTCACATTGATTGAATATCACTAATCGGCACTAAAGAAAGAGTCGCCGTCTTTCTTTAAGGCAGAAGCAATGAATTCTGACATATAATATAGCAGGTGGTGTACATGATAGGTGTTTTTCTTATGATAACATAAATTGATACTTAATTTTGAAGCTTATGTTGAGTGAATGTGGTGGGACATAATATTACAAACTCCATCTCACATCTGTTTTATTCTAAGAAAATGGCAAATGATAAAATAATGTCAAAGAAAACATCCTTTATAATTTATTCAGGATTGTTCATTAATTTCCTAATGGCTTCAGAGTACAACCTTAGGCAGGGCCTGTTTCCAAAATGTCATGATTTTTTCCTATGATATGTATGATATTTTACAATACTTAAAAAAATCCGCTATTTGGGCAGATGTTCAAGGCTCTACCTGGAGTACTCTGGAAATGCTCCTGGCGGTAGCTGAAAGAAGGGTAACACACAACCAGGAATCCAAAGATCCATGGTTTGACTTAAAAATAGTTTGAATTAGGAGTTACCTTCTGATCACAAGTCATGTTTAAATTCCAGGCTCATGGAGATGTGCCTGTCATTGATTACATTTCCCTGGGGGCATTGTGTGAACCTGAACTATAATCTTTCCATAGACAGAAGCCTTCTGTTTGGGTGGAGGCCTTTTAAAGTAGTTTTCTGTGAGATGGGTTGCAATTTCTCCCATTTGCTTTTTGTTTCTTCCTCCTCCCTAACCAACTGCCCCTTCCTCCTTCCTCCCCCATCACCGCCTTTAAGTTTTGAAGCCATCAATTCATGGATTTAAATGTCCTTGGAAACTGAAAGTAATCTAGAAGGTTATTAGCATATTGTTATAAATGTTAATGGCCTGACACCAAGGATGGGATTTTTTTTTTTATGGGTGTTGTTGTGAACATTACGAGTCTAAATGGGGAAAATCTTCCCCATTCAGAGTGTCACCCTGGCCCTTCATTCACTTGTCAGGAGCCCATTGTGTGCCCAAACCTTGTCAGAGGCTGCTACATGTTTAGTGGCAGCAGCTTGCCATTGAGAGCTGGGAAGAGGGCTGTTGGGGATGGGGGAGAGCCTTGGCTAGGCAGCCAGGTGGTGGCCAACTGGCCAGTAACTGACAGACAATTTAACCTAACTAGGCTGTACAGTCAGGCCTGTGTTACAAAAGGCCCACATGTGTCCTTAGCAAGCTTCATTAACTCTTTTGGCTAGAGCTGTACTCCTCTGACATATTAATTAGTTGCAATGCTTTCTCTTACTCTAACTTAACCTTTCCATTGGTCACTCAAGTGGTTCCATTGGAAGCTATTAGAATAATATGTATGCAGAACTACTGGGGAGAAAAAAACTATAAGGGGAAGAAAATATTTCCCATCATTGCACTGATTATATATGAAAAAACAATGATAAAAAGAGAACAAGTGACCATTAATATTTCCTTCAGAAAGGTGACCTAATCCATATTGTTAATAAAAATAGGACATCAGTGGCTATGTAATTATGTGCTGTGATATGTATAAAATTGTCTCGCTTTCTTCTTTGTACTGGAAACAAAAGAAAAATGCTATAAAACAATATTTTGAGGTATTTTAGATTATCTTAACAACCAAAGTGACCTGACTTTGGGATTATAAATCGATTAACGGTTTTGAGTAATTTTCACAAGTTAAAAGAGTCTTAATGAAGGAAAGCACTTATAAAATGTTTTTAAAATCATAAAACATACTGAGCATTTTGAATCTATAAAAAATGTTTCATATATATTTAGGTAGATGCAGATATACACATAAATATATTCACTGACAAAAAGTGATGGAATTTGTGTGTGTGTGGCTTTTACTACTTTATACTTCATAGCCAAGTGCTGTATCGTGTGAAGCATGACTATAGATTATTTTCAGCTACATGCAATGAACTTATTATCTGTGGATAGACAGAGTCTGTTTGGGTTTGTTTTTTAATCCATTTCTGAATAGTGTGTGCACTTATGCAATTTGCATATCACTTCACGAAGTGAAATTATGGAAAGATTGATTTGGAGAGAGTATATTTGCACTATATTCTAGAAGTCTGTCATTTTTTCCCCTAAGAATTCCTATCTTGAATGTAAGTCCGAATTCATTATTACCCTTAATTTTCAAGTTATAAGCTAGAGCTGATAGTCTTGGAAGCATACGTCTTGATGGAAAGTTCTTTCCTTTTTTTTTGTTTTCTTAAGCATCAGGTAAAATTATGAAATAAATATCACAGTATAATATTTATAGAAGTGATGATACATCACAAAGGTAGGAAATCTGGAAAGAACTTTTACTAGCCATTTAATCAAATGCTAATAATGATAAGTTTCTGGTCCTATGTTAAAAAAAATCAAGCTTTTAAATATGACAACAATAACAAAGGGAAAAAAACATGAGCAACAATAGCAAAGGAAAAAAAAACATGAGAGCATTTTGTGGTGCTTGTTTTGTCTCAGTTTTATTAGAGACATATAATAGTAACATTCTCTGGTCCTGCCTAATTCTTTTTCAATTAAACCAAGCTTTGAAAATATGACAATAGGTTTTATAAGGGTTCCGTAAGGGGAAAAAAGTGATAGCCTTTTTAAAATTTGACCCTGAACCTTTCACCTGAAGAAATAAACATGAGTAGGTTGTATTTGGCAGTAGAATGTTGTCTTTGAAAATATGCCCTTTTTATTCGATGTGATCCAAAATAACGCTTAAACAAATTGGGTCACAAGTGCCAGCACTTGATAATTTAAAGTGTTGTAAAAATGATTGGTGTTTACAAGTACAATTTGCTCCAGGAAAATTTGGCACCCTTTTAAGTTGGAAAAGTGTCAATACTTTATGATATATTTTATACCAGCTATGCTCAGATTCCAAGATCCGTTCCAAGTACAAGCTCTAGACAACTTTAAACTATTCATTTAAAGTTGTGATTTACAGGTGCAGTATAGTTACCGATCATTTATTAAAGCACATCATTTTTTAAATACTAAAACACATGAATGGTCAAATATGTATACTTTAGTATGTGGAGGTTTATTTTGAGCCATGCTAAAATATTAACTTTTTCAGTTTTTTGAATACATTTGTAAAGTTTTGTTTCCTTCTAACAGGCCTTTAAGATCACTATTCCTAAATATTCACAAAATTATTCCATTTTAAGATTTTATTTCTATAAATTAGCTAAAATATTTTCCTTAAAGGAAAGGTTGCTTCTAAGAATTCACTTTTAGTTTTTGATCCATGCCTGTAATTCTATTCTGAGTCTCTTATGTTCTGATACTCCTAGTATTAAAAAAAAAAAAAAAAGAGGGGTGGAGTAGGAGAGAGAAGAGGAGAGGGAAATGAGGAAGGAGTAAGAGGCCCATATAGTTCTATTCTCCAGGACTTAGTTTCTCCTTCTGATTAGGTTTTATCTGTTTGTTTTCTTGTTGTTTTGTTTGGCCACCACTGCCTCTGGCTGATGCTATCTTGAGTGTAGCTTCTGATTTTAGATATAAGTTCCATATTAGTTTAAGAGATTTAGTTTTCCATATTCTAATACAGAGCCAGAATCTTCTAGCATTTTCCATTCCATTTCTGTGTTTGTGATACAGATCTCAAAACATTTAAATTTGAGGATATCAGTAACATAGCACAATAGGAAGATGATGGATGTCCAAAGTTCAAAAAAATTGTCTTGGAGAGATTTTTTTTTCCCATTTACTCTTTATTCTTGTCCTAGTCATTGAATCCTCTTTTTTTGTTTTTTATTTTTTATTTTTATTTAAATCCAAGTTAGTTAACATATAGTGTAACAGTGGTTTCAGGGGAATTTAGTGATTCATCACTTACATATAACACCCAGTGCTCATCCCAACAAGTGCCCTCCTTAATGCCTATCACCCATTTAGCCCAATCCACCACCCAGCACTCCTCCAGCAACCCTCACTTTGTTCTGTATAGGAGTCTCTTAGACTTACCTGTAGAATGAAAGTAATACATGTCTCAACAGAGGTACATGTAACAATACTTTATAAAGCACTTAACAAATGTTAGATGCCTTAAATATTGCTCACAACAAGGAGTGTTATAAATGTACTTAACTGTAAGTATGTAAATAAATACATAACAAAATAATTGTCACTGTCAGAATTTGTTGTATAAATCACTTGGAATTGACATGAAATGTACCTAGAGGAAAATGCAATGAGAAGAATAAATAAAATCCAAAAATGACTTTCCAGATTTAAAATTTCAATTTTCTATGTTAATTGAAGTAAAGACATACAGATTTTTTAGTGCTTCAGACACTCATGCAACAACAAATACATGCAAGACACAGATATAAAACATATCACACATACACACACACCATTTTTCTATGAATGACTGATGAATAACTAATTTGCAAAACCAAAACACTTGCCTACATGTAGCATAGCATTAAAGGGCTCCTGTGTGTGTGTGTGTGTGTGTGTGTGTGTAAGTTTATCACTTCTCATAATCATTTGGAATTGTCCTAAAGATTGTGAAAATAGTGTTTCTTATATCTGATTCAAAATCTTACCATTTTTCCATCTAAGCATGTGCAGAATGCTAGCCAGCTACCTGCCAGCAATTCTATGCAGCGGATCTGCAAAAGACACTTGTCTGGGTATTGTATATGCCTTGGTGTTGCACTGACAACCAAGTTTTGAAATCTCTGGGGGGATTCCCAGGAATGACTGCAAGTCTGATGCCTTGGATTGCCTGTCCACATTTAGAACTCTAACAATAAAAAAAACCATATTTATCTCTTATACATCTGCCTTCTCTCTTCCGGTTTGATGTTCTCTCTCCCATTGGTAGGGTTTCAGTCAACAACGTAAAGACTGACACAGCCTGACAGACAGCACACTGCACATGTGAAGCGTTACCTTTCTCCATTTCTCCTTTAGATTTCATTTTTATCGACATTTTTTGAAATTGTCAACGAAGTTTAAGGTTTAGTTTGTTACAAAGGGTTTTGAAAAGCCACTGAAAATGCCAGAAAATGTGAAAAAAAAAGAGCAAATATTCAAGTTAGTTAATTCAAATTAGTGATTGCAAACTCAATGCACTCTGTACATCTCCCTCTGGGTAAAGTGGGGTCTTGTCGACAATCTTCCATGTGTTTTATATTTGTATTCACTGTGCTTTGCTGCCTACTGTGCTTCCTCTTTTCTACCTCTCTTTCCTGTATTCATTTTATTTCTCTCCTATTTAGATAGTGTGCTATTCGAGCAAATGTTATTGCTTGATTAATTTCTTCTTCCCAGAATTTTCCAAAGCAGCTGGAGGCACAAAGCAAAAATACAATGTCTAAAGATAATGAAAACAGTGTCCCCTAAAAGGAACCAAACTATTGGAGGAAAATCCCAAGAGGTGGGCTATAGTGTTATCTGTTTACTGGAATTTATTTCTATTTTGGATTTTATCAAAATATTAAAACCAGTATTTTACCAATATGGAAACTTCCTCTGCTTATAGATGGATAGTCCTGAGATATTGAGAACAATTATTCTATTAAACCACTTAAAGGTACAGTTCCTCTAGCCTTATGATGCAAACATTACTGTTAATTAGGAGTCAACAATATTTTGAAAGCTTATAATTAAGAGCCTTTTGCATCTGTGAACACTTTGGTTCATTTTTTTAGGTTATTTATTACAACTTATTGGTATCTTTGATTTCTATTGGATGTTCCTTTTCATTTGTAGAAAGATAAGACTGATGTATAAAGGAATTTTACTAAAGAACTTAGAATTTTACACATATTATAGTGATTTTAGGAATTAGAAACAAAATCTGTCTGTGAAGCCAGGTATCATTGCAAAGATGCACCAACTGTCTTGAAAGGAATTCTTGTTCTGAACTTTTAGACCTTGGGAAATATGGCCTCCGTGAATGCATTTATTATTGTAGATGGTACACTATCTATGAACTTTGTGGGTTAAGACATCTTGCATTAGTTATTTTAGGTGCCTTAAAATATATACCTTAGGGATTAATATTTATTTATTATTTCTGAATGATATAATTTAATGTTTAAAATATTAACATTTTCAAGACTGTTATATGTTAAAGGATCCATATTTTGGAAAACATCTTGAATATTTTATCTTCCATTTGCTGAGATAAATAACAATTTCATATCAGATGTTTGGGATAAGTAAAGGAAAATAAAGGATCTTTTATATCAATTGCTACTTATGAGTAGCATCTGAATCTTGAAACAAACCATTTCTGTGTGTTTCAGTTCATAATTTTATTGATTTTGGCCATAGTATATCATACCATAAGAAAATAGTAAAAGAAACAGTTGTGGTATAAAAACTATAGGTGTAATATGTTATTAATGTGTGATCTTTTTTGTAAAAGCAAAGGATCCAAGATATGTCACTTACATTTTATTATAAATTTGACTTGTGTTCTCTTTTTTTTTAACGAACCATTTAAAAAATATTTTGGTTTCTTGCAGTGTTGAATTATTTCATGTGCATTTTCATATTTTCCAAAGATCTAAACAAAAAATTGTGAAACAATATTGGAAACAGAAATGATTTGGAAGACTAATTGCTATATTTCTTTCTAGTATTTCTCCTAGGGTAATACTGACCTCTGTGTCTCTTATCCTTTCCTCAGTTCTCACAAGGAATGGGGTATAGACAGGGTTATCATAGAAAGCGTTTTAAGGAAGTCTAATTAAAGAAAAAGGAGGAGAGGTTTAAGAAGGAGTTACCGTCTGACTTTATTTCTTAAATAATAGAACACATACTGCATCATCTAAGAAGAAAGAAATCATACGATCCGTACTGAGTCTCTTTATGATCTTTGGTCCAGACTAGTCCAAGGGGAATGTAAAAGTATAAAGTTCAAATCTTCTCTCATCTTTTTTGTTTGGGTTGAGGTCACTGATGGGGCAGAGCAGGGAACTGTATGGTTAACTGTAGTGAAGACAGCCTTTGAACCGATGCTAAGTGTTATGTTTAAATGTTGCCAATATTTTTAAACTGGCTACAAAAAAAAAGATCTTCAAGAAATGTGGACAATGAAATCCTTGTCTAGCTCCTTTTTTACTTTTCCTATTAACACATAGAGTCACAAATGTGTGTTACCAAGTCAAACACACTCACACTTGTAGATACATGTTCCCAGCAGGATTTCATTTGTGCTTAGTGCTGCGGTTTAGTGAAAAACCCTCTCATCTGTGTAGTTGTTTTCATTTTTGAGCTTGTCACAGCATGAAATCAGTGTCTCACTAAGAGCAGGGTTTTTTTTAATACCCTGAGAGTTAGAGGCTAAATAATTTAAATGTCTGAATATGCAGAAATGTAGCTCAAGTGGTATTTATTTATTCCTATCTATTCTTGTTATCAAAGAATAGAAAAGTTACAGTAAGACAATGTTATGTGTAGTTGAGAATGTTTGGAAAACCTTTTCTTTTGTTTCGATGTTTTTCTAGAACACAGTGGGTAATTTTCTTCCCTAAAAATTCATAAGTGCATACTACACCAACTATAAGATGTCAAAACGGCTATATGTTCAAAAAATGATCTCCATTAAGGTTCTCCCTTTCCTCCCATATATCTAAAATATCGTAGATAGACCAGACTTGAATGTGAAATGTTTAGACATTGGCATTTATACAATTCCAAACCTGGTGTTTCTTTCTTCTGTAAAGTTTCCACTCTACTGTAAACTGAATCAGGAGTTAGTTTCTCTTGATTTTTCAAGGCTGTAATGCTCAATTCCCCAAAGAGAAAGATGAGACCATACCCTTAAATTTATGGTGTGTATATTTACCGACTGGTATGTGACAGGAGCACTGGTTGAAAAGCCACAGCTTTATGATGCTTTGGGTCAAACGTTGTTTTGACATTATGCTTATTTTACAGTAATCAGGATATTAAACCAAGGAGGAGGGTTTGCTCGTATATGCAAAATGCAGAGTATGAAAAGCAGTGGTGTGGTAGCAAGTATAAGGCCAAACAAGGTGAAGGTTTGCTTGCCTTATGGTGCAGCTGATAAAACAATTGGACTGTTTCCAAGATTCCTTGACTCCAGCTTTGTCATTTATTTTTTCTGTCATTATTTTTTAAGGAAAAAAAAAGACTTATTTCCACGAAACTCTGAGTGGTAAACCTGTACTTTAAATGAAAAAAAAAACATTTTTTTTTTGGTAAGTGAAATGCATATGGAAATACTCCAGCAAGTTCAGTTAGTGTAATTTGTTAAGACTTACTCATATAGGAGGAGCTAAAATAATTTTCAGAGAGTTAAAAAGAAAAGAAAAGAAAAGAAAAGAAAACAAAACAAAACAGAAAAGAGGTTTTGTCACAGTCTTTTGACCAAGATGTGGACAACCCAAATGAATGGTTAACCATTTTTAACAGAAAATTTTCCATATTCTTTAACATAGAGTAATTAAAATTTGCTTTCATAATTTTACAATGCTTATTTTTATTTAAATACAAGTGCTGTTACAATCAAGCAATTTGTGTTTGACAGACTCAAAGTGATCTTCTAGTTTTATTGTTCAAACTACTCCCTTATTCTACTTGCTTCTCTTTATACGACAGTTTGTTCTTTTTTAGACTTTCAGTGAATTTACATGTGTTTATTAGATGTCTGCCTCATTCTCAAGTTGTGGTAGGAGTGCTGAAGAACACAGAAGCATTCCTGCGGAATTTACAATCTAGCCGAGTAAACATAACAAAGATACATTGAATAAGCAAATAATGCCATACTGTCTGACTCTTCTAATTTCTACTGAAGAATTTTTTTTTTAGAACACAAGGTAGCATTTACATACTGTGTCATATAGTTCAGTTTTGTACACTGATGGAAACTTTTGAGGATAGAGCTAGGCATTCAAATAGATGTGGTAGGTAACCAATAACCAGCTCAGAGGAGGGTGCAACCAGATCACATGAAAAAAAAAATACGGCACGATGGAAATGGTAGTGGAGAGAAATGTTAAAGCATTTAATACTGTGGTGTTTTAAATCTGCTTAAGTTTTGAATTTTTAGTGCCACGGTCAATAAGTGTGTCTTAAATGCCTCTAGAATTATAAGGTATCAATAGTAGTTACATAATTTGAGGGGCACAGGACATAGTCATAATTCCTTGTTTGAAAATTATAAACAATCTGATGATGGTAACAGCAGAACATTGAGCAAGTGCGTGCCCCGAAGCACGGAGTGCTGTGCGACTGCGCGGATTGCACGCTCCCGAGCCAACGCTGCAAAGCATGGTGGGGTGAACGTATTCACGTAAGACCCCGTTTCTAGTTCTTCACGTCATTGTCCCTTGGCACAGTACTAGCACCTTTTAAAAAGGTTGTCTTTTAGAGTAATGAAATACTGAGTAAAAGCTATTTAGCCAGCCGTGGGCACTTATGGACCTTTTGACAAATGATAATTATTATTTCCATTCTTATGTTAGCTTTATTTCACTACAATCTTACCTTCATTTACTGGCCATAATATCACAAATTTATTTTCTCCTTTGTCCTCTACTATTCTTCATGACTTTGATCGGCTCCCTACCACCCTCCCACATCTCCACTCCCCTTTCAATGAAAAATAAATATGGGTCTCATACCATCCTTTATTTCCTATAGCAAGGGCATATCATACTCAGTGGTGGCACTTTACTATCCCAACCGTGCCTCCATTCTGAGAACATTCTTTCATTAAATTTCTTTGACATCTGCAAAAGATCAGTCCGGGAATGTATAATTGCTAGTGGTGTAGTTTGCAGTCCAGAAAATATGGCTATTCCTCATGGAGAGTTTAAACATCTCAGGACGTTCTTTAAAAATAAGAGGTAGGAGTGCATTGATAGTTTGCCGTAGGCAATTTTATAGTTTGAATAAATGTCCAGTTGACTCTCCAGATAGTCCATATAGATATCTACTCATTTCAGTAATTTCAAAAGATATATTATACATTATGGCATAAAGAGAAATAAGGTGAAGTCTGCTGAATAATAAAAGGCAAAGTCAATGCATATACAAAATTTTAATAGAAAAAGTATGGCTTAAATTAAATGGGTTTTTTAAAGCATAGGTATGAGCTTTGTGTGTGCGTGTGTGTGCATTTTTTTTTTTTTGCTTTATCTGGAAATAATACATATGTAAAAATTGAGATACAACCAACACAAACTTAGCATATTTTTCTACTTCTGTAACAATGTCAGGGAAGTAAGATGTTCCCTACTCATTTTTTAAGGAGGAAACATAGAAAGATCAAAACCATCTATATGTGATGCAAAACTCCATGCATTATGCTTTCCAGAATCACATGGTATATATTACTTTGATTTAAAATGTTTTGAATGAAAATTATCTGTGATAAATAGCTTGGTCTTTGGATTGGAATATGCAGAGCAAGCACTAAAACTTGTTAGACTGTCAGACATTTCTGAACCTGAAAGGAAAACTGATTGCAAATGTGATTTTAATTTGAAAATTAAGGGATATAATTTTTGAAGTCAGATTACCAGTATAATTTTAAACCATCCGTGCTTTTTGGTGATGTACCCTGATAATTGAAATCATTATTTAGCTCCCATTATGTGTATATTTATAAATATCTATAGATTTATGTGTGCACATACTACTGAATATATTGCACAAAAAATTGAAATTAAATAAAAATTAGAAGTAAGACCACATAAACATGAATTGAATTTCTGATATATTCCTCCTTCCCCACATGCCTTACCAGGACTTGAGATATATTAATCCCATTTTGGATAATCCATGCTTTGGACTGAATGTCTCTGTTCCCTCCAAATTTATATGTTGAATCCTAAATTCCCAATGTGATTGGTATTTGGAGGAGGGCCCTTGGGGGCTAACGAGGTCATGATGATGCAGTCCTCTTCGATGAAATTAGTGCACTTAAAAGAAGATACATGAGAGAGAATCTTTCTGTCATCTGTCATGTGAGGACACAATATGAAGATGGCCATCTGCAAACAGGAAGTGGACCCTCACCAGACTCTGGGTCTTGCTGGTGCCATAAAGTTAGACTTTCCAGATAATAGAAATGTGAGAAATGACTATTTGTTGTTGAAGCCACATAATCTATGGTAATTTGATGTAACAGCTCAAGCTAAGACAACCCTGAATGATATCTTTGGGTAAGATCTACAATATTTGGTCTTTTCTTAAGCAGAAATCTTGAGTTGTCATTCTCTTTACACATTTTTTGAATGACTCAGTAAATAGTTTTCATTTTTCAGGAATTAGGAAGTTGCTACAGATTTTTACACTGGCATCCTCATCTGAAATTCCTTTGCAAAATTCAAGGCGTGAATCTAATCACAGTTGTAAAAAGTGTATGAGATTCTGTCAATTAAATAGAATTATTGAGGGGCACCTGGGTGGCTCAGTCAGTTGAACGTCTGACTTTGGCTCAGGTCATGATCTCACAGTTCATGGGTTTGAGCCCCACATCGGGCTCTGTGCTGACAGGTCAGAGCCTGGAGCCTGCTTTGGATTCTATGTCTCCCTCTTTCTCTGCTCCTCCCCCATTCATACTCTGTCTCTGTCTCTCAAAAATAAATTAAAAAGTTAAAAAAAAATTAAAAAGAAAATAAGTAGAATTATTGAGATTTAAATAATTGAATATCCTATGAATATAAAAATGTTTTGGGGCGCTTGGGTGTCTCAGTCAGTTGAACGTCTGACTTTGGCTCAGGTCATGATCTCACAGTTCATGGGTTTGAGCCCCACATCGGGCTCTGTGCTGACAGGTCAGAGCCTGGAGCCTGCTTTGGATTCTATGTCTCCCTCTTTCTCTGCTCCTCCCCCATTCATACTCTGTCTCTGTCTCTGAAAAATAAATTAAAAAGTTAAAAAAAAATTAAAAAGAAAATAAGTAGAATTATTGAGATTTAAATAATTGAATATCCTATGAATATAAAAGTGTTTTGGGGAGCTTGGGTGTCTCAGTCAGTTGAACGTCTGACTCTTCGTTTTGGCCCAGGTCATGATCTTACAGTCTGTGAGTTCAGGCCCCACATTGGGTTCTGTGCTGACAGTGAGGAGCCTGCTCGGGATTCTCTCTCCCTCTCTCTCTGTTTCTCTCCTGCTTATGCTCTCTGTCTCTCTCTCAAAATAAATAAATAAACTCTAAAACGATGTTAAAAAATAAAGATAAAAATGTTTTAAGGGTATAATTTTTATAAATTCTTTTGTGTGGCGTTTTTCTCGCTCCTTTTTAAAGATTTGATATTTTCCTTTTAAAATATTCACTTGATTCAGAGCAATATTTGGAATTTTTAGGCTGTTAGTATTGAAATGTTTTAAAGACCATGTAGTTACAGGGATCACTGGCAAAGGATGGTCAACTTTATCTCAGTTCGTGGGAAATTGAAAGAAACTATTTCCCCTAAGGGAAAATTTATTTATTTATTTATTTATTTATTTATTTATTTGTTTGTTTGTTTATGCATTCAAGAAGGAGACATGAGGATAACCATGTAAAAGTAGTTGATTGGTCGGTTTGTCAGTTTGAGTGACTTCATCAAAATGGAAGCCCCCGCACAGCAGTGGTATCTTAGTAGGTTCCAAGCCACAGGAATTTTGTAGTATCAAAAGCATCACACTCTATTTGTGCTTAAAAGACCTCCGTTCATTGGGTTGGTGGTTTACATTGGCATTAATCTAATTACATTCTGGTTCTTTTGAATTCAGTTCAAATTTAGTTTAGATATGCCATAAGTGATCCTACTTTCAATAATCATGTGCAGGAATTGCAAAGTAGCAGTCAGTAGAGGCCTTAAAAAGAAACAAGCATTGAACAACCAAACTCCTATTTTCCAGGAGTATAATCCAAAATATAAACACATGCTCTTTAAAAAATCAGTGATAGATATTGTACTCGTGACACTCAAATTTTTCCATGCCAGAATCCTTGGTATCCCTTGTGATTGCTAAAACAAAATGAAACAAAAATCAAAAATTGAATAGTTTTACCCTAGTCCATATCTCACCATGTTTACCATTTTCTAGTAAGGCTGAGTGTTTTGTAGCAAGATCATGATGGGAAATCAGGTGAGAAGACAGGGAAAGAAAAGTAGCAGTGATATTCGGATGTCACATGAGGAACTACTGGTCCTGGGATTAAAAGATCCAAACCCATCCAAATCTTGTGGCCATTACCATCAGAGAGTTTGGTATCTCCAGTTCGGAAAGTATGTTCTTGATTTCTGTGTGTCTGAAATAGAAGAGCCAACTTTATTGTCTGTTTTCTTCCTATTTCCAGATTACTCTCTTGATTAGCTCTGTACTTTATCTGCATGACTGTACTATGAAGACAACCTGTGTCTATGTACGTGCATTTGTAGTCAGGGACTATTTAAGAACCCAAATCTTGAATCATTATGCTTTCTCTTGATACATAATTCAAAGTAAAAACAGCATCAGGCATATAAGAAAGTTCAGAGAAATTCTGACTTTTCCCCAGACAAAACCTTCTGTATGCTTATTTTTATTTTTTTTTAAGTTTTAAATACATCAAACATCTTTATAAATATTGGAAACTAAAAAAAAAAAAAAACTAAACTAAAAAAACTGACTTTTGGTGACTTTGCTGCCCCCAAGGTACATGTTAATCTGTGAGATGGCTAATCCAGCATTAACTATGGATTATTTGGGCATTTAAGTGACTAGTTATGCAGAAGGGAACTTATGTTTGGTATATATTTAGTAAGTGAGAAATTAGAGATTTAGGGGTAGTTAGTAATTACCAAATGTCACATAGAAAGTGCTGGGAACAGAATTAGAATTCAGATCTCTTAGTTTCTCACCATCTCTCCTCCTAATATGTCACTATTAGCTAAAGAACTTTTTTTTTTTATGTCTTCTTTAGGGCGAAGTGTGGAGTAGGGGGGGTTGAAGAATGTGTTTGGTCTTCAGTTCCATTTTTCACTTCATGTTGGTGCTAACAGTCTCTACACAGCCCTGCCCTTCCACTTCTTATGCTATCAGAGCATTCTGGGTTCACATAGTCATGTGATTATGCAAATGATGGTTTAGGATTAATATAATATCACTTTCAGGGTACAGTCATTTTTAGGCTAATTTAGATGAAATAATGACTTACTGGTGGAATTTGTTGTCTTAGTATTTGGAGAGGAAGATCACCCTATTGTCAAATTTAAAGCATAGAAAAACACTACTTAATTTGTTTGCAAGAAAGGCTTCTCTTTCTTTCTTTCTTTCTTTCTTTCTTTCTTTCTTTCTTTCTTTCTTTCTTTCTTTCTTTCTTTCTTTCTTTCTCTTTCTTTCTTTCTTTTCTTTCTTTTCTTTCTTTTCCTTTCTTTCCTTTTGTTTTCTTCCTTCCTTCCTTCCTTCCTTCCTTATCAGGAGATACATATTTACTGTTTGTTACTAGAAATGAAAATCTGTTCACAATGTTATATTTTTGACTAGCACAGTTAGAGGTTCCATCTATAAACCTCTCTTGGTAAAATCTCACTGTATTTTCATGCAATATTAATTTATTTTGACACTAGATTGGGACTTCCTCAAGGACTTAATAACCTTTACCTTGTCTAAGAGGCATAGGGACCTGTCTAAATACCTCTGTTCATCCGTATAATGGTGTAAACTTTGCCTATCAATATATGCCCCTGGTTTAATAAAATGTAGACCAGATGGTAAGCTTACAACTCACCTACAGCTTCGTTTACATTTTTTTCTTTAAAAGTTTTTTTATTATTTCAAAAGAAAAATTGCTTAAACTTATTTTCCACTGTCACAAATTGAATTATGTGAAATGAGAACAAGTCAAACTTCACATTGAGAAGTATTTTCTGATATTTTGTTAGTTGTGCTTGTGTAGTACTGCCAATTACATTTATTAGCCCTAAATATTAAACAGCTGGCAGAATTCCACTGTATATAAATAAGACATTTGAGACCTGGACAAGTGCCATTCTGAATACAGCCAGCTGGTGCTTTTTACAGTTTCATTCAGCCCAGCAGTACTGATTCCACAGTATGTTCAGTGTTTAGGTAAATGACAATAGAAAAACATGTTGTGTATGGGGAATTCTATAGAAAATTCCATTGTGTAGAAAGATAACATTTCAAAGACTTATTAAACCAAGGAAATGATACGGTATGCACCTGTTTGTTGAATTTATTGAATTTTTTGTTTCCTGAGCTATGTTTTTAATCTTTAATTTTCTATGTGTCCATTTTTGTAGAGCTCTGAGTTATGCCATACAAAATGCTGCTTTATTTTCCTTTTCTAATGAAATTAAAATTCTTTATTCAGATTTATATTAATCGTAAAATTATATTGAACTTAACAACAGTGTACTGTTTAAATTCTCACTTCATATGGTGAATGTATTCTTTTGGGGTACTACAGACTTTAATTTTTATTTTCATGTGCATACCTTACCATTTTTGAATTACTTTTTAAAAGTCCTCTACCATGTTATTATATCAAATTAGTGTTTTAGAAATGTATATGCAAAATATTATTACATCAAATAAGATATGAAGATAGATGTTGGTAAAGTGACGTGAACATTTATGAATAAAGTAAATAAGAAGTAAATATTCATTAATTTTAAATTAAATGATGAATTTAGATTTGTAATATCACTATAATTCTAAAAGATATCACCTTGTTTTGATTATGTATTCCTAGAATTAATTGGTAAATATCAAAGAAAATATTTATTGATGTATCTTGTTTGTGTGCATTTGCCTGTGTATGAAAAGTCTAAATTAAGCAAATGTCTTGTCACTATAGGCACTTATCTGAGATAATTGACCATGACATAGCTCTGTGGCATCACTTAAAGAATTGGGTTGAGGAATGCAGTATAGCAACTCTCTTGAGTTGTTGGAAAACAAATCTAATATATATTAATTAACACACACAAAAAAATTCTAAGCACCTCATTCTGTTTTGTTTGACAATTTTAAATGTTTTAAATTATGTAATTATTATATACTAAATGAAAACAAGCAATCTGAAAACATATAAGGTTTTAATGGGTATTTTGTTTTTATTTATTTTCTGATTTAATGATTTGTATTATGAAGATAAATGGATTTCATTATTTTTTGGTTACTGCTTTAGTGCCAACACATAATATTTCTTTAATAAATGTCGTTGAGGAAACAATTTAGATAGGCATAAGCCAGTTGAAGTCTCATTCTATAATAGGCACACCAGTGATATCCATGTTGCCAAATGCAGTGGCTCAGTTTTCAACCCTCATCTTTCTTATCTACTAGGAGTATTTGACAAAGCTTATCATTAATTTGTCTTCCTCGTCTAGAAACCTTTTCTCCATTTGGTGTTGCCTGGAGTGTAGTAGTTCAGTAGATTACAATCTGTTTAGAAGATGTTAAAAATTTCTGAAGGGAATAAATTTGAGTATGTCTTGAGTATAGATATGACCAAACAAGAAGGCTTCTTACATCATGAAGTTGGAAGTATACCATAAGTTTATCTGATACAAAGTGGGATTCTGATATTAATGTCCAGACTTTCATTGCATTGGTATAATGTCCAATCCTTAATTCCAAGTATAGTATTGAAAACTAGGGGCGCCTGGGTGGCGCAGTCGGTTAAGCGTCCGACTTCAGCCAGGTCACGATCTCGCGGTCCGTGAGTTCGAGCCCCGCGTCAGGCTCTGGGCTGATGGCTCAGAGCCTGGAGCCTGGAGCCTGTTTCCGATTCTGTGTCTCCCTCTCTCTCTGCCCCTCCCCCGTTCATGCTCTGTCTCTCTCTGTCCCAAAAATAAATAAAAAAAAGTTGAAAAAAAGAAAACTATACTAAAAGACCTAGCTCTCTTTTGACTTTTCTCTTCTTGCAAAGTCCTGGTTTCAGATGATGTTATTGTGAGTTGTTCATTGACCTGACTCAGTTACTTTTATTTCTAAAAAGAACACTTGCTTTCATTTGCAATATTTTTTTATACCAGCTACTCTTAAAAATAAATCACTTTAGGTACTCTATTTATAATAATGGAATTCATAAGAAGACATTAATTTTGCCTAGTGTGTTCTGTAATTTATTATTTATATATGCCTTCCATTGTGCGGTAGCCCGGCTATTTTCCACCCAAATGTAATAATGGAAAACAAATTTTCAACTCGGCTACTTTTATTTGGAAGCATAATTTCAACATTAGGTCTTAGCTGAAAACAGGTCTCTCATTGTGCAGAAACTTGGACTCTAAACTACTTCCTGTGCAAACTATTAAACATCCTCCATCTGTACAGCTCAGGGTTTTACTACTTAACTGTTTCATGACTCCTTAACCTAAAGGGTGTATCTGCTCCTTTTTTTATATTTTATATATCTCATTGAAATCAGGTCACATTTACCTTAACTTTGGCCCCTTCTAGAAGAAGCTGATAAATAAAAATGTTAAATTTTCTTTGGACTGACATGATTATAATAAAAGAGGTTTCAATTCTTTTTCTAACTCTCTTCAATGAAAGAGACATATCTAATGAAAACATTAACCAAGAAATTTTGGAGAACAATATAATAAATCAACCAATTAACTGGGTACCCAAAACAACTTTTACTTGAAAAATTATACTTTTCAATTTTTCAGAAATGTGACTACATGGTATGTTCTTTACTAGGGCTTCCATAACAAAGTATCACAGACTGGGTGGCATAAACAATAGAAATTTATTTTCTTACTGGCTAGAAGTCCAAGATCAAGGTGTTGGCAGAGTTGGTGCCTTCAAGGGACACAAGGGAAGAATCTGTACCAGGCCTCTCTCCTTGGCTTATAGATAGCTGTCTTCTTGCTCTGTGTTCCCATAGTCTTTCCTCTGTATGTGTCTGTGTCCAAATTTCCTTTTCTTATAAAGACCCCAGTCATGTTGGATTAGGGACTGCCCTAATGATCTTAATGTTATCATCTGTTTATAGGACCTATCTCCAAATATGGTTACATCTGAAGGTCCTAGGGTTAGAATTTCAACACTATGGATTTGGTGGTGGGTGGGACACAATTCAGCCTATAGCATATGGTTAAATGCTTACCCATTTCATTTTGTTCTTTTTATTGGAACAATTTAAAATATAATGTTCTTTCATTAGTTGAGCAAGTATTATTTGCTCATCCAATATTATTGGATGAACCCTGCTAGGTATTATTATAGATTAGGAGACAGGAGTGTTTATGAAAAATTAAGGTGGAATTTCTTCAGGCCACCAATGTACTTTCTCGCTTACCACAGTTCTGAGTCCTGGTTATGCTTAGCTAGCTTTATACTTTCATATGATCTGCACTTGCAAATACATGAATTTTCAAACACTCTGCTGGATTCTCTCAGCTACACAGAGAATTTGTGCTCTTAAAGATCATATAAATTTACCTTCAGGGAAAATGTAACCTCTTTGGAGAAAAATGTTGAAGCAAATCAGTGCAGTAGGAGGTAATATATGCAAGAGTAGAACTATTCAGGAGGTAATGCAAGTGCGTAGCTAAGGAACAAGTGACTCCGTCTTAGAGAGGGAAAATTCTTCACTGACAAGGTGCCATATGAACTGGGGCTTGAAGATCAAAGAGTAGCGAGTAGGCACTAGGAAGCAGCAGAGCAAGGAAAACAGGAATTTTGATTTCCTATTTATGGAACTGTGGCATAGAGTGTCTTTTGTAACTGCACTCCCCCTCAAATAATAATAATAAAAACCAGAAAAAAAAAGTAGGATAAGCAAAACCCAATCAACAGAGAAGTGTGATTAAGAGTGCAATCTGAGCTCGATTGCGAGTTCACACCTCCTCTCTGTCCTTCCTAAAGTGTGTCAGCAAGATCTGTAATCTTTTGGAAGCTTAGTGTCCTCATCGATGGGAAGAAGATGTTAATACTCTTTACCCCTGAGATTAGTTAGGGGGATAATATTAAATTACAAATATCAAGAACTCACAAAATATATCTGCTCAATAAAAAGTATTCAGGGCATGATTGTGTTGGGGACTAGTCAAGCGTGGGGAAAGAACATCACAATCCAAAAAGGAATTCCTAGGGGCACCTGGGTGGCGCAGTCGGTTAAGCGTCCGACTTCAGCCAGGTCACGATCTCGCAGTCCGGGAGTTCGAGCCCCGCGTCAGGCTCTGGGCTGATGGCTCAGAGCCTGGAGCCTGTTTCCGATTCTGTGTCTCCCTCTCTCTCTGCCCCTCCCCCGTTCATGGTCTGTCTCTCTCTGTCCCAAAAATAAATAAACGTTGAAAAAAAAAATTAAAAAAAAAAAAAAGGAATTCCTAGACGTCTGTTCTAGAAACAACAATACACCGTACAGTGTTCATTAACTTACATTTGACACCTATAATGCTGTTGGATGACCGTTGATATTAAAAATATTGTACTCTTGGCCTTCTTGGATTCAGATTTATAGGAATAAAGAGTTCATTCTCTTCAAAATAACAAGGCTAAAGCTTTAAAGTAGTAAACTATGATAATGAATATGAACAAGGGTAAAATACACTGTATAAAATCAACAACATATATTGTAAAATAGTATATATCACATATAATAATATATGTGTAAAACTTAGTAAAATAAATACTAAATGGTATTTATAACAACCTAAATCATTGTGGGATTTAGGAATTAGCTCTCCAGTAACAAGAATACAAAGTTGACTAGGGCATCACACCAGAACATTTTCTTTCAGGTGTACGTATATCAGGTGTACTAGCTTTCTTCAGTATAGTGCCATAATCCGATTTCATTACAAAGAATTGACTTGGGTTCTATATTTTGAAGGGGGTCATAATGCAAACAAATTGAAACATGTTACCATTTTAGGTGCCAAATAGCTCTGGATGTTAAAGTCTTCTGGAGGCATATAATATTAGGAAAATAATATTGGGAGCCATCCTGCTGCTAATCCAGCACAAACAATTGTTTTAAAATATATCAGCTTTAGCCTAATTTGACCAGGATATCAGAGCTGATCGTCAGTTGTAACATTAGAAGCAGAATTTAGAAGAGCATTTTCAAATAAGTATATCTTGGCACATCTATCATTTCTACCTGAACTTTGAATTGATCTGTGGATATTCTCTGAAATATTTTGTAGAAAGTTGAACAAAAATTAGTTTGGATAGCAAATAGAGGTATAATGGTATAACATTGTAGTTTATGTAAATAGAATATTGAAACCACAGAATAAATTCTGTTGAATACCTTTTCTTTATGTGGGCCATTTATAAGATATGGGAACATTTGAGATACCACAAACAATTGGTCAAACTGTACACAGAGCAAACAAGAACTCTGTAACTTAAGTAGTTGGCTATGATTTTTGGATTTAATTTTTTTTTAAGTTCAAAATTGCTCTGTTGATAATTATTAACTATTTCCCCAACTGGTAATGGTCTTGGCATCACTGTGGGGATAGTTGTTACAATTTGGTAAACCTATTTTACACAATTTAATTTGTCATTAGAAAAAAAATTCTCAATCATTTTTATTTAGATCAATTCCTTTTTCTTTGAA
Organism: Felis catus; assembly: GCF_018350175.1. Lineage (NCBI taxonomy): Eukaryota > Metazoa > Chordata > Mammalia > Carnivora > Felidae > Felis > Felis catus. Next base: position 41,576,444 of record NC_058376.1, read on the forward strand.
AATTTTTATTACACAAGAGAATGTTCTGAATATACACCATTTAGTTTTGTAAGTTTCTTCCAGTATATTTACGTACTATATAAACATTAGACAAATAATACTGGACCATTTCTCCGTGCTCAAAGTGTTAAGATTTTCATTCATCCCTAAAATTTTATGAACATCTCATGTATTACACTTTTTTTTAATCCTGAGCATGTGTCTATTTAACATCCCATGTTATTTCATTGTTTTTACTCCTAATAACATCCACTTTGGGCTGTGAAACACTATACACTATATATTGTAGAACATCTATGATCATATGATAGTTTTGATAGTGGAATATTTACCACAATTATTCTGTTTACAATTACCTTTAAGTCACAATTGAAATAGAGGTAAGTCTATTCTCAAGTATTCTTCCAGAAATTAGTTTTTCTTTAAAAAATACTAATATTTCAAAACATGTTAAAACGTACTATAAAATAACGCAACCAGACTTCATCTAAACATATAGTAATACCATGTTCCTGCATTTGTTTCAAACCCATTAATCTTTGCCAGTAACCAGGGGGAATTTACAGTCAAAATTTCTATAGATTACTAGTGGATCAGAGTTCTCCAAAACTGACGTTAAAATCAGTCCTTTCTATCTTGTAGAGGTAGTCTGGTGTATAGGACTGAGCATAAGACCTGAATCTTGGTTGGCCTAGGTTGGGCCCTTATTAGCATTGTGACATTAGACATTTTTGTCTCCAGATATCAATTTCTTTTCTTGTAAAGAAAGCCTCAAGGTCTCTTTATGTGGTAAATGCACTATTCCAAGCCCTGTATCCATGGAATGCACTGATCTTTTCTGTTCTACAATAAAATGCTTTTTCAAAAGTTACAGTTGCTGCCTCAGCAACTTCTCTGCTGTAACCTCCTTCATTCCATAAAGTTTTGGAAACACCTCTGCTACCTAAAAACAAACGAACAAAAACATTTTTATAAGTCACCAAGTCAGCAATATCCTTCTGTTTACTGGTTTATTCTTCTCAGACCTTATACTTTTTACTCTATTCTTCATATTAAATTAAAAAATTCTTAAAATTCCCTCCTGGCTTGTTAGTCAGTTAGCTATCTCTGCCTTGTTTTCTCCCTATTCTAATCCTATCTCTATAAATGCTCCTTTTCCAGCAGTATTTACCATACTTGAAGACCTTTTCTGATGTGGAGATGATTTTAATATAGATGCTTTGAAAGAGCAATTTTTGTAAAAGTTTCATCTCTTTCATCAGCTCATCTTTCTCTTCCTAACCTCTAAACATAAGCATTTCATACGGTTTCTAAAATTCCTTTTTTCTTTTTTAATCATCATAACCATTTCCAAAGCTTTAATTATGAAACTTCAAAATCTGAATTTCTACTCTTCCGCCCTTTTTTCTCCCATGACTTCTAGATGACCTTTCTAACTTTTGAAAAAAAATCTTTGTGTTCCATGTTGACATGTCAGACTTAGCTTATATTAAACAAAACTTCTCCCCTTCTTCCTATAACTTTTCCTACCTGTATTGCTGCCTCTCTCTGCTAATGGCATTATTTCCAAGTCATCAACAGATTAGTGGAAAATAGGAAAGGCTTTGTAATGGAAGTGTTCTGAGTTTGAGTCTAGGCTCCACCATTTACCAGCTGTCCAATTTGGGGCAAGTGGCTGAATCTCTTACTGACCTTTTCTTTGTCTTACCTCTAGAATTACTTGATAATAGCACTTGAAGTGCAGGGCTTTTGAAGGGATAAAATAATGCGTTTCTGAGAAAGCCCATTACTAGTAACATCGTCATAAAATGGTCAATATGATTATCAAATGTTAGCTTGAAAACCTCAGAGTCATTTTCAGGGCTTTAATTTTCTCAAGCCAAAAATCCATCAATTGCCAAGTCATGGTACTACTACTGAAATATTACTCTCTTTCAAAAAATTAACCTATTCATTTGCTCATTTAGTGAATGGATTATGTGGAGCTATGTTAGGTGCTGGGAATCAATAATGAGCAAAACGGCCAAACCACCCTCTCTTAACTAACCACAGTAACTTTGGAATTCATCGCCCTCCATTCCTCCAATCAGTCCCAAATTCAGTAAAACCTTGGATTGTGAGTAACTTGTTCTGCAAGTGTTCCGCAAGACAAGCAAACATAAAGGAGCAGTGTCTTGCAATATGAGTAGTACATGATGCCGAGCATCACATGATCACAACTGAGCCAATGGTCCTTCTCTGTCTCTCCTCTCTCTCTGCGGAATTGTGGGTGATCATCTGTCTCCCATGCTCAGATGCTCGGTCTCAGGCCACAGTGTTTGACTGAAGTCCCTGATTTTTCAGAACATTGGAAGATGCCCACAACGGGCACTAGTGTATTTTTTTGTCACTTCAGGGCACCTATAGATGGTTCTTTGCTTTTCCTTATAAGAGTGAGGTTAGAAATGCTTTGCTTCATTCTAGGTCAGAATGCCTGGAGATAATAAACCCTCTCCTCTGGTACCTTATTGCCAGTTACATTAAATGCAATATATGACAAGACTTTATTAATACTGTACTGTAGTCAACATCCGTTAGTGATAATGAAAGTCGTCCTACAAAACAACCCTCCTCTTTCTTGTCACCCTCACACCAGCTATAAGATTTTCAAAGGTAAGTGCAGGTTACTTTATTTATTTTTCCTTGTATTTGTATTTTGTATTTTCTTGGTTGTTTTGTATTATGTTACAGTGTTGTAATCATTTTTATATGAATATTTTTGGGGTGTGGAATGAATCATCTGAGTTTTCATTATTTCTTATGGGGAAATTCTTTTTGATATACAAGTGCTTTGGATTACAAGCATGTTTCCGGAACGAATTATGCTCTCAAACCAAGGTTTTACTGTACTCTTGTCAAAGTTATGTCCCTAAATCTGATCTTTATTGGAATCTCTTGAATGATGAGTTAGTTACATTCCAAACCATGATGATCATCTCCCACTTCTCCAGTTTTCTAGTATTCTCTGTAGAGCTGCCAGATTGAGGCTATGAAATACGAGTCTTGTTGATCCTTTACTCAGATCCTGGATTGGACCCTAACTCTTCCAACTTCCCCAGTCTTCCCCTGCTATACTCTTTTCCTCCCTCTTCTGAGGAACCACATACACCTTACTCCTTGTGGCTTTTTATTCCAGATACACTCCTCGGGGCCTTCTACTTCTTTTTCCTTTGCCTTGAATACTCTTTCCTGATGCATCCATACTTCTTTACTAAAATATCACCTACTCAGGGAGGTCTTCCTTTGCCAGGAGCCCATCCTTTCAGGTGTTTAATTAACATTTTTGGTGAGGTCTTTCTGGGTCCTTTGGGTTTTTTTTTAATATTTTTTTTAAAGTTTATCTATTTTGAGAGAGCGAGAGAGCATGCTTGTGAGCCCACCCATGAGTGAGAGGGGGCAGAGAGAGAGGGAGAGAGAGAGAATACCAAGCGGGCTCCACACTGTCAGCTCAGAACCCAACACGGGGCTCAAAGTCATGAAACCATGAGATCATGACTTGAGCTGAAACCCAGAGCTGGATGCTTAACCAACTGAGCCACCCAGGTGCCCCTGGGTCATTTGTTTTAAAATCCTCTTCCTCCCAACATACACAACTGTCTCCTCTCCTTGTCTTTTATTGCTTCTTCTTAAAACATACCAGTATACAAGAAAATGTAAATTTAACTTATCTTTTTTTTTTTTTTTTGGTCTGTCTTTTCCACTAGAATGTAAGCTCCCCACGGAGAGATATTTCAGACATTTTGGTTGTTGATATAATTCCAGCACCTAATAGAATCCCTAGTGTATAACAGGTGTTTAGTAAAAACATGTTGAATTAATCAAGGAAGCTTCCTCTTTCATTTTATCAGCTCACAATAACCAAACTGAGTTAGTACTTTTGTGTTTTTATGCATTTTTCCATATTTCTTCCTGTGCCTGGATTGTGTTCCTTTTCCTCTTTTCTCCATCTTTACCTATTTTTACTCACCAAAAATTCCACTTATGTTTAAATTTCTTGCTAAATGCCATCTCTTAGCTGTTCTTCTCTTTCTCTGGCCTCACACTGGTCATTGCCATTCTTTGATGGATATATGACATTCTCCACCCTTCTCTAATGTCTCACACCCAATGTATCATCAAATCCTTTGGCTCTACTACCAAAATATTTCCAGAACTTGATCTATTCTTTCTCTGTCTCATTGATAACATTCTGTCCTCTGTCACCTAAGATATTATAATAACCTCCTAATGATTTCACCACTTAGACCACTATTCCTTAAAGTTTATTTCCTACACAGCAGCTCTTAACCTTTTTAATACATGAATAAGATCATTTCACTCTTCTGGCCACACCCTTTACTGACTTCTGATTTTTTCTGAGAATAAAATCCAAATTCCATCACGTGGTCAACAATGACCTAAATGCTTTTATATTCAACAATCTCTCTGATTTAGTATTTTACCACTTAATGCCTGGATCACTCTGTTTCAGACTCAGTGGCTTCTGTGCTATGCCTGGATTATAACACCATCCTCAGTCTCCTAGCCAATGGACTTTCTGTACCCTCAGCCTGAGCTGTTTTATCAGTGGATATTCTCTTGGCCTGGCTTCTCACTCCATTCAGGTGGCTGCAAAAATGAGACCTTATGCCCGGTTACCCTATCTAAAATACCATTTTAATCAACCCATTTGTGGTATTCACTCCTCTTAACCTGTTTTTATCTTTGTTTTTCTTTGTAATGATTATCACCATCATACCTATTGTGTGTATGCCTCTGTGTGTGTGTGTGTGTGTGTGCTTTTTGTTTTCTCTCAGTACAACATAAGCTCTATGAAAACACTGGTGACTTTCTTATTATTTTTTTCATGAAGGGGAGGAGGTCCCTAGGGAGTAGAAGAGCACATGGCCTACAATGGATTTCTGTTGAACAAATGAATGACTGTCTAATGTTAAGACTTGTAGACACATATATCTGCTTTTATAATGTAAGGTTTTCAAGGGCAGGAAACCCTCACTTCTGCATCTTTATCATAATGAGAGTACCAGAAAATAATTTTATAGTATGTAAGGGCTTGATAAATATTTTTTTTACCTAGTTAATGGTAAGAACTATGTAAGCACTTATTAACTATCAATATCATCTATTAAGCAACTGAATAATCCTATATGAAAGAAAATATTATTATTTCCATGCTGATATGAGATAATCGACACCACACATTGACCAGTATGGAGTAAAACCATAGTAAGAACAATATATATTTTCATTTTATTAAATTATAGAATATGACTGTTAGCATGTTATACAGATAGATTATATACCTTTTATTTAAAAAAAAAGAATAGTGAAAGGAATTGAAGTGGAATGTCTAATAAAATTAAAGAACTATATATGGTACCTGGCACATTGTGGAATATTATTGGCAGAAATGTACTCCACCTAGAATAGCAAACTTCTCAAAGATAAAAGACAGCAGACTCATTTATAATAAAACATGAATTGGTTCAGTATTGTTAAGTTTTTTTATTTATTATATTTATTGAATTTCAGGACAGTAAAACAAAATACACTTGTCACAAGTTGTGGTGACCTTAAGTAAATAAATAAATCCTGGATGAGTTAAAAAAAATAGGAAACAAGGAAAGATTGAATTTGAAACATATTCCTATTATTTTATACGGAAAAAAATCTGTGTATTCTGATGACATTTGCAGTTAACTCAGCTTTAGCAAAGTAATAAATAATATTTGTTTACTGCTTCCCAGGTGTGGCACAAGATTACACCTATTTTATTTTATATTTTTTTATTTTTTTTCAACGTTTTTATTTATTTTTGGGACAGAGAGAGAGACAGAGCATGAATGGGGTAGGGGCAGAGAGAGAGGGAGACACAGAATCGGAAACAGGCTCCAGGCTCCGAGCCATCAGCCCAGAGCCTGACGCGGGACTCGAACTCACGGACCGCGAGATCGTGACCTGGCTGAAGTCGGATGCTTAACCGACTGCGACAGCCAGGCGACCCAAGATTACACCTATTTTAAATGGATAATCTACTGTTGGTCACATCTCCAGAGTTTACTATTATTTTTTTCCCATTTTACATATGTGTGAATTAATTCAGGGTCAGTAGGGGCACCTGGGTGGCTCAGTCAGTTGAACATCCAACTCTTGATCTTGGCTCAGGTCATGATCTCACAGGTTGTGGGATCGAGCCCCAGGAGTGGGGCTCTGCACTGAGAGCATGGAGGCTGCTTGGGATTATCTCTCCCTCTGCCTCTTTCTCTCCCTCTGCCTCTCTCCTCTCTCAAATAAATAAACTTAAGGAAAAAAAGGAAATCGGTTGATTTTCCTATTAAGTAGCAGAGCTAGGTTTCAAATCCAGGGTCCCTTTGTCTCTAGAGCTTAGACCCTTAATCTGGGCTCCCCAGGATATCAATGGATAAAGGATTAAAAATATTCCTGTGAAATAAGTTTGCCACCCTTGTGAAAAGAACTGCAGAAGAAATCTGCAGCTTTAAAATGCTTGCTGTAAAGCAGCTTACATTTCAGGGAATTGCTCTCAAGAATCACACTTATTGTGTTAAAAATAAACTTAGTTATCTGAAGATCTATAAAACTTCGCATATGTTCCACAGTGACATGAGTTAATTTCATTTCCGTCACTGTGAGTGCTCCACAGGTATATCGTAAATTGCTATGAATTACTGTGGCTGTGACCCATTATCATAGCAGGAAATTACATGAATCTCACAACTGATATGAAATGTACTGCTGTCACTGCTATGCATTAATTTCTAAGTAGTTGGCCATTTGTAATAATTCTGTAAATGTCCATCTTAGCACAGTTTTCAGTCTAGACAAGTGAAACCAATGTGCATGGAATTTCCCCCCATTATTTCCAAGCAGTTATTCTGAATTCTAAAATTACCTTTTTATTGGACAATTTCATATTGAACATTTTCCCAAGAATTGGAAACATGATAGTTTCAATGTCCTACTCCCTAATTTTCAAGGAAATTTATTCTATAAAAAGTAAAGTCATTTGGCTATATGTGAATAAGAACACAGAATGAGAAAATAAATATAAACAATTTTTCCAACTTTTAAGGACAGATAAATGGTTTCTTAAATTGTTTTTTAACCATATCAACCTCCTTTTTGCTGAGATAATTTTTAGATAATGGTGTATACTATATGGTTATAGTTCTAAGAATACCGTATTTGCAATTATGTGTTTTCCATTTTAAATAGAAATATTTCACCATTAAAAATCAAAACGCCATAATGCAAATTGGACTTTTCCTATATTTCCTTTGATATTGATATTCATTCCCTTGCAGAAAAAATAAATTCAAATTGAAAACGTTTGAAAATGGGAATTTGTATAAATTTCCACATGGTATTTTTTATATTTTGGTACATTGATCACATCTGTTGCAAATCGGTCCCTCTGACTAGAAATTCACTTTTCTGGTAGATCTTCAAGCATTTTGATTCATTTTTGAAAGTTTTTCCACCATCTCCCAGACTTCAAGATTCTTTTTCTTCATCTTCCAAATTTCTGCCACCATCTATTCTAAAAATCTTTATCATAAATTTATTGACACATAGTTCCTAGCAATTTACTTCCTGTGAATTTTTTTTTATTACAAAAATGCTTAGAAACATAGAATCGGTTTTATATTTACTCAGTAGGGCCACTCTTTGAGACATAATTATACAAAATATTGATTTTTAAAATTCAATTCATTATTCACCCGAAAGCATACTTCTGTGTGTTGTTAGTTATGTAACTTTAATATTTGGCACATTGCATGATATTGAATTTTAGTAAATTTAGTAAATTGGCTACTTGATTTTAGGCACCGTGCTAGATGTTTGGGAGGGGAAGATGAGCCGAACCAGAGACTACGTAGAGGAGAACGAATAATGAATAAAAAAATAAGTGAATATGTCTTTATAAAATAAAAGTTGATATAACGATGGATATAACACAAGGACAATATGTTCCTTAAGTTCAGGTACCCTGTTTATCTCTTTTGTTACTACATTATTGAACTAGAGCTTGGCACACAGTAGTTACTCAATAAATATAAATGAAATGTTCTTAAAAGGACATATGTCGAATTTAATCAGAGCACTGTTTCATTAAAAGAAAACTTAAACAAAATGCATTTATATATGTGCATGTACTTTGATATTTTTTCTGTTGATGCTTTCAGTCTTTCAGTACAAACAGGAGTCTTTCTGAAATATATTTTAGTAGTCAAAAAGTTCTAGTATAATGAGCTCTGTTACTCTCTGCACTTGTGGGTGTATCCTGGTTACATTCATAAGAAAAACGTACATCCTTCTATAATCTTTTGGGAACTATTCAGTGTACGTTCATTCAACAGAGGTTATCTTCTTACAACATCTCTTCTGGATCTTTGCAGCGGTTTTTCCAAAGCCCTCTTCTTTTCTTCGGAGAATCGACTCCCAGTCCCGAGCTAACCCTGTGCCTATTTTCAGTGGTTTCCCACTGTAACAAATGAAGTCGAGGCATGCCAATTGATATTTCCAAATTGGCCCAGGTCTTTCTGTTCATTTCCTTTCTTTAAAAAAAAAATTAACATTTATTCGTTTTTGAGAGACAGAGTGTGAGCGGCGGAGGAGCAGAGAGAGAGGGAGACACAGAATCCGAAGTAGGCTCCAGGTTCCTAGCTGTCAGCACAGTGCTGGACTCAGGGCTCAAATTCATGGACTGCGAGATCATGACCTGAGTTCATGAGCTGATGTCAGACACTTAACCGACTGAGCCATCCAAGCTCATTTTTTTAATGTTTATTTATGAGAGAGAGAGAGAGAGAAAATGAGCGTGAGTGGGGAGTGGGCAGAGAGCAAGGGGACAGAGGATCCAAAGCAGGCTCTGCCCTGACAGCAGAGAGCCAAATGTGGGGCTCCAGTTCGCCAACCCTGAGGTCCTGACCTGGACTGAACTCAGACGCTTAACTGACTGAACCACCCAAGCACCCAGGCCTTTCTGTTCTAAGTGACTGCCCCCAGACCTACTGCTCAGCGCCCTGTGTTCTAGCCAAACTGGATTCCAATTCCTTGAACAGGTTCTGTCCCCACATATCTTTGTCTTTGCTCACACTTAGTATGTGTATGCCCCATATTTCCACCTGTAGAAGCGCTATCTTTATTACCCTTCTGTCTCTTCTTCCTTAATGTTTTCCCACAACTTTCCTTCCAGCAGAAATCCTTTCTTTCCGCAGTCCTTGAAGTACCTCGAAGAGCAAGTGTATTGTCATCTGCCTTATGTGACACACATGCCTCTCACTCTGGCATCAATTTCTGGAGACCAAAAGTCACATGTCACTTATTTTTTTACTATTCATGGCTTCTAATCTAAGCTTTACATAGAAATATTTAACAAATGCATCTAGAATTTAATAAAACTACTGTTAGAGAGGCATCTTAAGACATCACAAATCACCACAGAAAATCACAGTAGGAAACTACCAAACTATAGCAAACTGTAGAAAGAGTAAGATGTCTAAAACCGTTCTCTTGCATTCATACCAGGAGAACTATGTGCTTGAAGGTAACCCTCCCACACACACTGTTTACATCTTTTTGTAATGCACACGCTTTGCATTTACCACCAGATGTGAAATAGAACACTATGATTAGATTTACTTTGCTCGTTAGAATAGAATCTTACCAGTCTTTGTGGGAGGTAGAAGATGAGGTTATTCAGGTGAGCTTCTTTAAGGCATGTCTGGGACTTGGCAAATCTAAAATCGTAAAACAGATGGGATGAGGGCTGAGCAAAAGTCCATTCTACAGAGACGGGGCAGTGCTATCTAGAAACTTTAGACAGAGTTTCTGAGGAGATTCATAAATCTTGGAAGCTGGTATTGGAGTATGCAGCCAAGTCAAGTAGACATCCGAGGTTAATAATCCTGTTGGCAAAGGATGTATAACATTGGTTCTCAACCTTAGGGATACATTAGAATTGCCTGGACAATTTAAAAACAAATAATTAGTTTGGACAGAAACCCTGAAGCAGTATTTTTAAAAGGCTCCCTGGCTAACGTTACCAGAAATAAGAACCATCGATGTAGGGAATTAGACAGACTGTGTGGTCAGAAATATGGCACACTTGTCCACAGGTGCAAAGCTGTGGCAACAGCCCTGAGGTCTCAGCACAGTGTACCACTGAACCCCACCAGGGAGGAAAACGACTCAAATCAAGATGGTGAATCCGTGGCCACTCTAGTTCTTGTCTCAGTCTAGAGGTTTAAGGAACGGAGAAACACTGAGCATGAAGATGGAACCATTTGTGTGTGAGGGAGTGGCTAAAGTAAAGACAGAGGCTCCAAGGTAGGTACGGATAGCAGACCCCAGGAGCCCCACTCCCGAAGACACCGTCTTTAGCAGCCTGCGGCTTATTGTAGCTACAGAAAGTACCATGGCACGTTCAGTATTCCTGAGAATTCTAAACAGGGCTCTCAGGTCATCCTCACTCTTTGTCTCACTCTCTGAAATCTTTTGTTGGCTTTCCTTATTAATATTGTCTGGCCTTTCACTCCTTTCCTAGTTTTTACCTCTTTTTGGTGTGCTTTACCCTAACTAGGATGTTGTTCCCCCCTTAAGTAAGGCAATTCTAATTTGATGATTATCAAATTTTTGTAGAATACTTAGGAGTTAAGGGTGGGTAGGGGAGTGGATAGTAGTCATTATTATTAAGATTACCAGTCATACCATCCCAGGCCTGCCCTTTTGGGGCATTTCTATTCTTAGACTCTAACCCATACCTTGTTATCTGATGTTTGTTTTCAACATCAAGTTCCCATCTCTCTTTTCATTCCCTGGTTACAAAGGTAATTCTCTGATTTGACCAAAAATCAACATCAACAGTGAGACAAATTAAAAACCAAACAATTCTATTCCTTACTTGTTTCAACTCTTTTATGTTACTCTATCTTGTTACAGAATGGTATTAGAAATAGGCATCTGTGTGCATGCTCTTCAGACCAGAATGGGCTAAAAACTATTTATTAATAAATGGAGATATGATTTTTATAGATATAGCTGTGCCTGACAATTGACAGTGACGTTCTTACTGTAAGTGATTATGCATTTCCATGTGTAAAATGCTGATGCGTGGTAAATGTTCAAGTATTTCTAGGATGAACACTGAATTTTGAAATGGCTGTGCATGTGTACAGAGGGGAATAAAACATGGGATCAAGAAATAGGAGTGGAGAAAGAATAGCATGAATCAACTTAATATCTAATGCAATTTTTGAGTGCAAGATTAGTCATCATTAGCATTTAGTAAAGTGCAGAATTATGTGTTTCTTATTAACCATTGAAATGCAAATGTAATATTGTAAACTAAGACTATCGGTGATCATTTTTTTTATTGTCATCTGCAAATTTCTAAGAAACTGGTTTTAAATCTTATAAGGTAAATCATGAAAGTTCTTTTTCTTACTTTTTAAATGTTTCCCAAATTATGTCAGCCTATGCACTAAACATATTGCAAGTTCTCCTCTATTAGAAAATGTAAACATTTTCCTCCTTACTTCCTATTAGCAAGTAGTTAAAAATGTGTCCAAGAGAGTAATTAATATCAATGAGTATAAATCCTTAATTACTATCATTGAGACTTATCAGAATGATAGTTATTAGGTTAAATACTGATAAATTATTAAAAATATATGTTTTCCTCCCAAAATACATGTTTCACTCAGTGACAAGGAACTGTTATATCCAGAAAAATATAAATAGTCTCCTTTGTATCCTACTCTATGTTTTTATAATGGGGAGGTTCACCGTGTTTATACCCTGGGAATAGGTTTCAGAATGACTTTTTTAGGGAGATGATGTCTGGATACATGATTTTCTAATAGTGAAAATAATTTGGAAAAATAAAAATAAAACCACAAGGAACTCAGCTCTGGCCTTTGTGGTCTAATAATAAAATCTCAGAGTAACAATCTGGGAAAGAGGCTAAATATCAAAATTGTTGATTTTGGAGAATTTGACCATTAGAAAAAAAATGGAATTCTTTCTAGTTCTGTATTCCCTTCTGCTGAAGACGTTACTGCTGAAAACCCCTTGCAGAGTTTTTTGTTTGTTTTAATCAGGAAAATGAAGGGAAAGATCTTTTCTTTGTACTGCACAATTCTGTATGTCACCAGTTAGTTCTATATGGCACCCATTTTATTTTCCCAGGTTTTCCTTGCGACAATGACTATGGCAATATAGTATTTCTAATAAATTATGAACATTGTACTTTAGTTCTTGGAATAGGAAGAAAGGTTAAACATGAGCATTCTTTAAGTTTATGAAGTGTAAACATTACAACCACAGCTTTAATTAGTGATTTCTGTTGTTGCTGCTGCTGTTGAGAAAAATGCTCATTTAGGGATTTTATTTCTACTGTCTTTAGTCCTCAGCAAATGCCAGGGTTTGGGACTTGCTCTTTTTGCCAGTGGACTGAGAGGGCAAGCCACCATCACTTACAGGCAATTTGGTCTTGATTACAAATTAATGAAGTGATAATTGCTCTATGCAGCCTTTTATGTGCAAAGCATGCTGGTGCTGTTTGTATTATCTTCTTGCAATTTATACCTCAGCATTCAAGGACTTGTGATAGCCTGCCAAATTAGCATTGAGAGGAAAAATGTTAAACTACGGGGATATCTCTATAATTAAAATCATATTTTACTTCAAATTATGAAAATCTCTAATCTTAACCTCTGTTTGATGTTTAGTAAAATACTGTCCATAGCAGGATTAATTTGCAACTGATTCATCGGTTGAAGTACACACTCCTATCTATTCTGATAAGAAAAAAAACAAAACAAAACAAAAACAAAACAAAACAAAAAAAACCCTTGATCTAAAAATTTTAAGTCACTTGATTTATTTTTAAATAATGATATCCATGATCTAATTTTCTCTCAAGTGTGCAAATAAAGGCCTTACTCTCTGGAGTTTTTGCTAGTTCTGTACAATGTCATAGTTCTTTACAGTGTCATCGTAGAACCACGGTAACAATAATAGACAAGATTACACATAGTGCTGACCTTTCACATCAGGGTTTTTTGGAGTTCCAACTCTGTTCACTTTTTTATTTTTCTGATATTAAACATATATATGAATTTTGCTTTAACTGTGACTTTACTCTTACAGGCAATTCAGAGTACAATCCTCAGAACTTAGATGCTTAGGTACACCTTTTTTCTTAAACAGTTCCTGTATAATACAGTCATAGAGTGGATGTTTGAAAATGGTATATTGATGATTATTTAAAGTACAATGAGGGGCGCCTGGGTGGCTCAGTCGGTTAAGCGGCCGACTTCGGCTCAGGTCATGATCTCGTGGTCCGTGAGTTCGAGCCCCGCGTCGGGCTCTGTGCTGACAGCTCAGAGCCTGGAGCCTGTTTCAGATTCTGTGTCTCCCTCTCTCTGACCCTCCCCCGTTCATGCTCTGTCTCTCTCTGTCTCAAAAATAAATAAACGTTAAAAAAAAAAAGTACAGTGAGGGTGTTTCTTTTCTTATATTAATATGTAACTATAGCTTGTATGTTCGTTATAGGGTTTTCTAAAACATTCTAAATTTCTTCCTTTCATGGACTTTGGTGTGACAGTGGGGTCAAGCCCATTTTGCTTCTGGAAAAGGAGCACTTCTCTTGTATTCCAAACTCTGGAATCAAAGTTATTAACGTGAAGAGTGCTTTTTGCTATTTGCTTTTATTTTGTTTTTAGGTTGGTAGAAGAGCAGGGGAGAGTAAGAAGTTTTTAACCTGTTTATTACATTAGTGAGGTCTACATATTGGATTTGATAATTCAAACATCCTAATGTAAATAATTTATTTTTTTTCTTAACGTGTTTCAAAGACCAAATAAATGTTGTATTTCTTGCTTGTGGTTACCATCAATTCAATAAATTAATATTGTATCTAATTTTGTGACTGGAATTTGTGGATTGGAACTCTTACGTGTTTTTTTTTTAATTTTTTTTTTCAACGTTTATTTATTTTTGGGACAGAGAGAGACAGAGCATGAACAGGGGAGGGGCAGAGAGAGAGGGAGACACAGAATCCTAAACAGGCTCCAGGCTCTGAGCCATCAGCCCAGAGCCCGACGCGGGGCTCGAACTCACGGACCGCGAGATCGTGACCTGGCTGAAGTCGGACGCTTAACCGACTGCGCCACCCAGGCGCCCCTCTTACGTGTTTTTAAGATGTATAATTACAAAAGTGTTCGTACATCTTAAATGCTGTCCGTCTAAGTATTGAAAACTTGTCATTTGTGATGAAAACAATTAACTCCCTCAGTGGAGGAAAAAAAGTGGAACGCATTTATAACGAGTTTCATGAGAATTTTGTTTATTTATAAAATTAAAATATATTTTCTAATAAGGACTTTATGTTTGCACTCCTTTGAGTGATTTCCTTCATATATTATAAGAAAATAATAATTTTTATACATCTCTCAAAATATGAAGTTGTGTCCCGCATATTACGGAGTATATGAAGAGGTCCAAAGCGTAGCGAATGCATAGGAAACCAAAACTAATCTTAGCATGCCTCCTGGATTAAATTTGTAAATGCATTAGGTATTTAATAAAGATTATATAGCACAGAATGTTTCTTAAGAATGACAGGATTATGGAAGGCATCAAGGAGAAAACAGCACAGTCAGGTTGGGGTTATACCATAAACAAGAGAAAATCTAACATGGCTTTTGACAACAGTAAAAAGGTTTACAGTGACGAGAGCATAGTATGTGCATAAGTGAAACATGTAATTCACTAGTCTCAATTCAAACTTTTAGAAAAATATCAATGTATTTTGGGATCAGTTTTTGGAAGAATGCCAGTATCAAACTAAAGAGTGTGAAGTTATTTGTATAAATAATGGTCAGCCAGAGAAGGCTTTGAATTCAAGTATGACATGGCAAAAGATGTATTTTCCTGTAGCACGAGACAAAATTGGGCATGGCAAAAAGAAAGTGTAGACACAGGTGTAATAGTTAGAAACAGATGGTATAATAGTTGCAGAACCGTAAGTACCACAACGTGATGCTAACTTAAAAGCTTCCCCAAATCTGTCGCAAGGATAACAGAAAGCAGTGCTTCACTGTCCTACAAAGTCCTGAAACTATTTAAGTGTTTTTACAGGGAATACATGTTATGTTAGGATAACCTTAACTGCTATAACAGTGAAAACCCAAATAGCCACCTATTTCTTGCTTGTGTAAAATTCAGTGGGAGTAAAACATATTAAGAATTGAAATGTTGGCTACATTTACGTCTTCTGCTTTCCGTGTATAACTATTAGTTTTTTATTTTGTTGGCAGGGGGAGGCGTGTTTGTATTTTTACTTCAGATTTTCTTTCATGGTTCACCCAACATCTATTCCTTGAAATGGTTATATTAAAAAAATGTCATGTATGGAGATAAGTGGTCATGACATCATCCAGATTCACCTTGTTATGCCTAGATACTGATTTTACAAAATTCTGGACCAAATTGGAAAAAGATGAATAAAAATTTGTTGTAGGCCGTGGTATTTTTCATTCTCTTTTTAAATAACAAACCAAAAAAAAAAACACAATAAAAATATAGGTACAATAAAACCATTTCATAGTGTTATTTGACATAGTTGATTTGAGGTTTTTGATACTGGAATCTTTGACTGGTTTTAATCAATTGCCAGGCATTTTTTTCCTGACTATTTGACAAACCACAATACAATCCAAATGTGTTAGTCAAAATTTTAAATTACTTAGTGTCGATGAATATAGAAACTTGCAAATAATAAACTTACAAATAAGAAAGTTATGGAGTTGTTCCATAACATGATCTTTAATGAGTAACACTGAAGTTTCTCTTTAAATATTTTGTATTTTCTGAGATGCCATTAACACCCTGATCTTGTATGCATTATTATTCATTATGCTTATTTCATTATTTCTCATTTTTTTCTCCTTTGATTCTTCAGTGGGAAGAGATCAGTGGTGTTGATGAACATTACACACCCATCAGGACTTACCAGGTGTGCAATGTCATGGATCACAGTCAAAATAATTGGCTGAGGACAAACTGGGTCCCCAGGAACTCAGCTCAGAAGATCTATGTGGAGCTCAAGTTCACTCTACGGGATTGCAATAGCATTCCACTGGTTTTGGGAACTTGCAAAGAGACTTTCAACTTGTACTACATGGAGTCTGATGATGATCATGGGGTCAAATTTCGAGAACACCAGTTTACAAAGATTGACACTATTGCAGCTGATGAAAGTTTCACCCAAATGGATCTTGGAGACCGTATTCTTAAACTCAACACTGAAATTAGAGAAGTAGGTCCCGTCAACAAAAAGGGATTTTATTTGGCATTTCAAGATGTCGGTGCTTGTGTCGCCTTGGTGTCTG
Source organism: Felis catus (assembly GCF_018350175.1). Lineage (NCBI taxonomy): Eukaryota > Metazoa > Chordata > Mammalia > Carnivora > Felidae > Felis > Felis catus. The sequence continues at coordinate 41,592,901 of NC_058376.1, forward strand.
TGAGAGTGTACTTCAAAAAGTGCCCATTCACGGTGAAGAATCTGGCCATGTTTCCAGACACGGTACCCATGGATTCCCAATCCCTGGTGGAGGTTAGAGGTTCTTGTGTTAACAATTCTAAGGAGGAAGATCCTCCCAGGATGTACTGCAGTACAGAAGGTGAATGGCTTGTACCCATTGGCAAGTGCTCGTGCAATGCTGGCTATGAAGAAAGAGGTTTTATGTGCCAAGGTAAGAGTCTTTCTATTTTCCTTTGAGTTGTATTACTCACCTGTGGGTTTATTGTCATTGAGTCATAGAAAGAAATGAACGCAGCCTGAACTCACTTGGCAGTAAAACATGCCTCAAACAACACGCCTCAAACTGAACAGAGTCTATTTATAGACCAAATTTATCTCACTTGATGTGTTGATCCACAGTTTGTTATAGAGATATTCACGTGTTTGACTATGTGGTGCTGGCCTGAACCACACTGGAGATGTTACATATGCTATTTTTAAGTGTTCTCTGCTGTTTAATGACCATGGTAGTATAACTCCAGATCAACTGGAAAAACAAACAAACAAACAAAGAAACCCAAAACTGTCTCTTTTATGTAGAGGGAAGAAACATCATGGGCAGTCAGGTAATCTAATTCTAACAGAATAAGATACTACATTGTTAGTTTTCTGCCTCACAGTGGTACATACTTCATTGTTATAAAATGTATTCTCCAGTGGTATCTGTTCATCAAATACACGTTCACTTACAATGTGTTAGTGCTTTAATAGAGATTATTTTATTTAAAAATCCAGGGTGGATACCATAGTGTTTGATGTATTGAGGGGTAATTTTAAAAGAAATCTCTGCTTCATGATTTGGCCCTTTAGACTGCCCAGGAAAATATCTGTACCAATGCTTAGGTGCAATGCAATGTACCTGCAATGTAATGTGCAATTGCAATGCATATTCGAGTCTTCATATAGTAGCAGAGAACCTGAGCTCTGCCATCAAATTGATTTTTATTAAAACTCTATTTTCATAGAAGTAAAATTAAAAGATAGCCTTTTTTTCACATAAGATATGACATATCAGATGAAAATTTCCATTTAATCCAAAGATTTGTTAATTTAGCGTTAGGCAAAGTTTAGTGTTTAGGAACACAGTGACATTATTATTAAAACATGTATAAATACATAGGAGAACTTAAATACTTACTTAGTCTTTGGAACCTAGTCTTTTAATACCTTTGTTTGCTGTTATACTCTGCACATGAATTGAATTTGTAGCCATTCTAAATCTCAAACATGCGGAAGAAATGAATATACTTTATACATAAATTAACCTTTCTAACAATGTGAACAGAACATATCACTTTGCTTTTGACTATAGACTAGGTCTATAGAAGAAAAAAAAAAGTAGTGAGAGCAAAGGCTATACTGTAGTCTCATACTTTTCCATGTTGTTTAGATCCTTGACAGGCACCAACAGAAATATTGTTACCAAGCATGGTTTTGAAAGTTCTAAAATTGACACAACATAGTAGTTACTACCTGCTTATATACATGAGTGGAGAGAAGTCTCAACAGCCTTTATAATCCACTTTGAATCATATTTTGTCACTGTGGTATTCTTTGTGATATATGATATTGGTGAGAATTATTTTAAATAAAATAATAAAGGCCTAGCTCAGGAGGAATTAAAAAAAATTGTCCATTGTTTCTAATTTGGTCTCTACTGAACCAGTCTCTGATATCCACACCAGCACAGGAATAGGTGTGTCGCCTTCTCAGAGAAATCAATATGCATCAATTTATGCAGAACTATGTCATAAAATATGACATTGAGGAAGAAACCTAATCATTAGATCTTTGGATTTAAAATAATTTTCGTGTTTTTGTAATCATATTGAAAGTTACAAGGAATTGAAAAATAAGTATCAATGAGGTAAATAGAATCATATAAAAGTATTAATACAAATAAATAAAGCATACAAATAATTAACTTACGTTACATGCTGTCTTGAGGACAAACTAGTAGCACATAAAAAAAGTCAAATTAACTTGTATTTAGAAAATCTACAATGAGGGGTGTCTGGGTGGCTCAGTCGGTTGAGTGTCCGACTTCAGCTCAGGTCACCATCTCACAGCTCGTGAGTTCGAGTCCCACGTCGGGCTCTGTGCTGACAGCTCAGAGCCTGGAGCCTGCTTCGGATTCTGTGTCTCCCTCTCTCTCTGCCCCTAACCGACTTGCATTCTGTCTCTGTCTCTCTCAAAAATAAACATTAAAAAAATTTAAAAAAAATTTCACAATGAATTCAAAATTGCTATTTTAACCTCATTTTAATTTACTGAACTACTTTTTTAAAGTAACTACTATGCTATTAAATTGCATTCTATGTCAAGATTACGCCTAGAGGTAACATTTATGTCAAAGTTCTATATCTTTGATTCTTGTAGTTTATTATGTTGAAGGATATCAACAGCATCTTTTCGATATAGTAATGCTATGTCATCAGACTTTCTCAGCATTTGAAAATACTAGTTTCGGAATGAGATACATATGCATTAATAGCACATTATTTCAAGACAAAGATCATGAAGATAAATCAGTAAAAATAATTATAATAGAATTAGAGATGGCCCATGAAGTGAGATGTGATTGTAATTTAAAAGGGGGGATGGTTTTTTAGTGATGCAGTTTACAGGTGGAGTGTGGTCCTAGGGTCATATCTTGACTTTTGCTAATGTTTACAGGTGAGTTTTGGCTTCCTTTCTTTTTTAATCGCAACATTTTTGTGTATTCAGGTTATTAAACAATGCATCGAGGTAATCTACTTTGTTCTGATTTACATATTTAGCAAATGTTTATTTAAATATATTAGTTTGGGCATTACTGTACTACATCTTAAAAAAATCCAGTACTCCACCATATTGGTTCCGTATCTGGTGCAAAGCCTGTAATTTTGCTGCTGTTGTCAGTGACGGTGCTGGTGTTTCCTGTGCCTGTTACGGTTTCCTTTCTTTTAATTTTTAATTTTTTTTTGGTTGACTTTGTAGTAAAGCTTGAGGACTGATCCAAATAGCTTGCTGTGACTCTCACAGGTCAACATTCTATCAGCACTGCTTATATTCAGGCACACAGAAGAATGGTAATCCCCAGAAAGGAAACAGATAAAAAGATAGCTAGACAAACTTCGTACATTTCATGTGATCACTTTCATTTTGTTTTTTTCCAAAAAAAATATTGTGTCACTCTTTAAAAAAAAAAAAAGGATGGGACAATAGCTTGACATACCCACTACTTGGAATACATATACAGCTAGATTTTAAAAATCTCAGGATAATTTTCTAACACAGCGATCAGCGACCATGGAATTTCAATTGCCTAACACAAAAGAAAACAAGAGTCCTTCACTTTATTTAAAGGAATATTTAATGGATGCCAAATTCATTCAAAGCACTGTATCAGAACTCAAAAACATTTTTTCAACATTCATTCATTATTTACCAGATGCTAGACAGTGTGCTTATATGCCAACTCATATCCATGAGCTGTCTTTATTTATCCCCCAAATAACCTATAGGTACATATTATTATTATCTCCATTCAAAAAAATGAGAACAAAGCATTCACAGGTTAAATATCTTGCCTTCGTGTATTTAATAAGTGCTGGATGAGATCTGAAACCAGGCCGTCTCATTCAAGGTTGCAGTTTCAAACTCAATCCACACAGCTTCCCTGTGGTTTAGTCCAGTGGTGACAGAGACCAAGAAACCCCATGAAGACACAGATTCTACAGGAGTTAAGAGTACTGTAAATGGAAGGAGGAGGAGGACCGCAGTGAGTTGGCATGAAGTAACTAAGAATCTGTTAATTTATGGTTGATCTATTTCAGTTCATTTCCCACATCTTTCTGTTTCTAGATTGTTTGGAAGAGTTACTAGCCAAATAGCCAAACTGTCATATTTTGGGAGGACTAAGCTTAGCCTGGGTGATATCTAATAAAATCTGGATATATGGATCACCAAGCATCTTAGATATACAAAAAAAGTCTGCCAAATTTAATTCAATACGTGTTTTTGACCGTCCATTAGTACAAAGTAATAATGTGCCAGACACGGGGAAACATAGATGAATTGTATGTACCTTGCAGGAGCTCACCATCTACTATGAAAGACAAATACATAAATGAATAATTTTAATGCAAGACAGACCAATCAGTCTTCTACCAGGAGTACAAGGAACTTTGGCCATGTAGGGGAAGGAGAGATTAATTTTGAGTATTTCAATATTAATAGTGGAATTTATTCATTAATAATGAGAAGTCTTTATTGAGAGATTTGGATCGTCACTGTTGGGATTGGAAACTTTTGGAGTAAGAAGAAGAGGCTAACTACCTTACGGAGCTTACATATTCTAGAAGGTAAAGTTTATAATTTGTTTATTGAATCATTATCTCAAAATCTCAAAATATGTAGAAATCTCTCCCATTAGAGTTTTGTGTTCTGTGTTTGTTCCACAGGAAGGCTTTATAGAAGATCTAAATTTCATAACCAGATCATTTTCTGACCTTAGTAATGAAATATTCTGAACCATTTATTCCAGTATAAATGGATAATTGGAACAGTTAAAGTTTGGTTAAGCATACTGAAAATAGGGCAATGTCCATTTGAAAATAGGAAAAATGTATTGATAAAAACATTTTATTGTCAAAAAGCTCATCCATCAGTTTCAGAACTATAATTAAAACCAGAGTTATCTTTGTACAGGACAAGAACCCTAACCATTGCATTACACTTTTCTTGTATATACTTTTCACAACAGTATATTTTTCCTGAAATGAGAAAAAGTAGTGGAAAATATCTTTTCACCATTTATACAATTATTCAACAATGACCGAGTTTTGTAGTATGTACAAAAGTCTATGCCAGACACTAGGAAAACAAAGATAAACATTATCTCTGCTAAATTAGTTTGATTCATAGGTCAAAAATCTATGTGTATTGTGTGTGTGTGTGTGTGTGTGTGTGTGTGTGTGTGTGTGTGTGAGAGAGAGAGAGAGAGAGGGAGAGAGAATGTGTTTAAAATATTAGGTCTTTGCTCTTAAAAAACATAGATTTTTTAACTGAATTATTAAACAGAGCTAAGTTAATAATAGTTTAAACTAAAAATAAGTTATTAGTGTTAATGAGGAAGGGGGTATTGGTGTGGGAGGATATAAGTGATAGGAAATTAAAATGTTCTACAATTAGATGCTTCATGTTGCTGCTCTTCCTTTTCTGTGCCAAAAATGAACACGGGAAAGCTAAGAATAGAAAGTGGTACACCGTTCTCTTTCAAGGACTGGTTAGAGGAAGAAAATAAGAGAGGGATGAAAGAGATATTGGTAACTAAAGAGTCATTCAGGAATTGCATGCCATGCAAACTGGAAATACAGAAAAAGGCAGTTTCAGGAGGGTAGAGAGTGCTTGTGATAAATTTGGTAAAATAGAAATGCACATTAAAAAAAAACAAAAAAAACAACCCACACATGCTTCATCTGATAAAAAGTAATGTACTGATTAATAAGAAAAGTAAGAAATCATGTATTAGACTTGGTTTTCTGTTAGTTTTTCTAATACATAATTTTAAAATATGGCTTTAGTTTAAATAAGTTCTCTCTCAATTTAATGATAGAGGAGGAAATCCTGGTATCTCTTTTAATTTACTGTTTGTGGCTTAAGCATTTGGGCCATGTTTCTGCTACCTGGGTAAACTTGCTGGATGTGGTCAAATTGCAGGTTGAGTTGTTTTTACAGGATGTCAATAAAGCTCTTTTAAGATGATAACATTAAAAATTAAAATTACAAACCTAAATCATCTGCTCTTTGGGCTTTCAATCACTGACAATCAAAATAAACTTGATTTCTTTCACTGGAGAAATCACTTTTACTTCTTACATCCCACCATAATTCTTTTAACTTTTTAAGATTGGAGATGGGAAAGGGGCACTGGCGTGGCTCAGTCGGTTAAGCATCCAACTTCGGCTCAGGTCAGGATCTCATGGTTCGTGGGTTCCAGCCCTGCATCGGGCTCTGTGCTGATAGCTCAGAGCCTGGAGCTTGCTTCAAATTCTGTGCCTCCTGCTCCCTCTGCCCCTCCCCCGCTCACATTGTTTCTCTCTCTGTCTCTCAAAAATGAATAAATGTTAAAAAAAAAAAAAGGATTGGAGATGTGAAGAAATTTTGCATGAATGCCAAGAAACCTTGTGAACTTTATTATTATTTCTTTTAATACTGGATAATAAATTATGCTATCTGCTTTGATTTAGTTTGGAGAGAAAAAAAATGAGAATGCTAATGGCTTTTTATATAGTCAATTAATTACATTTGAGGCAGATACCAGGAGGTTACTATAAATATTCCTGCTCCTACAAACTTTGTTTAGATTTAATGTACCAAATACCTTATTAATGTCACCAAAGAATCTGTTGCTCTGTGTTTTATCTCTGTGCATTCATTGTGGAATGCAAACTTTATTCCTTGTTTTTGTACATTAGCAGCTTAATAGAAAAGTGTGTTTGATATGATGTATGAAGACATCTAGACTTTTTGATGATTGTCCATAATTATGTTTGTTTCACTTAGGACTTACGATATCAGTTCTTACTCTCCATTCATTTCTCTGTCAATTCAGAAAGTTTTAAAGAACCTGTCAGGGTTTCAATAACAAAATGGTTTGGAGATTCTGCTTACTCTGACAGAGGAGGTAGAGAAAATTGAAAATCTCTGTTGAAGTTTCTTAGCACTTACTACTGAGTCTGTTTGCACCTCCTGGAACTGCAATGAGTGCATACATTTTAATGAATTCAGAAGCATTTCTTTCCAGTTGTTTTTAGACTGAAAGTTCTTTGAGGGAAGGGGCCACGTCTTGTTCTTTTTTGAGGAGTATCATGCCTTGAACTAGCAGAGTATAATTCTCCATGAGATACTTATTGAAAGAATACTTACTGAATGAACCATTCCAACTGTGCATGCTTAGAAAGTAAGCTCTGGAGAGAACGTACTTTATGCTGTCTTTGAATCTATTAGGTCTTTCAGACACAACTTTCATCTAATTCGAAATGAGCACATTTGACATTTAGGTCGCACACAGTTGCAACAAGCTAAGACTAGATCCACCTGACTATCATTAAACTAATTAATGAACAGATGAGATAAGGTAATATTTTATATGGTAGTTGAGAGAATACCTTTCTCTTTTATGAATTTATGATGAATATTGTTTTTCTGACTTTTGAAAATCAATTGCCTCACATACCTATAATAAAGCAATTTTTTTTGCATTTAGGAAAATTTTCAGCATTTAGGAAAATGCTGAAATGGTTTTTGTTTTACACACCTAGTACTTAGATGCCTCCTCCTTTAATTACTGCACTGAAATTACCAGGTTTCTTACCTTGAATTATGAAAAATTTACTTGTTTTCCCTGAGTTTAAAATGACAACCCTCTATCACCACTTTGCTCTTAGCAGTTGCATACCCATGACTCTTCAAACCAATGAATTTATTTTAATAAAAGAAATATGCCACTAATAAGTAATAATGTAAATAACTTTCAAGTGAAAGACAGATACATTGTGACAGTTTTATAATGGCTATAAAACCCTTGATTTATACAAGTTTCTGTGTCTTCTCACCAATTTATATAGTAAGTTATGGTAGCATTAACACGATGCAGAAAAACCCTCCAAGTTTGCCCTCAAACTTCAGTTTGAACTTAATTGTTTTATTTAGCAAAATACTCTTGTCACTGACAAATGTCTGAGTGCTTGGATCAAGAGCCCCAGAATGCTGCTTATCAAGTGTGCAGCTAAACGATTTGAGCCTCAGTTTCTTCATCCATAAAAGGGGAATGATAATACCTACTCTTTAGAATTACCAATGAATATATACTTGGCCCATTGTAGAGTGCCTAGCGGTGGGTTAAAGGTATATGAACATCCTTGCTATGATTAGTCATCGACGTCATTGGAATGTGTGATCTTTCTTACTTTCTTGTTTCATCTGTGTTAAAACAGATGTGACGAACCCATCCGTTCAAACAGCCTCTCTCTTACCTTAAACCTTAGACCTTAGAGACATCTGGCGGGAGAGAAAAAGTCTTTAATGAATTTATATATCTGCCTATTCATTATTTATTCATTGGTTGTCTACCTTCTTCCAAATAGGGTTTTCCTTTTCCAAGGAGACTTCATTTTAAGTTTCATTAAGTTTCTAGCCTATTTACTCACAGGTGTTATTTCCTCTAGTCTCATATTGTTAGCTTTTATTTCTCTTCTTCTGAACATCAGTCACTCTTGATTTTTCCCATCTAGTGTTTGACTCACTCTCTTATTCTTTCTAGCATGTTTTTTTTTTGCTGATTATTCAAAAGCAGCCTTAAAATTAGAGATGGACATTTTTATTAATTGTGGACCCAGAAAGGCTTTTAGATTTTAACTGATTTAAGATAATATAGTTTAGGAAACAAACAACAATAGCAAAATAAAATAAAAATTCTACATTTTAAAAATGTTAAGCCCAGAAGTTTTTCACTGTGTTACACCCTAATATTCACCATATAAAAGACTAGCTTAGGTAATTGGGGAGGTTATAACAATAAATAATACTCTTGCCTTGAAGAAATCACAAGTCAAAAAAAATAATCAACTGAGCAAAAATATTTGTCCAACCATTTTACTTGACTCTGTATACAACTAACTATATCTCTTTGATTTATTTTAAATATTTATTATGTACATTTAAGAATCACCCAAATAGTAAAAAAGGCAGTGAAGAAAACAGCATAAATTGTATGAAGTAAATGCCAAATATGCTTACATGAATTACTATATGATATTACTGGAAACCTTCAATCAAATTATGTCAATGTACCATCTAAACAGTAATTAAGTAAAAAGTTTTTTAAAATACGAAAAAGAGAGGAGAACTAAGGGAGTGTATTTGGCTTGTGAGTTATTTAAGTATTGTAGTTCATTTTTGAATCTGTATAAAAACAAACAGTATAAATTTAAACCCTGGATTTGCATATTTAAGATACTAAAAAGAAATGTGAGTTCTTTGTTCTGTACAAACTACAAATCAGATTATTTTGAGCAGTCAGAGACAATTTAATTGCAAACATATTTAGGAGAGATATGACTGTTGTTAAACTTAAGGAGCAGAATGAATTCATGTGTAACTATTGAAATACCTCCTAATTAATAAGTACAAGTTAGATGATCAGCAATGAATCACCATAAAAGACAAAAAACATGGGCGGTTTTATAAATGTTGGTAACATTATAACACAGGTTTATAACTAAATGAGAATTACAGTGTGTTAGTAAAATATGAATTACTTTACCTTGTATGGGTTAAATTGAGTTGTATAATCTTGCCAATCCCATTATTCAAAGAGGAAAAAATAGTAAGACATTTCTTTTGTAAGTAGGTCTTTTACTACTTTTTGTCTTGACCTGGAAGGCCATTTTGCGGGTCAGTATGAAGATATTTTCCCAAGGTTTTAACCTAGTTCACATCATCCCTTGTCAAATAGCTGTAGGGTATTAGCTTTTACGATTTTTTTTAAAGTATGCTAAAATCTGTGAACTTTCAGATACTTTGCCTGGTCCAGTGTCTCAAAGGTGGAAATAATAATTTAGGCAACACCTATATGCCAAATAGATACTCTTTGGGCCACACAAATAATTTTCCCACTGAAATTGTTTGGGAGCCTATCTGTGGAAAAATATGGATTGAGCTTCCCAATACAATATTTACTATGGGAACTTAAGACATGGGGAAAAATAATTTAAGTTGCAGAGAATAAAATAGCTCTAATTTTACTTGAAAGAAGTTGTTTCTGTCATTGCACTTTCAGTCTCATTTTCAAAGGAAGATCAGAACATTGTTTTGTGTAACACTAAGTATCTAGTAAATGTAAACCCCTCTGAAAAGTGATTAGAATTTTCAAAGGAAAATACACATCTAAGTCCATTTCTCTGTGAGAGATGGGATATTAGATATTTTGAACATATGAAAATTATAGTTACTTGGCAGCTTAATAAATGTCACCTTGTCAAATAGCTCATGGATCTGGCATCATAATTTACAATCAAGTAGTTAAGTTTGAAGGAAGTCTTGAAATTTCAGTTCTTTAACTTAGACTACTTTGGGATTTATATAGACAGTCTTCCTCAGTTCTGATTTCCTGCATGCCCTTATATAAAACAAATATTTTAAAGCTGATACATAATCTATAGCTTTTGTCAAGAATATCCATCTTTAATTTTTCAACGTGCTTTTCTTTCCAGCTATTCAGATATTATCAAAGCTTCTAGATTGTAAAATTTGAAGAATGCGATATAATTGTTTTTCAGAATACATGTTATGATTCTAAAGAGAGATAATTGATATTTCATTAACTTTTCCATATTGTTTCATTATTTTTAGTCAGCTCCTATCAAAGGAAGGGAAATCCAACCTTATGCGAAATAAACTGAGAAGTAGATCTTTTTCTCCCTCTTGAGATACGTAGATTCTGTGAAAGGCTTCGGTAATAGTTTCACAGCGTTTGGTTTGCAAGTACAGATTCGTTGTGCACTTTCCACCTTCTTTCCTGTGATTTCTCCCCCCACTTCTGTCTGTTTGGAGTTTTGACAATCCCTTATTAGTTCCAGAGTAGAACTTATAAGAGCTAATAAGGGTTTACATTACAGCTCTGACAGCTGGCAGTAAACTTTAATAGAAAGCAATTGGGGAGAGAAGTTTAAGTTTTGATGATATTTGATGAAAGTGCTCCTAAAGTAAGAAGAGCCATTTGGAAAGAATCATATGACTAGAGAGACTGCATGTATGCTCCGTTCTTGTAGCTTCTCATCGTCCAGAAAGCGGACAAAACATCCTGTTGGCAGATAACTGTAATCACTTATGGATGTCTCTTTTAGGGATCAGAATCCAGGATAGGAGAAAAAAAGTAATGTAAACTTTGGTCATGTTATTTACCATTATCCCGATAGTCCTCTGAGATGTGTTTGATTGTCCTTTAGAAACACTACCACAGTGTGGACTTCTAGCCAAAAATTTGTTCTGTGAGAGGAGACCCGGAGATTCCAAGGGTGAGTCGAGATCGTGAAAATCATACCCACTGTATGAGCGGTCGCAGACTTTTTGTATTATAAAAAACACAATTAAAATAAGAAGTAAGGATGGCTTCTAATAGTGAAAGACCCTCCATGTAAAATATTTCTGAATTCTCTGTTCAGTGGTCAGCTACAAAGCCACAAAAGGTTAAAAGTGGATGCTGTAATTGAGAACGGCTGCTGCTTTTTGACATGAAGACTCACTTTCAACAAGAAAAGAGAAAGCATATGCTATGGGATGAGAGAATACCATTCTTGAATTAATGCATAAAGAGCATGTAAAGTTTTGTGAAACTCAGAATAGAATCTGTATATATAAATGGTTGGAAAGGAACCTTTTTACTTCTCTGGTAGTTATTAGAGAAGAAAATGTATATTTCAGAGATTTGGATCCATTTGCTGTCTATCTCATGCTGCTATATTGAAGGTGGAATATTTCAGTCTATCAGTCAACATGTGTAAAGGTTTTATGGCATCCAGAATTGGATTGATTAATGTGCTGAACTTGGGGGGAAGGACACTACATTTCTTGCTCCCAAACATCTTGGATTCTAAAGAGTACCTGAACTGAATTTATGCTAAAAGGAAGCAAGCACAATATCCATAAGTTCATAAGGGAAAAGAAATGGAGTAAGGATGAAAGATGAATATTGCTTAGAGATTCATAACAATGTGGTGCTAAGAGGTAATAAATGGAGAGGATTCAATCTCTATGGAGTTAAATATTCCATCATTATCCATTTTCATCAAACAAAGCTTAAAGAATACCTACGATACCAAGTATCCACTGGAAATATCACACAAAACGCAACAGAAAATGTCCCTGCCCTCAAGAAAGTTAGATTTTAGTGGAGACATCAAGGAATCAAATGCTAATACAGATTCTTTCTGTGTGCCACCCATAGAGTTTCAAAGTGTAGACTGATTTCTTCCCCCAGGTGATTTTGCCTCTAAGGAACATTTGAAAATGTCTGAAGAAGGTATTTTTGGTTGTCACAGCTTGGGGAGGGGATTGCTACTGGCATCTAGTGTTTAGAGGCCAGAGTTTCTGCTAAATATCGTATAATGCACAGGGAAGCCTCTATAACAATAAATTATCCAAGCAAACCATGTCAAGGTTGAGAGACCCTGGTCTAGAATAACCCCTCTTTTACATAAATATAAGTTAAGGCTAAAAGGTCAAATTACATGTTAGCAGAGCCTAAATAGGAAAAAGGTCAAATTACATATTAGTAGAGCCTAAATTGAAACCCAGGCCCAAGCATCTCATGATGGTACCTCGGGCCTTATCCTTTCTGGGATTCACTTGGAATTTATTTAGAAATTTATAAAACTGTTAAAGGCATATGAAATCCTACTAAAGGCATATGAAATCCTACTAACTACTTAGATCATTAGAAAGTGATACTTCTGCAAAGAAAAACAAAGCTTAGATCCTTTATGTGAGAGAAAGAATAACGACTTCAGGAATATTCACATGAAGGTGGACATTTAAAACCAGTGGAAGAATGTTACTTGCACAGAGCTGGAAAAAGTGACTGACGTTCAGTGGCTGGAATTTGGTAGTGCACGAACTGAGAATGTGAACAGAGTAGTAAAAGAGATATCAAAGACAAAGAGATTGAGGGTGTTTCCTTGAGCAAAGGGTTCAGACAGCTGCTATGGAGTTAGTCCCCTTTTAGGCTACTCTGATGTGCTGACATGACATCAAATCTGACATTTGGTTCTCTTTTTTCTGTAATGTGTTACTAATGCAAAGATGACAGGTAGGTGCGGTTATTTAGTGCACATATTGTATTAATAGTCTTGGTATAAAAAGTTCCTTGGTTCTAGTTCTAGGACTGTTCCTCTTTGATACGAGAGCAGCACCTCAATATCAGCCGTTCCTGTCCTCTGGCGAATATCTGAGCCTAGTGCTTTATTTAATCCTCTCAACTGCCTCTGAGGAAGGTGCTGTCTTGCCCTCATTTCCCATGGGAGGAGATTAGAGGTTGTAGCTGGTAAGAAATGAGAACGGAATTTGAGTGGAGAGCACTTGCGTGTGACCAGTGTTCCCTGGGCCTTCCTAGCGAAGAGGGCCAGGGGGAGTAAGGAACCAGAGGCTCACCAGCCTAGCCTGTGTTTGTAGAAATAACCTGTGAGACTCAGGGTTGTAGTTACTGTAAGGATGCTTTTGAGGATGCTATGCAATACTTTCCATTCTGTTTCCTCAGAAATATCTGAAACCCATCACAAACATTTCTTTCTGGCTCCCATGCCAGAAGTGCTGTGTTCCTCAGGCTACTGCCTTGTTTTCACTTTTGGAAATTGATTCATGCCACGGTCATGGTATCTTGTGTGCATTCTCTATAAGAGAGCACAGAGTTATGTCTTCCTACATCCTACAAATAGTTATGCCCCGGCAACATTCTTTTTTGATACTAAACTCACATTTTGTTTCATGTGAAAGGAGAAATCTGTTTAGGCAAGAATAAAATAAAAAAAGGATGTTTAGGAATTTGACTGCGGAACAGAGGGCAGGTTTGTTTTGTTTTGTTTTGTTTTAATTTTAAATTCCAGTATATTTGACATACAGTGTAATATTAGTTTCAGGTGTACAATATAGTGATTCAACACTTCCTATACAACACCCAGTGCTCATCATGACAGGTGCACTCCTTAATCCCCATCACCTATTTCACCCAGTCTCCCAAGCATCTCTCCTCTGGTAAACATCAGTTCTCTATAGTCAAGAGTGTGTCTCTTGGTTTGCCTCTCTTTTTTCCCCTTTGCTCGTTTTGTTTCTTGAGTTCCCCATGTGAATGAAATCATATTGTATGTGTCTTTCTCTAACTTATTTCACTTAGCATAATATACCTAGCTTCGTCCATGTTGTTGCAAATGGCAAGCTTTCATTATTTTTTATGGTTGAATAATATTCCATATCGTATATACAATATGTATATCACTTCTTCATTCATCTGTCGATGGACACTTGGGCTGCTTCCTCAGTTTGGCCCTTGTAAATAATGCTGCAATAAACACAGGGCTGCATATATTTTTTGAATTCGTGTTTTCACATTCTTTGGGTGAATACCCAAAGGGTATTTGGTATCATAGGGTAGTTCTATTTTTAGCTTTTTGAGGAACCTCCATAGTCTTTTCCATGGTGGCTGCACCGGTTTGCATTTCCACCACTAGGGCAAAAGGGTTCCTTTTTCTCCACATCCTCACCAACACTTGTTTCACAATTTTATTTTTTCCCTGTATATTCCCTTTGTGTTCTGTTCTTCATCTTTTAAAAAATATTTAATAGTAATCTGCTGCATCCTGAATTGTACATATCCTGTCTCAAGGATAAGAGGTAAATACGTTTGAATTGCCATTTATTGATTGCCAAGTATGTACTCAGTGATTAATATACCATTTGGTCCTCAACAAAAGCCTTACAGGGTAAATATTATTAGCCATATTTACCAGGGTAGGGCTAAGATAATTTACTAATTTGCCCTGTGTCACAATGCCAGGTTATAAACTGAGATCTAATTCTGAAACCCAGTCCTTCTCATAATATAATAAGCTAACATTTTTCTTTTGCCGATACTTTTACAAGTCACAATAATGTGTAAATAAGCAAATTCTTGCAGCCAAGGATGTGGCTAGAGAATTTGTTTTTTATTTTATTTTATTTTTTTCATTTTATTTATTTTGAGAGAGAGAGAGAGGGAGAGAGAGAGTGTGTGAGAGACGGGGGGGGGGGCAGAGAGAGAGAGAGAGAGAGAGAGAGAGGGAGAATCCCAAGCAGGCTTAGGTCAGGACAGAGCCTGATGTGGGTCTTAATCTCAGGAACTCACAGCCTACACTGAGATCAAGAGTTGGACCCTTAACCAACCGCGCCGTCCAGGCACCCCTAGAGAATTTGGTTTTTAGAGTTGGGAAAAAGGTTGTCATTAGTTACTTAAAGAGGCAAGAACTTCACATTCATTAACATAATCCTTTCCTCTTTTTCTCAATATAGAATTAAGACTATAATGTAAAAATGTTTTAACAGGGTATCTGTGGCCTTTATTTTCCGTGCATGTGGAACTGAGTCACACCTCTAATTACCTCTGCTTCTATTTCCATTGCCCCTGCTGTTTCTTAGGACATGATTGATGGGAGATGATGGCGAGTGGGGAACCAGGACTCAGAAAACACTCGCTATGTGCCCAGTGTGTATGTTTGCACAATATGCTTCATTATTAGTTTGACAGATCTCCAAGTGGCAGATTGGAAATGAATTTTGGAGATGGCTGACATATCTACTACACATACTGGATGTTTTCAAATCTCATAAACACGGAGATACGTGTGTGTGTGTGTGTGCGTGTGTGTGTGTATGTGTGTGTACACGCATACATGTAAATATATATGCAGGTATATATATGTGTTATATATGTGGTGTTTGTGCCTATAGACATATGTGACATGTACATATATTATAGGCACATATAGAGATGCATATATGGATACATAGTATATATATAATATATATATATATACACACATATATATATATCCATGTATACACATACGTTAGCACTGTATACTTAGCATATATACATGTTTAGTCACTATAATATGTGTCCTTATAAATGTACTTAAACATCTTTCTAAAAGAAATTAAAATGAGTGAAGTATGGATTAGAATATCATACTGAACTGTAGATGATGTTGGGCTGCTGCATACATTCTTATATTTCTTTTTAATTGCTTTTAGAATGAAGCAGCACACAAAATAAGTTAATAAATATAGAATGTCTAACTTTAAAAATTTAAATAATAAATCTTTTAGGTAAATAGATATGGCTTAAAATGTACATGATTCCTACTATTGATTGATTCCTACTATTAATATTAATAGTATTCCTACTATTCCTATAGTATTCCTACTATTAATATTAATAGTATTCCTACTATTAATCAGGTTGTTTTATATAAGGATCATATGTGAAACTTTCTTTGAAAATGTTATTGGTGTCATTGATTACAAAGTTTTGTGTTGCTCTCAGGAATGTCTTAATCTTTTAAACTTTCTAGACTATAAAGGCTTACATAAAGTAACTATTTCATTAATACAGTAAAACTCCTTTAAAATGTTGATGTTCAAGTACATAAATAATTCCCAAGGGCTTTTACTGTACCTAGTTGTTATGGTTTAGTGACACGATATATGCTGCTTTATATCCAGATCTGTTGTAATGGTGATGGGTAGGATAATGGCGTTCCATTAATGCTTCAGTGCAAAGCTACCGGGGAAAGAAAGCTAGAAGTAAAAGCAGACTATATCCTTCATAACGTTGATGGTTGCTCTTATTAGTGATGAAAAGGAAATGAGAAAATACATTGGCTTGCCTTTTATTAAGCACAGTAAGGAAAGCAGATGAACGTTTGAAAGCTCATTGAGCTGCCATAAAAAAATTTAAACATTGTTCATATTGGCGAGTAGCCAAGCTCATGCTGTAAACTCCAGACAAGGGTCAGCACTGCAGAGGAATTGTCAGCTCTATTCATAGAGGATAGTTTCTGTACTAGCTTAGTCCAGTTGTAAACCTGAGATTTACTCGGCACAGTTGTGGGATTATATTTGTTTTACATGACTTGATACACATCTAAATCCAGTAAGATTCCTTAGCATAAGATGATGGGCTTGCTTGATTTTATACACTTGAATCTTGTTAAAATCATTAAATCATTTATTTCATATAATACTATATGTATGTGTATACATTTGTGTGTATAGACCTAGATCTAGAATATTTTTAAGAGAGTTATGAGAGAATAAAAAATGTAGCAATAAAAAAATATAGCAATAAAATGTTGATAACAAATCTGATACTAAAATATGGATACTAATTTTTTAGGTGAATAAAAAACTTTGTTATTGTTGTAGATTGTAACCTTTCTAAAATTAGCAGCTGTGCTTTTTGCTCTTATATGAATCTTTTCTGAGCCTAGTTCAAAATCTGTGTTTAATAAATACATATTTTTGTGTGAATATTCACGGCTCCTTTTCTTACTAATATTTTTGCTTCTTTATTAAATTATGTACTATATCATTATATAACAGGAAAAAATGAAGCAGTAGTAAAACGTGGGTAACTTTCTTGAATGAAGGCACGTATGACAGATATAGGAACACACATACCTAGGTATTTGTTATACCCTCACCTTTTTTATTTTAGAAAATAAATCACTCCCTCTTCCTGCACAAATCGTTTTCCGTAAATAAGCTTTATAAAACAGACATAATGTAAATATTTGGCTGGTCAACCATATTGGCTGACTGGACAAAGTTTTGTCACTTTCAAGGCGGATGACTTGAAATAGGTAATTTAACAATAAAATGATAACACGAATTCTGCTATATTAGTTAACACTTTGTTTGCCTCACACCAGTTTATCGTTAAATATTTTTTAACTTCCTTTTTGTTTTTTCAGTTTTTTTTTTTGGAAGAAAGTCTCCAGAGGAGAAGTGACAGGGAAGTAATTGCCTTAATTTCTGAAGAAGGAAGTGTACTAGAAATAGCCATTAGTTTATATTAAGGATACAGCCACACTTATAAAATCCAGACAGTCTAAATACTCTTTAAAATATTGAAAGTAGACAATGAAAATGAAATCCAATTTCTCATGCACAATAAAAAGATTTCTGTGATTTGTGGCATTACTTTCCCAATTTAAAGCAAAATAAAAATAAATAAATAAATTGAAAAGGCAATGGATTCCTTTTTAAAAATACAAGTAAAGGATGAAAAGGCATTTGAAAATTGTTAAATTATCCACAGCTGAAATGATCCATCCTGTGGAATAACTATCTTAAGATGTAAAGATTTGAAGGGTTGTAACTTAGTAATTACATTTTATTTGCTGTTACTCATTTGCTACTCAGTTATGGGGACATGATTATATGTTGCTGCTTAGATGATTGTAATGATAAGAAAAAAATGTCTTTATAATCTAGTAGATTCTATGCCTGAGAAACTCAGGAAATATATCCTATGAATCTCTGAGTGCCCTTTATACTTCCTCTGAAGCTTTTGGTATATTCAAACAGTTTTCTCAAACTACACTGGATTTGAAAGCAAACTAGATGGAACTTTTACATGTTCTACCAACTGTAAGATTTTATACATCTCAATCACTCACTTATTTCTATATTTCTTTTAGTTTAATATTATCATCTTTATTTTTTTTGTTGTTTTTAAAATGTTTTTAAATTTTTTTCTTTATTGAGAGAGAGAGAGAGAGAGCGCGCGAGAGAAACAGATCATAAGCGAGGGAGGGACAGAAAGAGAGGGAGACACAGAATCCGAAGCAGGCTCCAGGCTCTGAACTGCCAGCACAGAGCCCAGTGAGGGTATCGGACCCACAAACCATGAGATCATGACCTGAGCCGAAGTCGGATGCTCAACCAACTGAGCCACCCAGGTGCCCCAATATATCATCTTCTTTAAACAGATGGAAGTTCATAAAATTAGACCATGACAGCCTAGGATATTTTCTAAGATACATTTTTCCCCAAATAATTTTAAAGAAAATACCCTTGCTCACTGTTAAACAGGATGGCAAAATAGGTCTTGTAGGTTTGACACAATTTTGTGTAGTGCTGTTCTTTATTCTTACAACACTGAGGCCCCAATCAGAATCTACCTTACTTTAGACACATAGTTATAACTTGCTGAGTAATTCAGTTTCAAAGCCGATAGCAGATGAAAATCCAAATGTTGAAAAAGGGGAAAAGATCATAAATATAGTAAACATCACAACTGACAGCCTGGGAATAGGACCAGAGCCGGAAGGGCTATGATAATATACACACGTGGTCAAGTTACTTCTTCCTGGGATCACAGCAGGCCACAGCCTTCCATGGCTGAGTAAATCTGAGTGGATCTCAGGAGTGCAAAGTCTATAGAGCAAGTAGAAATATTCATGGTTGTGACCTTGAAGTATCAATAAATGTTTAAATTGTATTCTCTTCACTCTGGTAACGAATTAATTGGTTACACATTTTACAGTGTCTCTTTCACAGAAGACAATGATTAGGAGTATCAATGCTTTTATTGGTATAAATGGTATAAATCAGAAGGTCTGGATTTTATCTTGGTTCTACCTCGTATTCATTATGTGACTATGGGCAAAGGATTTAGCTAATCTGGGTCCATTTCCTCACATGTAAATTGGAGATGACAAGAGATAACAAAAGTATTTCCTTGGTAGTGTTGTTAGGAGGATGATATGAAGTATTCAACACAGACTCTGGCACAGAGTAAGTACTTAGTAAGTGTTAGCTTTTATAACAAGGATAAAGCCTTAGTTACAGGGAAAAGTCAGCTATCCAGAAAGATTTTTGTTTGTTTGTTTGTTTGCTTTTCTCCAAGTTCCAGGAATCCAGAGAGCCAGAGTTTGCTATATATTAAAGAAAAGGCCAAAACAAACAAAATAAAATTTAACTGAACAGTACACAGTTTGTCTCCTACAATATTTCTGTGCTCAAAATAGAGATCTTCACTTCTTATATATTTAGAACTTAGACCAATCCATGATTGGATAGTTTTTCAGAATCAAATAACTTTACTTGGTTCTGTAATTGGTTTTGATGGTCTGTCTAACATGGTTCAGGGTTGTTTCTTTTAAAACAAGGCATGTTATACCATCTGAATTATTTATACATTCTGAATTACATTCCTGTGACAGTGTTTTTTTCTTTATCGTGTAGAACACCAGTTCTTATTCAGTGCCAAATAATTAGCTACTTTGCAAATATCGTAAAGTTTGAAGCTCAAGCATGATTACTGAGACTTTAATCACACTTAAATCCCTCAGATGCATTCCATTGTGTAAGCTTGTAAGAAAGGGAGGTGTGGGAATAAATGTGGTAATGTGTGTATGTATAGGTAGTGTTAAAAAACAAAATTTACCTGAGCAATTTGAAGATCAAATTGGCTTTATCCAATGATTCGTGCATTGAGCAGCATCTCCTCTGGCAACTAGAGAGGTGCTCCAAAGAGCTGTGCAAAATGGAAGACTTTTATAGGCAGAAAGGGGGTGAGACAAGGAAAAGAGTGTATTGTTTCAAGCAAGGTCACCTTCCTTTGGGGGACAGAAGGGGTCTGTAGGCAGATTACCTCCCTACTGCTGACCAGAAAATTCTAGATTTACTGGTTTAAGATTACATTCCTGGGAGACATTTGAAATTTCGATTAGATTAGATATTAAGTCTTGGTGTGCTGACATGGGGTTTAGCATGAGTGACTCCATTTGGGGCTCATTTTGGGACTCATTTGGGACTCCATTTGTCTCTTTTTTTAACAGTAAGAAAGCAGAGGACAAATGATAAGGCAGAGAGAAAGAGAGAAAGACATGAAAATGTTTAAAAAGAGAATTCCATGAAGACCTGATACTCGGTACTCATTGCATTTTATATGTAAATCTTCAGTCAAATAGTCAAATATGTAATTGGTATCTGTTATAAATAGTATGTGTATTCATATATGTAGTACTTCTAAATTATTACTATTCCTAAGTGTTTTCAGTTCTACTATTTTTTTAAATAGAAGTTCTCACGTTGAGATCCTAATCGTGGCTACTAAATGCTCAATCATTTTCTGAGTGAATTGTTTCAAATTCCCTTTGATAAATAAGTAATAGTTGCTCTCTTGGAAATTCTGGAAATTCACCTCAGACTTCGGAGGTAGTCTTGCTTAGATATTGAAGATAGAAGCCCAAGGGATCACTTCCAGGTCTGATTTCTCATTTATCAATCATAATTTATTTCCTGTGTGTTTCTTGAATAAATATTAAATTGAAGTAAGGAACTTACATATCACTGAAGATTGAATATTTAAGTCAGTATTCAGTATGCTAAGGAAAACATCTTATAAGTCATGATATAAATTTAAACCCTGGAACTTGGAGCAAAATTCCTCAAGTGCTATGTACCCTTCCAGGAACAACTTGTAAGTCCTATTTGTGTGTTCTCAGATACTGGAGGGATGATTGATTCATAGCTTTACCTGTGATTTCAGGAGACTGAGTATTATTATTTTATTCATTTAAACTCTTCAGGGAAATTTATTGTAATAATTCAGAGTAAGGATATCCCAGAACATGATGACTATTATTTTGGGCAGTTTGTTTGTAATGTCCCATATCCAAGAATGACTAACTCCTATATTAGATTGTTTAAACTGGAAAGGTCAAATGACTTAAGCTTCTAAAAATTTATTTAGCAAATTTCACATTTGCTTTCAGCACTGTGGTTCCTTTCACCAAAGTACATACATGTTAAGGCTGTAAATACAGTGAATTTACAAGGTTAATTATAGTGTATTGTGCATAACAGTCATTTTGTTGGTAGTTCAATATTATGTTTGGCATATGTGATAACATTGCAAAGTAAATTTGCTGTAACACCGACTTTGGTATACTTAGTTAGAAATGCCTGCTTTGTTAGACACATGGTCCCCAGATAAAATGCCTGCTTAGATTCACTTAAAAAAAAAGTTTCTGCTGGAAACAGTTTTCACCCTTTGGTGCATATTCATGGACAGGGTAAGTATAATTGGTAATGTGTGGTTAAGTGGTACACAGAAATCTATAAAGAAATAAAAATATGGAAGATGAAAACATGACTGAGATATAGTGTTCATTGGAAGAAAGTTGTAGAAAGTGCAAATGGTAAGCCTGCGAATGTAGTTTTGGTAGATTAATTTCCTTCCTGGTGTTAATAAATATAGTATATCCATGAGCTCATTGTACTATAGTACTCTTATCAGACAGTTTAACATGTTTGGGAATAAATATTGAAAAACATAATAACAAAGCCATGTTCATTTAAATACAGATTTTGTGAATGTATAATTAGATACACTATCATATAGCCTAAATTTGGTGTTACAAATTATGAATTTTAGATAAATATATATTAGTTGAGTACTAAATTCAAGGTGTTAGGCAAAGTACTGTGTAGGATGCAACACCTGAGCACTCTATAAATACACACAAGGAAGGATGTAAGTACTTACATTAATTTCCAAGCTGAGGTACATGAGTATTCACGGAGAATAGCCAAGAGGGTCATGTGCATATGGTTTTAAGGAAATTAGTTTTCACATACTCAGTCATACGTACTGATATTGACCTGTGTGAGAATTTGTGTTTAAGCCCAAATTCTCAAGTTCTCTTCACACTACCTTTTCACAGTTGCTCTTTGAATTCTTTTCTAAAGAAAAGTATTCTTCTCGTGTTGATTCTGGAATCTTATTAAGGCACATTGTTCTTTGGATGTAAGTGTTAAATGGGAATTCAAGACTTCGTGTTGAAAATGTGAAAATGTGTGTGTATCGAATTCTATTTCAGATCGAGTGGCTTTCAGTTCTCCGTTGTCATTCACAATTAAGGAAGACCTAATAAATTGTCAATTGTTTACTTTACATGATAGTGAGTATCAAATCACTATAGTATTTAGGTTCCATTGGGTGTATTTAAAAAATTATTTTAATGTTTATTTATTTTTGAGAGAGAGAGAGAGAGAGAGAGAGAGAGAGAGAGAGAGCTGGGGAAGGGTCAGAGAGAGGGAGACACAGAATCCAAAGCAGGCTTCAGGCTCCGAGCTGTCAGCACAGAGCCTAACATGGGACTCGAACTCATGGACTATGAGATCATGACCTGAGCTGAAGTCAGATGCTTAACCGACTGAACCACCCAGGTGCCCCCTGCCCTTTTTTAAATTTTTTCCATTGGGTGTATTTAAAAGAGTGGTATAACAGCTTTATTTTCAAATGTCAGTATTTACAATATGCTGGAAATTACATCATTTCCAATTATTTACATTCACGAGGAAACATTATAATGCCAACTGAAAATATATGAGTCAGTATATAGGTTTTAAAATATTATTTTAGGGAGCATGTGAGTAATTAAAGTTAGAAATTCATAGATCTAGGCCAACCACTTTTACATTTGTAATGAAGAGATGGAAATCCAGAGGAATTAAGTCTATTACCAAGGTCACTCATCCAGTTAACAGCAGTGGACTAGTAGTGTCTTTAGAGAAGAGAAAGGTTTTGTAAAGGATGTAACATTGAAGCTAAAATTTTAATGAGTGAAAATGGCCTCTTAAGGCAGTGTAAGGTTTGAAGATAGGAAAAGTTTTCACCTAGAATTATCATTTCCATCCCTGAACAACAGAACATTTCACTTTGCCTGAATTTTATAGTTTTGTTGGAATGTTATAGGTATATACAGAGGGCTGGATGTTAGGGCTGGATGGCTTAGGCCAAAGATTTTTAAATTTCTTCAAGTTTTGTATGTGGGGTTAGGTGTTGAAGACGTTTTAGTAGAATGAAAGAGAAAAGTAGAATGAAGCTAACACTGAATTTAAGCATTACACTAGATGATTTTGATCACCTCAAGGGAGGTTATTTGATCAAGACACTATTTTAGGTATACCAATCATCTTTTCATCTGGTTTTATCTTTCTTCAGATATTACAATATGGCTAGATTCCACTGGTGGGGTTCCACTGCCCTAACATGGACGCACACACATATACAGCCACCCCCACATACATACCACTGAATCTAAATTTGTTCCTACAAAAGGTTTATGTTCCAGGCTCTGGACTTTGTTTTAAAGCACAAGCACAGTGGCCCTCATCACTGGCTTTCTCCATGGCTAAGTATCTATGCTTCTGTAATATCCTTTCTATCATATTAGGTTGATTCTAAATGAAAACAATTCATTAAACACTAAAAGAAATCTTATTTGGTACACATCTTCCCCCCCCCCCCCATATTTCTTTCTTTTTTTAAAAAAAAATAATGTTTATTTATTTTTGAGAGACATAGAGAGACAGAGTGCAAGCGGGGGAGAGGCAAAGAGAGAGGGAGACACAGAATCCAAAGCAGGTTCCAGGCTCAGAGCCGGATGTGGTGCTCGAACTCATGAACCACGAGATCATGACCTGAGCTGAAGTCGGACACTTAACCGACTGAACCACCCAGGCACCATCCCCCAATCATATTTCTAACGATTGAATTTACCTAAGAAAAGAAATATATGAGAACACATAATCATGTAATTCCTTCTTTCCTTTCCTTTCCTTTCCTTTCCTTTCCTTTCCTTTCCTTTCCTTTCCCTTTTTCTTTTCCCTTTTTCTTTTCTTTTCTTTTCTTTTCTTTTCTTTTCTTTTCTTTTCTTTTCTTTTCTTTTCTTTTCTTTCTTTCTTTTTTTTTTTCAAGGAGGAAACAAAAAATTAAGAAAAATAATCTGCAGGGGTGCCTGGGTGGTTCAGCCAGTTAAGTGTCTGACTTGAACTCAGGTCATGATCTCATGTTTCATAGGTTCATGCCCTGTGTCAGGCTCTGTGCTGACAGCTCAGAGCCTGAGCCTGCTTCAGATTCTGTGTCTCCCTCTCTTCTGCCCTTCCCCCACTCACTCTCTGTCTTTGTCTCTCTGAAAAATAAACAAACATTAAAAATATTTAAAAAACAAACATGGTGCTATCTGGGAAAACATTTGGGAACGTGGCATCTGAGAATTAAAAGTAAACTCGAGGAAAAAAAGGAAATATCATGAGACAAAAGTTTTAAATATGGAACACATATTTGGCATGCCTGCACTTATTTTAAAGGCAATTTACCTGAAGGTAAATATACTTTCTCTGAATGTAAAAATTATTACAGAACTGGCACTTTCTGGATCTGGGGTTTGGGGACCACATCCTCTTGATGACATTAACCAATAAGTGACCACTTCTTTCTGCTGTCTTAATTAGAACCTGCCCCAAACATCTCTCTCTTTCTCTCTCTTTTCAACCACGGGGTGTCCTCAACATTCTGCTTTCACCTCTAAGCTCACTTCCTTCTGGGTTCCCTCGAGTCCTCCAAGGTCTAGCAAAGACTCACTCTTCCCCCATGGGACTTCATGCAAAGTTCTTTCAGATTCCACTGGAATTGCTAATTTATTTATTTTTTTAATAGAATTTATTGTCAAATTGGCTAACACACAGTGTGTATAGGCTAATTTATTCTTAAAGGGCCAGCCCTTTGAGGGCAGGATGGACTACGCTTTTGAGGGTAGGGTAGTCCATATCTATGGACTTTACCTTTATAACCAATAGTAGGCAGAAATGCCCATGTGGAAAGAGGTGATCATCAAAGTCACCTAGGCTTTGGTGTGCTCTGCAGGGCCACAGTCTTCCTTGTCTCAGTTTCTCTTTAAATTAGATAGCCCCTTTAGATTGACTGTAGTCAACACTAGAACCCCTCTGTCTGCCTTGGAAGCTCCTCCAAGCCTTTCTAGCAGGTTCTTCATTTGGTTCTTTAACTTTTTTCCTACCCCCTGAACTCCCTAGGCAAATGCTGCCTCCTCTGTGCTCTAGTGATCCTCCTAACAAGTGATACTGAGCACTTTTTTTGTGTGCCCCTTGAGTTAGGGCAAGGTCTTGTTTACCTTTGTATCTGAACTCAGGTATCCCCCCCCCCCCCGCAGCATGCCTTTCCAGGATTTATCTGGATAGTCAGTTCCCTTAGAACAACCTTAAGAAGCTGTTTCTTAATGACTTGCACTAAGATGAATAGGTTAAGTTTATTGACACAGGTGTCCCCTAAAGAATAACTATTTTAGTGTCATTTTATTGTACAAAATATTTACCTGCCATTTCTTGCATTTTGTGACATTAGTAAATTATTTATGGTACAAAAGACTAACAACGTCTATCAGAACAAACTCTTAACAAATTATAATATTTGGAGCATATCATCATATGTTGAAATACTTTCTATATTGTATGAATACCTCTCAAGTATATATGTACTTAAATGAATACAGCCCAGACTTTAGGTAAAACCAATGTGTTTTCTTTTTTTTTATTATTAAAAAAAACTTTCCTAATGTTTATTTATTTTAGAGAGACAGACAGAGTACAAGAAGGGGAGGGGCAGAGAGGGAAACACAGAACCCAAAGCAGACTCTGGGCTCTGAACTGTCAGCACAGAGCCCGACACGGGGCTCGAACCCACAGACTGAAAGATCATGACCTGAGCCAAAGTTGAATGCTCAACTGCCTGAGCCACACAGGCTCTCCCTGTGTTTTCTATTAAACCCCTAACTTAGAAGGAATGCAGTTGGTTTGACATTTACTTTTTTCTTCCTTTCCCTTCCCTCATTTCTAGCTACTAATTGTTTGCTTGCTTGCTTGTGTTGGAGTTGCTCCTGTTTGTTTCTATTTTTGGCAGTACAGAATAGGGCTTCTTAAATGTTAATTTGCATATGGACTACCTGGAGACGTTTAAAATGCAGACTCTGAGTCTGTAGGTCTAGTGTGGGGCTGAGATTC
This sequence comes from Felis catus, assembly GCF_018350175.1. Taxonomy (NCBI): domain Eukaryota; kingdom Metazoa; phylum Chordata; class Mammalia; order Carnivora; family Felidae; genus Felis; species Felis catus. The sequence goes on from NC_058376.1 coordinate 41,619,408, forward strand.
TGCATTTCTAACCAGGTTTCAGATGATTTGGACAACACTGCTTCATGGACCACAGTGTAGTAAGACTTTAGAGACTAGAATGATAAATATCTACTTCTACTTATAAAACTACTTCCTTAATGAAGTTTAACTCAAACATACGTGTTTTTAAAATAGAAAGCACAAATTTGGGGCGCCTGGGTGGCGCAGTCGGTTAAGCGTCCGACTTCAGCCAGGTCACGATCTCGCGGTCCGTGAGTTCGAGCCCCGCGTCGGGCTCTGGGTTGATGGCTCGGAGCCTGGAGCCTGTTTCGGATTCTGTGTCTCCCTCTCTCTGCCCATCCCCCATTCATGCTCTGTCTCTCTCTGTCCCAAAAATAAATAAAAAACGTTGAAAAAAAATAATTATAAAATAGAAAGCACAAGTTTGGTGGTCACGCAAGGAAGACCCATTTCTGGCCATGTTGATAGATTTGAGAAAGCTTGGCTGCTGGGACAATCAGGGGGCCATCCTGGTAAAAGTGCTAGTTTGACAAGTGTGTCTGGGCAGATGGGCCAGATTGGGTGCAGCACACCAGATTGGTGAAAGGCTTGAAATACAAATTTATGTTGGAAACGGAAAGGTGTCTGAGCCTTCAAATAATTCTAAAGAGCAGAACGGAATGCTTGATATTGACAAGTTTAATTAAAAAAAATACAAATGTACCTTCTTTTGGAGGTACATTTAAATTTTATGTTAAGGGGAAATTTTAAGTATTAGTGAGGAGAGATAACATTTTTAATAATGTAATTTAGTCACACAAGTCGTTTCGCAGTTTTATGCCAGATTACAGAATGAAAGACAATTAATATTACAGTGTATTACACAAAATGGTCTCTTCAGCTTGAAAATATTCAAGTAACCAAGAAGAAATTGAAGTGATCTGTAATTAATTCTAAACACAGTCTCAAAATGAATGTGATTTTTTTAAGTCCTATACTCCAGGCTGGAAGAGACTTAGCTGTTTGCCTATCATTGACTCAGGTCATTTTTAGTATTAAAAGTACACAAATAGTAGACGGAATGAACTTTCAATGTGACTGAATCATAGCTGTCAGTTCTTTTTTATCCCTGTACCTGAAGTCAGTATGTATAAGGAAACTGGCATTTTCAGGGTGGGGGCAAATGAATCCCCATTTTATATTTAAAGACGGTCAAGTTTCAAGTTTAGTAAAATATAGTTAAATATTAGTAAAATATATGTATGAAAGACCACAGGTATCTCATATCTAAATATTTACCTTATATAAATACAGTGACACTTAAAAAGATTAAGATCTAAAAGCAGAAAAACAAATGCCCTGGATATTCATCATGCATTGTTCACTTTATCAAGTAGGAAGATGAACTACTTAGAAAACAGAAAATACTAAAATAAGACAGTGGAAGTTCTTTAGTGGTAGCATTTTTTTTTTTTTTTTAGTGTAATAGATGCAATAACAATGCTATCCACTTAACTGCAATGCTTGCCCAAAGACCTCCATTGTCTTCCCCACTTTTCTGCCTTTGGCATTGAACTAGCATGTGTAAATGAGGTTGTCTGCTCTTTTGGCCCTGTTGTTAAGGCATGAACAGCAGGCCTTGCCTTTGGTACTGAGGCTATTCATAAGATCAAAGCTTTTAAAAATGTTTTCATTGTTATTGTTGTTGACATGACTTTTTGCTTCAACTTCCCCTGCTGGGCCAGACCCTAAGAACTTTGTACCGGCTGTTATTTTTTCTCATGTGCTGAATTGCACTTGGTTTGAAGACTGCAAGGGGAGAGTGAAAATTATACTGGTTCCTCAATTAGAGTTGGCTACAGGTCTTGTGCTGTTTCTAACC